>NW_023503165.1:1200000-1695225 GCF_014466165.1 Pleurotus ostreatus
ATCCACCAGATGTGTGTATCAGTCATCAGAAGAAAGGACGGGGAATATCCTGCTTTACTTCATGGAGATGCAGGTCGTCGCATACAGCTGAGCGCTAGTTGTCTCTTTGCCTTTGTAGGAGGAAGTGATTGAAAAACAGACGTTGATTCTCGTTAGAATGTGGGTATGAGGGCGATTGATAATCATTCCCGGATGTATTCTGCGTGCTATTACCCCGGAAAGTATGAGGGTGACTGCGCACACGTACTCGCGTTTGAATGACGAAATCGCGCCAGCTGACTTATGTTATCCTCTAATCTTATGATGGAAGACGTCGGGATTTCCTATCAGCGTATTCTAGGATTCTTGAGCGTTCTTGCTTTGCTGTATCCATATTCAAACCTGGGTTTGCACACGCACGCCTATGCTTGCCGTATTTATGGAGCTTCGGATCGTTGTTCGGTGCCACATACCGTTTATTGTGAAAAACCCGAGGCCGAGGGAAAGTTGATACGACTGTCCAACTAAAATAAACCATGACATGGCACGGTATCTCGAAGACACGTCCGCTGATTACCGTCCATGAAAGGAACGATAGGATGAGGGGAACGAAGAGACGACCAAGACCTCATCGATAGGCTCGCTATCCATTTATGTAAGACATATGCGATAGTCACATACTACATGATCCCTACTTACCTGGTGGTCAACTTCAAGCTTCTCTTCTTTCCAATCCGACTTCGAATTCTTCCAATTAACTTCCGACGCATAGGCGTAAATATATTAGCGTCGTTCTCTTCCGTTCTAGTATGGTTAACGCAAATCGCTTCCGACCTCCGGTTGAATGAATCATTTAGGCATCGTCGCCACCCACGACTTGAGAGTCTGCGGATTTCGGTGGCGTATGGACGAAGGATCGCACTAAACAAGCATGAAAATTTCAACCGAAGTAGAACGTATACACTCACGCTAACGCTAAACATTAAATGGTAAATTCACCGAACAATATAACGTGGAATATCACTTGCAGTAGAAAGTCGAACAAGTAGGTGGATGAGCAGCATAATCGGTAGACGGACAGTGCACAATGACGGGGCGCGGCGGAGATTCCAGAATGCGTTGCGTCGCGATCAAGATAGGAGGTGAAGGAAGGTTAGGGGTAGGATTATAGGGGCGACCAGCCCAGAGTGCCTGGGACACGGCGTGTATTTACAACGCCGAATGCCCTGACCACTCCTTAACAGTCAAAGCTAGAAATTCGACGAAGCAACGTCGGCCAGCCTCGGCGGGGCTACGCCTCCCATGTAGACCGACGCATCTAGATGAATGAATGATTGGATCCCTCTTCGAGCTGTTGCGCAGACCACACCAAGGGGAAATATTCAGGGACGTTCGCCGTGTATTCAGGGGACTGGGGTTGAGATTTCTTCTGTTTCAGAAAACGGAAAATATAGTGGATCGATGAGGAGGAAGGGCGTGTATGGGGTTGGCTATGTCGAAGCTTCCCCACACGTTCCGAGGGCGACCCCGTTGACTTGGAATGGGGAAGGGACGGCCGAGGAGACGGGGATAGGGAAACGTGAGTCTGCGACCGAAGATGTATGAGCATTCCGCAGCGGTCATCCGATGGGACGCCATCCTCGCAATATCACGTACCATTGTTCCTCGCATTCTCCAAAGACCATTCACTACCAGGAGATCAATTTGTTGCCACCAAAGTACAAGGTTGTGTGCGTTTCTTGCCCCAACGCACTCCTCGCCTTTCCCGTCGCTTTGACTCGCAACTCTTAACGTATGAAATGTGTCGTGTGTGCTGCACGCGTGTTGGCGGTCTGAAGAGTTATACCAACACTCGGTGAGAGTTACTTCGCGTCAAAAATATCTTGGGTGATTTAAAGGCAATATACGATATAGCGGCGGGGTCGCCTGATAGGGGAATTGACGACGACGGACGACAACCAAAGCGTTCCCCACGATCCCGATCATGTTGTGCGCGGACGCTATATGCACCGGCGACCAAGAGGGAGAAGTGCGGGGTAAGAAGATCCATCTCGCGTCGACGTCGGGGGCGATCGCACACCCCACATTGGTAGATAACTTTGCCATGTCAATCTAGTTCAATCTAGTACCCCGGCGGCAAGTATTATGACATTGATGGAGAAATAGACGTTGAGAAGATCCAGAATACAGATGGCAGATGGCGCGGCAGCGAGGCAGATGAAAGAGAAGGCGGGTGAAGGATAGTTCGGAGTGCCGACGCGTAGAGGAACGACGGGGAGAGAGTGGTTAAAGATGAGCCGTGGCGCTAGTGCGGCGGGAAGCACAGCGCTTATATTAGACGCTCATCTAATTATATAAAGTAGTAATTTCAGAATCAATATTGCAACGAAGACGATGAGACCAACAGACCTGACCGCTACGTTATTCGAGGTTGATTTACCGTTCGAAATCACTTCAACCACCTTTCTCCTGTCGGAGCGGCTCCCGTCTTTGCCACCCAGCGACGAACGGGATGCTCAATACGTAGAATAAATATGGAACGTTCTTAGAGTATTTCTTATCGGCGAGCCATCTGAAGTGAGAAATTATCAGCATACTGATCAAGTGGTTCTGGGGGCGGCACTGACCGTACAATAAAGAGGTACGGATAGTATCCATCCTATTGAGAGTCAGGGATTACCTGGCCCAGTCCGCAAGACTTTGGTCCCCAAGCATCGCCGCTGTCGACGATCTGACCTTGCGATACAATTCAAAGTGCTGAAATCGACGGCAGATTCAGCTTCGTTAGCCTGAGCTCCGTGGCCACCGTTCGGAAAACGATGATGATCGCGGATGCAGACAGATGCAGGAAGGGAGGATGGGATATGAGGTATGGGATAAGCTGGGGATTGGGTGGTGCATACAAGGTCCAATACTAGCTTCCAGGTAAGTATATATCCGGTTGAGGAGCAACGAGTAACCGGTAACCGGTAAGAATCCACCCAGAGTTCACGAAGGGTCCAAGAACCAACTGTTCTCTAGGCGCCCGTCATATTGAAGCGAGTAAGAAGCCGAGCATACGGACCATGGACGAGCGAGATAACGAAGCGATCATGCTAGTCAGCAGAAATTCGGCGAGCGTACATGTGACATGGCATTGTCTGTGCGGCATAGAACAAGCACAATGTACCACCCTTGTCGAAAACAATGTTGATGCAATATAGACCGCTGATTCGGCCCATTTGTAGAGACGTTGAAACAACGCTGATACCGCTGGTAACGTCGGCACGGGCAGCCATTTACGTTGGGAACTGGAGGTCGTGACGACTCGGCCCCCCGAAAAATCGGGGTATAGATATCAGGGCTCGGAGATGTGTCTGAGATAGCGTCTGTTGTTTTGTTTTAAATTTGGCTTTGAATCAGCCTGGATGAACGAATTATTCAACCAGATGTTGTAAGGTTCTACAAATCACTGTGCTTACCTCCGATACCCAAAGCTTGCACCATGGAATACGTTGAAACTCCAAAGTTAGGCAATCCACAATTTCGCGTTGCTACCTTCCGATTAATTGTCATTTCATGTCAGGCTCCTTATGATTAGCATTCTGAACTTGATTGGAAGCTAAGTCTGACACGAAGCTACCATGGCGCATTTTGCCGCGATGGCATATTTTCCAGTACTAGTGCAAATGTAAGCGAGAGAATGTAAACGAGTCGTGGGTCCATTTGAGCGAAAGAAGAATTCAGAGCCAATGAGGGTACTGTTGCTTTAGAATATAACGATTATCGTTTCAAGAAGGCATCGAACTGGAGGAGTGCTAATTGAAAATATTCCCACAGTCAATAAGCGACAGTGACGATCACCGAACTACGTAATTGGGATTCTTTACCTCCGTCCCTCCGAACCGCGTTGAGCACGCTGCACGCACGGCGCACGACGCGCAGCACACAATACAATCATCTCATGTCCTAATGGTACACAGGTCCTCCAATTCACTCCTTCTCACAAACCTGATCTCGCAAGAAACGCTCTACTCGTCGTCGCTTTCCTCGCTCCTTAACACCTCCCATGTTTCTATAACTCTGTATGAAGCTTACGCGGCGAGCTCGTCAGCAGACGTTGCTCAGCTCGTTATGAGCGTGGTGGAGGCAATGAGAGCCGTCGATGATGCGTTGAGAGGCTACGAAGGGAAGATAAAGGAAGGGAGAGAGGTGCTGAAAAGCGTCGAAAAGCTTGAGGAGGAAGTGGGGAATGTCGCAAGAGACAGAGATATTCTGTAAGTCAGTTATGAACTTGAACTTTCTTGACGATTCATGCTGACGCCTACGGCACCAGCGTCAACCGACTCATTAAAGCTTCGAAATCCACGAAACGCGCCTCGATTCCCCATTCGAACTCATCTTCGTCTTTCCCTTCACCATTCTCGTCTACGGCGACGTCGAGTAAACTAAACGCGGCACAGGCGGAGCTGCAGGCCTGCGAGGCGCACCTCACGGCCAAGGAACGCGAATTAGAGAAGAGGCGAGGCGATGTTGTAGAACAAGCCTTAATGGGGAGGTGTAGGGGTATCGTGGAATGCGGACAAATTTGGGTTGAGAGAGGACAACGGGCTCTGAGCGTACTTGAACAAGCATCATTGACGGCCAGGGAAGCCAACGGTTGGTGCCATTGCTTCGAATCTACGTGATGTGACTGATCACTCGTTCTACAACATAGACCCCAACCGCCGCCCTTTATCTCTGCACTCACCCTTTCAACTATACCAGTCGCCAGTAGCGGGAGCGAGTGCTCAATCACACGGTTCACAACCTCAACCGCGTCAGGTCCATACACCACCTCTATCAACTTCGGGCACTGGCTCTGCAGGTGTGTTCTTTTTCCTCGGGCCCTCTTGCGTATTCTCATGCATTTTTATCAGGATCTAGCAAACCCCTCCCGCAAGTAAATCAACACGACACACATCGTCTATCTTACATATCCTCGAATGCCTCATTTGTCTCGTTATCTCAATACTCTACTTCCACGGCGACATCCTCGCTCGCCCCCTCCCAATCGGTGTCTCAAGTCAACGGGGGTGACGTCGTTGATGTAGAGCCGAGGATTGGTACCTCCCCCGACCATCAAGAAAGGGAACGAGAGAACTCGCCGCGCTTTTCCTCACCGTTACCTTCATCACCCCCACCGTTACCTTCGCACTCTCCTGCATTACTCCCTCTGCCTCCTCCGAACACAGACATAGTCGACATAAACGCTCCTCGACCAAGTAGTCAGCATATTTACTCTAATGCCGAGTTCCTGGATGTCGGAGGGTCCGTCAATTCCCATGCTACGACAACCACGGAGACTGGTGAGACTGCGACCACCAGAACGACCACGCAAGACCATACGACGGACAACGCGAATGGGGTACAGCGTCCCCATTTCCGCCAACCATCTCCTGTCCAGCATCTTCAACACCATCTTAACATCCCACCAGCACACGCTATCTCTGAGCTCGCGCTTCCCACGTCTATGTCGTTGCCCTCGTTCACGCCAGCTACAAACACGTCTACCCCTTCGCTGCCCGTCACTCCTACCTCTCGGTGGCTGCTGGGCGGTCGACGCGATAGCTGGCGGGAGAGGAGGGAAAGCTGGAGTCACGGTAGTGGGGTGAAGCGATCGTATCTGTCAGAATCAGAGGGGCGCCGAGGTGCCAGCGAAGGTGTCATTGCCGTCGGAGGGAGTGTAGGTGCAGACACTAGCAAGGGAGTTGGCGCAAGCAGTAGTCAGATGCGAGTCAACGAGAGCGAAGAGCCTCCGGAGAGAGGTGAGGTCGAAGAGGACAGTAGTGACGAGGAAGTTGAGGATGCAAGGGTTGTTGTCGTCGAAAATCCGAGGTTCGCCACTGGCAGATCGTCGAAGAAAGCGAAGGAGACCAACGGAGTGGGCATTGGTCGGAGGGGTGGAAGTGGAGGGATGAGCCCCAGCAAACGCGAACGGCGAACGAGCTTAGGCATGGGATTCTTTGGCAGCATCCGCGGGCTCTTCACTCACGGCTCGCCTACGAAGGACTCCTCGCCTGGGAAAGCCCACTCCCACCAAGGGGACCAACGCCCCAACGGAGTCCATGCCGATGACGATGAGAAGGAAGGTGGCGGATTCTTCAGGCGAGGGAGTAGGCGTGGTGGGAAGTGGGAAACGAGGACGAACGATAATCTGAAGGACATGATGCGGAAGGGCAAAGGGCGGGACAGCGACAGTGATGCCGGAGGAGGAGGAGGCGGGGATTTAGGCGAGATGTTTTCCAGCCCATCTAGGTCAAGCATGCAGACTGTTACTGCGCACAATACCCCTGGTTCTGCTCCTTCGTTCGCCTCTGGCGGGGTGGCGATCGGCGGAGCGACAGTACGAAGACCCTCGATGAATGGGAGTACGAGTACGTTGGGTGCGCCTGGCTCGCCCAGCGGAGCGAGGAATAAGCTGAGGAAGGGGCAGGGGAAGAAGGGGAAGAAGAACAACCGGAAAACAAGTACGGATGACGTAGATGCTACAGGCGTCGGCGGCGTCGGCAGTAAGGATGGCGGTAACAGAGGTACCGTTGGAAACAACGACCAAAATAGACCCACTGGAAGCCCCAAACGGACCTTGTCTATGAAGCGTCCCGCGACTGTCTTGCAGGTCACGCCGCCACCAACGAAGCCACTGGCTTCACCCCCTCCGCTGCATTCGTCGCCACCCCCACGGACTCATCCCTCTGCAGGTGGCGGTAGTAGTAACCAGGGCGATTTGCAAAGGAAAGCATCATTGAGCAGTGCGATGAGTGTACCCATTATCTCGGCTCTGGCCCCGTCTCCTTCGAATGTGGGCTCAGGCAAAGGCCATCGACGTGCTTCCTCTGTCGGCCATGGCTCTGGCGCTGGGTCGCGCACGCCAAGTCAAAACTATAGCGGGGCTCGAGGAAGTATAGACGAAGGCATGACGCTACTTACTATCGTCGAGGATATGGCCCGTCTTAACCGCATGGCTTCGGCCAATAGAGGGCGAGGTGGTTTGGGTAGCGATTTGAAGGCAGCTGTAGGAGGCTCGGGTGTCACCGCCAGTAGCGGAGGCCAGACATTGGTACGGTCGAAATCCAAGTCGCATTCAAACATGCCGTCGACATCGAGCGCTGCTTCCTCAGCGCTGAGTGGTGGGCTGGTTGGGTTGATGGATGTCAAAGCGCCACCGAGTGTTGGGAGACGGGAGTTGGAGAATGAGCTTGCAGGGAATACCGAGCGTCAGAATCCTTCTAGCCATACCAAGGCCTCCAGCTATAGCTCACGCGCCGACGACCTTCCTTCCAAATCGCAAAGCCCCCGTCAAGGTGACACCAGTAAAAGAAGTCTTGCGAATTCAAATACCAACGGAAATGCTACAACGCCCTTTGCGATCCCTCAAGCCCCGGGATCCGTCCTCCATCTGTCTGCTAGCTCTACTCCGACGTCAAGACCTCACGCAGGGTCATCTGTGTCGGCGCTAGCATTTCCACCGAGATCCTCCTCCCCTTTATCAACGACGATGCCCTCCGGATCCCCTCGCGGGTCGTTGGATAGCGGTCTCTCAGGCGGTAGTGCTGTCGGCAGAAGTAGACCCGCGAAATCGCCGCTCAAAAGCGCGTTGAAGCATTCAAGCTCGAGGTCGCCTTCGCCGATGACTCTGGGTGGACGTGTACCGCCGAGTGCGAGTGCCATTGGTGGGAGCTCTGCAGCCAGCGGGAGTGGGACAGGCGCAGTCGTGGCGCAGTCTCAAGCAGTCAACCCCACTGTTCGGGACCTCGATGAAGGCGGTCGGCTTGCCGTAGGGAGCGAGAGGAAGAGGAGCTTGAAGGGTAAAGGCGAGGGGAAAGCGAAAGTCTCTAACATCATCAACGATGGCGATCAAGTTGACTCAGATTCGGATTCTGCTTCGTACGAGACGGTGCATGAAGCGTTGACGGCTGACGAAGACTCTGATGGTGATGATAATGAACCGACGTGTCAACCCACGGCTGGAACGGCTCTATCGAACGTTGAAGTGCCTCATACTCATCCCCATTTCGAAACCTCCGTACAAAGCAACACCGACAGCTTCCACAAAGGTGATGACACGCCCAGGATCAGTGCTGCGAACGGTCGCCCGGCAATGGCCATGTCGGACATTTCGAGTGCTTCCGCCTCGACAACAACGATGAACTCATCCCCAAGCCCACACAGTCATAAGCCGTTACCTCCGCTCGGCACAATACCAGGATCTGCATCAACTGCCGCCGCTGCTGATCAAGAAGCCGAGGAGAAAGTACAAAGAAGAAAGAGTGTACGGGTTTCTCTCAAACCAAGCTATGCAGCCCCTCCAGTAATCAATGACGACGAAGACGAGGAGGCCGAAGGGGGTAACCATGAAGATAGCATCAACAACGGTGAAGTCATAGATATGTGGAAGGACTCGAGTGACGAGGACTTGGAGTACGAGAGAGCGAAGAAGCGGCTGAGTCGAGCCGGTGAGACGAAGAAAGGTAGCAAGAAGCGGTCGAAGGTACAAAAGGACATATCGCGGTGAAGTGTTGAAGACCGTTCGTTCGTTCAATTCTTATTTTATGCTCCGGCCATTGGTAGGATAATCGTCACTATTTCGATAATTGTTTATCAGTACATACTCTTCAGTTGAGGCCCTTCCTCCTCGTCTCTTCATTTCTTTACGGGCTCCTGTTTTCCGCTTATATAATCTCTTAAGCTATATATAGAGTGTATCACGATTGAGCATTCCCTCCTTTCTCCTGTTCCTCCTAGCCACTTTGACTCATTTACTATCTCAGACGAGCTACACGAATTCGTTGAAAGAAATGTCTGACCAAGAGCAGAACCCCCCGCCCCAAGATGAAGTCAAAACAGAAGACGCCAACGCCACTATCAATATCAAGGTCCGTTCGTGCTCTTCTGGCCCCAAGAGCCAACGAAACTCAAGTAATTTCTGTGATCCTTGCGTCTGATGATGTACAGGTCGCAAGCTCTACTGGGGAAGAAATCTTCTTCAAGATAAAACGCAGCACCAAGTTGAGTAAACTGCAAGGCGCGTATGCGAACAAAGTGGGGAAAGATGTAGGCAGTATTCGGTGAGTTTATGGGTGGAATTTTGCAGTCAGCGCCGCCGTTCTATCTGGAACGTCTGAACACATGCCCCCTATTCGCTCCAACTGATTGCTGATATGCGACTAGCTTCTTGTACGAAGGAGAGAGAATAAACAACGATGACACACCCGCATCACTGGATATGGAGGATAATGGTATATATGTCTTATCCAATATCGTCGCCAACTCTAACATACCATTGCAGATACAATTGATGTGATGGTGCAACGTACGAACGTCAGTCTTGCTTCATCAGGATAAATGACTGACTTTTTTTATAGAGGTCGGTGGCTGTTGATGGATAAACCTCACTTTGTTGGGTGGGTAGGGCATATTTCCATCCAACCGTTGTGCTTGCAACTTAAGAGGCCACCATTCAGTATTTTCCTGATGCAAGACAGAAGAAGAAAGTCAATTCACGCCTGGGATTCGTGCGACCCGTATATCACGCAGCACTACGCGACCAGTCTAAATATCCATCATCGTTACCCATTCGACCATCCCCCTTTCGAAATGAATCCTGATGTTGATTTTTGTCGACGCTATGCGGTCAATTCATCTATAATTATTGGTATTCCCCTGATCGCTAAGAATGGTTCGAGTCCGATAAAGTATCCACTGCCTCTACTCTCTCCGTGATTCACTGGCCATATCAGTTTCATTATCGATCTACAACATGTGGTACTCACTCAGTGGCAAATGGGTATGGAACGCGGGGGGCTGGCTATTATATATTCGCCGTTTACCCCGTCGTGGACAGGTATTAATGTGCTGATCATTCATGGTGCTGACGAGACAAATACTTTGAGTATTGCAGACCTTACTACCGGTGGTGCGGATATATCCACAATTCCGGATCAAAAGGGCGCGTCACTCACGCTCCTCCTGTCTAGTGTCTCCGCAAGTTTTGTCTTGTACCGTTTGACCAGTGCATCAGTCTCCTGCAGGCGATACGGTGCAACTGTAATATACTACTATTTTGTGTCGGTGAGCCTTCTATGTAGTGAACGGCTATCAATGATGATTTGATTGATTTGTTTCAAGCCAACACTCTTTGACTGAAATCAATCGAGTGGCCTCCCTCGAGCGTTACACAGCCGGTACGCGTAGAAGGGTCCCAACATCGTCTTACGCCGAGGGTGGGCATCCTGACGCCATCTATAGCAGTGAATGTTGACCCGCAGGGAGGTTGTGCCATTGCCCGTGAGCCTGTCGCCAACTTGAATTGGATCTTTGCCTGAAAATCGGTCGAACAAGCTCAAATCGTAGCGGCCGGTCCCCAAATCCACAATGATTTCAATGGCACTGATTTATGTCGAGAAGGCCAAAGGCCGGTCCATCAGTATCATTTCGTTGGCTTGGTTTTTGGTATTTCCTTGATTCATAGACATTGCCCAAAGCTGATGTAGTAGCTAAGGTGATTCCTACCCATACGTTGTTTTCGTCTCATACATGTATGGGGCGTGGGGTATCTATGCTAATCTCACCTTCCTTCCTCTCGAACAATTTCCCCGATCGTTGACGGTCTCCCGGCGCTGTATAAGTTAAGTAAATGTCTAACATCGAGGAGCCCATACTCTCGCTCTCGGGCTCACTATTGAACCCGATGACGCTCACATCTGCTTTTTCATCTCCCTCGCTTCGGGTCCCGCTCCCAACTAGGTGAGCCACTCACGCTAGTATGTATTTGTCCATTGTCGTATTGACCCGTCCGTAGGAGCGTACCTCCGGATCTTCCTCCTGCAGTGTGAGCCATTTCAACGATATCTTGTCTGGCCCGCATTATGTTGCTTACAATAGCTCGACGCCTTATACCAGGACCGATGGCGTCGGCAGTATTGTCGAAGTTACGGTGACTCTACCTCCTCTAACGTCGTCTGGTCCAGACGACGCCATATCTCGCACCGTGACTGCAACGTAGGGCACTATTTCACCATCATCATGATTATATCTCGCTGTGCTCTAGTCAAAGTCAAGACAGTGTCAATGTCAATAATGTTGTTGAAGTCACAGTGACTACGCCAAATTTGTGAGTCTTCCCCAAACCACAAACAATCCCCTGACCCCGTTTAGTTCGAACCTGATATCTCGTACCGTATCTGCTTTGTGAGCCCTGCTGGTAATGCTATCTCACGATGGCGACGCGTTGACGGGCTATATTTTGCTGCGTTCCAGTCAGGATGCTACCACCTCGCAAGCGTGAGCTCGTCAGTGGAATAATAACGGGACCGCCTTTCGTTGATCATTTCTTAGTGTGGATCAAATCCCACAACCAACGAATGCATCAGAAAGCCGTCCCGGGGGTCCCACAAGAGAAGCAGTCGCTGGACTCAGTGTAGGACTTGCCTTAGTCGTATTCATGGTAATAGCGTGTGTTATCTACCGATCAAGACTCTCCAAATTTAAGTTTAGAAGTAGCCAGGAATCAAAACTCCGTAGGTGTCACGAATAACTCACTATTTGCACAAGGCTGACTGTTCCTGTATATAGATATCGAGCCCTACTTGAGACAGGAATACGGAGACACATCAGGACCTAATGTTTCGCCTGAAGTGGGTTCGCCTTTGGGAGCTAGAAGCAAGCCTGGAATGTACACCGTGAGGCGAGAGCGACCCAACATTCGTCCAGAGATGCACACTGCCAGGAGAAACCACGATATGGACGACAACGGTTCGATGCTATCACTCCCTTCATATATTCGACATAGAGTAGTCCGGGGTGTGATAAGGGTGTGCGTGACGGTGCCAACACAGGCAACCTGCTAGAACATATAGGATAGCAGGCATATTTCGCTGCAGCATCATTTGCTTGGTCACTTGCAGAAACAAGAAGGGATGTGTATATACAAAGTACCCAAAAACGTGGACAGAAGTTTATATCAGTATCAGCTTAAGTCCCATACCTACGATTGTGCGACTGGTGCCGGCCAAGGGGCGGTGGAGGAAAGTGCCAACATGATGGCTCTAGCCACGTCGTTGTCCTCCAGACTCACGGAACGCTTGGGAGCCTCCGTCGCCGCCGCTGCCGGTGATAGCTTAGGCATCTCCCATGACACCCACTCGACATCTGATCCTGGCGTGCTAGGGACTGGCGTCAAAGGGGAGCTGTCCCTCAGGCCCAATATATCATCGCTGGAATCCTTGGACAGAGGGGGGGTTTCTGACGTGTCCTCCTTGAATTTGGCGTACAACAGGGACGGGTCGCCGATAAATCGACGCGCATACGGTGGCTTCCGCTGTCGTTCCTTTCCTTTCCTCCTCACTCTTGTTCCTTGAAGTGAGTCTGACTCCACATCCGTAACATATGGATCTGGTCCATATCCCCACGACGGTTGAACTTTACCCACGAATCGGCGAGGGACTGTTGAGTGGGGCGCAGGCTGATCTGCAACCATAGTGGTTGGGGGTTGTATTGGTTTGACGATGACAACTTCAGCGGCATCACCTCCCGTGAACGCAGTAGCCAGTTTCTGTCCGGACATCCCATAGATAGTCGCCCAATACGCCAGAGGGCCGGCAGGGAGAGGCATTGGTTGATATACAGGAGCAGGGAAATCGGGAACAGGCAAGGGAGATCGATACTTCGTGGGTCGTTTGTGTACGCGATGAGGTCGATCGGGTGGTGGACTAACCGACCTTGATGCCCTCCGCTTCAAAGAGGGTTTGTGCCTCGACTTCAATTTCGGCGGAGGCAGGACCAAATTGTCCGGTTCGCCGACAATTTTAACGCATGCACCTACTGAACTTACGTAGACCTCTTTCCGCCGAAGACAGCACTGCGTGCAATTGCAGATATCCATGCACATGGGGCAGGGTCGGTTTTTTGCAGATGCGTCGAAAGGAAATATCCGGTCATCATACCTGTCTTTCTAGTTAGAGAGCAGCTAGTAGCAAACCAAACGGACTGAACCTCATCATGACACATCGCATGCAAAAGTCCTTCCCGCATGTGCAGTTCATCATCAGTCTGCCCGGTCGATTTCGACATTGATGGCAGAACCTTTGGATGGGCGCCGCAGGGAAATCAAACTGTCGGCCTACTCGCTGGGGAAAGGGAAGTTCTTGACCTTTGGCATCTTTCGGACGGACGGACCAAACAACTACTTTCGGAGGGGCAGTTGAGGTCCTTGGTGCGGACCGGCGAGAAGGCGGCACATCGTGGGTCCGCGAGGAAGAGGGCGTCTTTGCGGGAATACTTGACTCGGTAGTAGGGAGTAAATGACTTTCAGAATTGCCTTTCCTTAGTGATGCGGCGTCTTCCATTTCGGTGTCTGCCTCTTGGGACTGTGGTGCATCAATGGGGTCAGACGTCGAATTGCGCGGCGGCGGGGTGGGTGGGCGAGAGGATGAGCAGGAGAGCGACAACTGAGATGGTGCTGAGTGAATTTGTTCAAGAATAGGCGCATCGTCGTTGGCTTCACCGCCCCCCAGCAAAACAGGATCGATCGTGCCATGATAGGCAGGCGGCGGTGTATTCACAAGCGAACGGTGAATTTCCTCGTCGGACAAGGGATATGGACCACCAAATAGTTCGTCCATTAATTGCGACTCATTCTGCCTAAATGTGTCATGTGTCACGGGTGATCCAAGGGGAGGATGTGGCAGGTCGTCGTCTGGATGGAGATACTCGGAATAGTTATTACGAGCTGGGCTTATGAGCACACTAGGAAGGGTGGCCGCTGGGACATCATCGTCCTTCATGTGGGCATTCAACCCGTCGCTACGAGAGTGGGAGGGTGGAAGGGCATCTGAATGCAGGTAGTCGGAGTAGTCATTGTGGATCGGGCTTGGAGACGATTTGTGCAGCGCTTCTTCGTCGTTTACTACCGCCGTTGCGCTCAAGGGCACATCGTCATTGTATTGCGACGGCTGAAGGTAGTCATTGCTAGATGGGCTTGGAAGCGTGTCGCACCCCGCTTCTTCTTCATTAACTGCCGCTGTCGCGCCCTCAACGGCGTCGCTCGCGGATTGGGAAGGTGGAAGTTCATCTTGATGTAGGTAGTCGGAATAGTCCAGGTGGACCGGGCTTGAACGCGTTTCGAGTACAATTGGCTCCTCATTTACGACCGTCGGTGCGCTTTCGGAAGTATCGTCTTTGAATCGGGCAGGCGGAAGCTTGACTATGGGAGCTCCGAACCCATAAAGGTAGTCGTACAAAGCCGATTCATCCATCTGGATCAAATATTAAGGAGTAGGTGACATATAGTTTACGGATTCACGAACCTCTGCGGTAGGGGTCTCAAACCGTGGAGGAGACGCTGTACTAGCAAACGCTTTGTCAGAGGATGGACGTTCTAAATCTCCAAAAGGGGACGTAGATGTTGAGCCCGGAATGAAAAAAGGCGTATCGTTATCTTCCTGGAGCGTGTCGACTTGATGTGTCGGCTTTCTGAAGGGGGTCGACGAGGGCATAGATGATGAGCCTTGGACGAACATGGGCGTATCATCCTCTGCCTCGGACGCGTCGCGTCGAGATCGATCATTAGTTACCTTTGACCGAATCACCTTTGAGGCTAGATTGAATGCGGCTGCATCGCGCTTGACCCGCGACGCGTTGACTTGAGGTTGATCCGAACTTCGTTTTGGACTTCCCACACTCTTCTCTGGAGGAATAGGACTACCGGGAATGATCGCCCTCTTTCGCTGGGTAGGCTGGCTGATAACCTTCTTCTTATGAGATATACTTGGTTTCTTGCTTCGTGTCGGGGTCGGGGATGGCACGCGATCAGCGTTATTCGCCGCCTCTAAGTGTGGGGAAGACCAAAAATCCACGACCGTAGCATCGTCGTCAAGAAAGGGTATAGGAGGGCCGGCCCATATATCCCCGTCGCCCTCACCACTGCTCCCCGGTCTATGGCCAAGCTCAGAATATCCCTCGCGTGGTCGTGCGGGGGGCCAAGGAAACCAGTTCAAGGACATACCCTCCGCTACTCGTTCAGTAGCTCTTCTCGCTGGCGGCATGCCAAATATCTCAGCATTCCGTAGGGCCGTTTCAACATCATCTCTTCCGCCGTTTCGCACAAGCTCCTTTGGATCCATCCCTGCGCACGAGGGAATGAATCGCGTGTTAAGGAGGCACGCATAGTAACTGCTCCGAGGGATGCCAGCAAAGTGCAGGTAAACAATGTCCTTCTTCTCATCGTACGTCGCGTCCGGCGACCTGCCTGCCGATTTTCCAGGACTTCCGGAGTGGTTATTGATAGGATGATCGGGTTTGACGCGTTTTCGCGCCCGTTTGGGGATCGAAGATGAGGAGGCCTTTGGCTTGTAATTCAGGTCATCGAGAGAAGAAGAAAATTTGGGCATTGCGCGCGCTCGGGCTTGGGCCTAGGAAATTACGGAGTGGGGCACATGTAAAGTGACTCGTCGCTGGTCCGTCGGTGACTGCTGGAGGGCAAGTGCGAATTGATTATGTAAGTGAGTTACGGCCGAATCGGGAAGCATGGAACTTGGCCCAGATTCTGCCGCAGCGGTGGCAGTGAAACTTGAATCACCGTGATGAAAGCAAACGAAAACACCGTGCTTGAAGGGAGAAAAGTGGTGCTCGTACCATACGAAAAGCACCACGTCCCTGTACGTAAGTTGCCTCCGCTGAATCCACATCAAATTACCAACTTTCTGCACAGAAATACCACGAATGGATGCAAAACGAAGAACTCAGGGAACTCACGGCCAGTGAGCCTCTTTCTTTGGAAGAGGAGTTCTCCATGCAAGGTAAGACTCATCCAGACGTATAAAGTTCGTGGTGGTTGCTTAAAATATTTGCTGCTGATTTAGAAAAATGGCAGATTGACGAAGACAAGTTGACCTTCATCATCCTTGCCCCCAACCACCCGCCTGCTACCGCTAAGGATGATGATGATGCGCGTCTCAATCTCATTGGTCTGAGTGATCCAAGGTTGGAATCGATGCTCATGATCGGGGATGTCAATCTGTTCCTTAAAGGTGGTCGTCGGGACAACCGTGAGGATGGGGACGTAGAAGACGATTTCGAAGCTGAAGTTGAGATCATGATCGCAGGTAAGTAGGAACCCAATTTAGGGATGAGTCACTGTATACTGAAGATTTTCTCCTTCGATGTTTAGAACCCGATTGGCGTCGTAAAGGTCTGGCGATTGAAGCGTTGCAGCTTATGTTGGGGTATGCTACTACAGGGTCACCTTCGGGCGCGTTCCCTCCACCATCAGAGCCTGAGCCCCAGGACACGTCACATCGTCTCTCCGAGTCCCCACTGCCCATCCCTCCGAGATCATTAGTAACGCGCATCTCGGAATCGAACACACCTAGCATCAAGCTTTTTCAGAAACTCGGGTTCGTCATAACCAAGCGAGTTGAGGTGTTTCGGGAAGTAGAGATGCGCTATCAGGGATGATCGATGACATGGTACCAAGGATGTACTTGTACATGAACGAATAAAACGTAATAGACATGAAGCAGAACGGCGACTTTTGTGTTCAGAGGGGTGAGTACGACGACCTCGAGCCGTCAGACAGTAACTCCTACGGAATCAACGAGACGCCTAAACGAGTCTATCTCATCAAATGAAAATACATCAGCAGGAAAACGGAAAGTCTCAATAGGGGCACTTATCGCCCTCCTCGCTTCCAACTCCTTCTTCAACCTATCTATCACGCTATGCCTATACTTTATCGGCGTCACAGCGGTAAGGACCATCTTCTTTAAGGACGGCAGACATATCAAACCGGCGTGATTGTCGCATAAAATGATGACCAGGTCCATAAGACGGTCGGCGTGAAGCTCGGTTACATCTGCGAGACTGCAGAGGAGACTTTGACGGTAAACGGCAAGGCGGTCGTTGCTGAGTACCTTGACTTCGGAGGCATATGAAAGGATGGGGGGCAAGGTAGTCGGCGGAACAATTGTCAGAATTTCCATACCAGGAGCGCTCAGCTCGAAAAATGGTTCCACTTGATCGAGCTCTTCGCCAGGGCAATCCCTCCAAAGCTGTACCTTCGACTTCGCCGTTTTACGGTCGGTAATTAGGTGGAACTTAGAGTGGGAGTCGGCGAGAATGGGAAGCTTCGCGTAGATCGTACTAAGCAGCGAGGTATCAAACCCGTATGTGGCGCTCTCGATAGTGAGCTTGATGGTTTTGATGCGGGGCATCGTGATACATGGCACCACAGCAACTACGCGCCTGTCTTTGTGCGTGATGCACAGACACTCTAAGCTGGGGAGGGTTATGGATAGTACCGGATGCGTCGACCTGGGAGGTAAAAAGGTGTGAAATAGGACGAGAGATGATAGGAAGGGTAGGTTATCTAATGCGGCGAAAAATTCAGCGATATCAGGTCGTAGGGCACGCGCTGAAGATATGAGCCGGTTGATGGAGCCTATGTTGATGGAGCGGAGGGATGCGAGAGACGCCATGTTGAGCTTGGGGATGCATTGGGGCAATTCCAGGTGCTTCAACGCCGGAAATGGGTTCGCGGCGAACTGAAATGTGGTTTCACGAAAGTGTGAGACATCTCTCAAAGAAAGCACTTCGAGGTTGGGAGCGCCTGTGGAGGCAATCTGCTTCAGCCACTCGGGCGTGCAACGAAATATATAGATCTCCTTCAGACGGTCGGAATACTTGAGCGTGGAAAATACACGATCTCCCCCTAGGCGGTCGATATACAGGTAGAGTGGGCAGGACCCAGCACGTCGCAAACACATCTTGACGAGGTGCCGTGGTGCTGAGGGGTATATACAGCTCCATAATCGAGGGGAATTGAGCGCAACCTGGCGCCATAGAAGACAAACATGCGTAATGGAGAGAAGATTGGCGTAGGGTTTCGTGTAGATTTCTGAAGGGGGAGGAGGTTCCGGCATCGCGAGGAGTCCGAATATGATAGACAAGACCTCGATGGGAAGTTTAGAGATAGCGGATAGCTGCGCGTTTTTGTATCGCTGCAGAGAGCGAACATCGTCGTGTAAGCGGGCTATTTGATCCAGTACGGATTGTATCTTCACGTCCACCTCTTCCGTGGATGGGGCGCTGTCGAGGAAGGACGGTAAATTGATCCTGCTCATAATTTTTTCTCTTCTATGTTTTGCAGGATACAAGAGAAGTTGTGTAAACCGCAACGCCCGCCTGTTTCCGAGGCGCCAAGGCTCCCATCTGTTTTAGGCAGATCACCCTCCCTATTTCCCCTTACTGCCTCCTTTCGTTGTTTGTTTTTGTACAGATACGCTACGCTGCCACGAAAATTTCCGCTACTAGGAGCGTTACAGATACTCCCCTTTTCATGCAATCACCCACAGTGAGAAATGGGGGTAAGTGATACAAGCAAAATGCATTTTGCTCTTGGGTTTATGAAGCATAGGTCACACGACAGCGCCTTCACTTATATCTCGACCCATGGCGAGATATCGATTGCCTGGGGACGGCGAATAAGTCAGTTGACCCGGAAGAGGTATAGTCGATATACTATGGATCACGCATTGGCATTTGTCGGCCATGAGGAGATAGCGCGGGGGACCTAACAGTGATACCCACTGAGCAGAGCCGGAGCACTGCCAATCCAGGCGCCGCGGTCTCTTGATGAAATACAGCCGGGGGGTCAGATGCTCACTAAACTGCCAACACTCCACTCCACGCACCCCAAGGCAGACATGCCAATTTCCCTCGTTGATAGAACTCGGAGCATTGCGATAACGAGATAATGATAATGCGTTCGAGGGCCTCCTTTAAGGCTGCCAAACGAATCGTGATGCCTTATTGATCGACATGAGAGCTCATGCGGTGATTACTGTGGAGGCGAGCATATGGGTGAATCGATGGTATATCTAATTATGCCCACTAAGAGAGGTCGAACGGCCATTCCTTAACCCGCCTGAAGCTAATAGTCTGCATGAGATCCAGGAAAGGGAACAGCACGGCGACGACCTCGCCACCCTTGCTTCACTACAACAAAGGTAAAGTTAGTTTTCGGCGAATCAGTGAGGCCACTGCCTGATATCTCTAGCCGAGCAAACGCAGGCGTCTTTGTTCTCCCCAACTGCCAAACCACCCAGCCTTGATAAATTGAGAAAACTTACTCGGATACCCAACAAACTTAGAGAAACCCCCGTGACGTTGCTGCCGAGGAGAAGCGACCTCAGATGTACCGAGAAAGCTATTCGCATCGCTGTTGCTGTAAACCGGAGGACCAGGAGACTGTTCCATTAAGCTTTTCGACCATTATCGCCGTCGGATCCTGCGTCTAACCGACAACAAGAGTAGAAAGTGACTATTGGAAGTGAACTCGGGCACCAAGGAACCATTACTAATCCAAAACAAGGACCACGTAACTGCAAATGGCACTACCCAAGCACCGCCTTTCTAGGAGATATTGTAACGAGAGAAGGTCTCTGTCGCCGGCCTCTTTGGCCTACAGGAGGTATTGAATAATGAGCTGACGACTGATGCGGAACGCATACCTTTGGTATTCGACGAAGCCATCGGCCCTATGTACGCATTGTGCGAGTTGACTGTATTGATGGTTGTTACTTGATGAGACTGTCTGTTGGAGGTCACCATATTGATGTTGTTTATGACATGATCCCCAGCAATGGTGGTGATATTGGCGTGCGCGGGTAGGAGATGAGCGAAATTACTGTTAGAAGGGATCGCATAACGGGAGGGCGATTCCGGGAAGAATGGGGGTAGCAGCATGGTGTTCCCGGGGGTAGCGGGACTAGTCGAATATGACGAGGGTGCCGACGAGTTCGTCTTCAGGGCGTTGATAGATGTATCAATCTTTTGTAGGTATTCATTTGTCATTCTTTGCGTTGACAATACTTCGTCTTGCTTCGCGTCAAGGCTCCGTTGCCCAGTGAGTAACGTATCTTGCGATGTCGTTATTTTCCGCACATTTTCTGCATTGGTTATTGCCGCACGAACCTATAGGCAGGGTCAACATCGCAACACGAAACCTGCTGCGTGGAAAAAGCCCACCATGAAAACATCTATTGCGACCTTCAAATCTGCACGATGCTGCTGCAGCTTAGTTGCGTCATCTCTGAATCCTATAATACGTTTGAAGAGATTTCGAGACTTCATCGTTTCCACTATTTCGCGGACTTTCAACAACATGCTGGGAGGGATCAATGACTATTAAGCCTTCGTATAAGTGATCTGAACGCACTTATTGAGCTCCCAGACTTGATCCATAGTATCGCCGTCGAGAGTAGGTGAACCAGTGGAATGAACCTTCGTCGCCACTGCTAATACAAGCCGAGCTACGCTTTCAGCTAAGCGTTGCCATTCCTCTTTGCTCTCCCTGATGGTCTAACATCACTGAGGCCTGGCGCTTTGTGGGTGGACTACGGATAACTTACTTGGACAATGTTCAGGAAGCCAAGGGATACCTCCGCGGCGTCCCGCATGTACGGCACTGCTACAACATTGCTCACATCTTTGACTAAGGTCAGGAGGGCCTCCGATGCGTCTAGGACACTACCCAGAGTACTTCTGCGTCCCAGAGAGTTGGGGTTGTTGTTGGTGGTGGGGCTCGACATGAAGTTGTAAATTTTGACAAGTGCTTATCAAATGTACAAACGCAGGATCAAATTCCGGTATCCGTGAGAGTGGGTCTAAGATGGGTTAGCCATATATTTAGTGAATGTAGAGCGGGCTGGGTGGCAGGCGAGGCTAAGAAGATGGTACGGTCAATACGGTCAGAAGGCTGGAGACGATTTTTCGGCGCTTATATATGACAAAAATAAATGTCGGCGAAGCCAGGCGCTTTGGTTCAGACGCTCCTATGTCAACAGGGGCAAGCATTTGCAAAATTTCGGACAATTCAACATGGTGCTCCAGTTTGGATACCCCTACCATTCCCAGCACGCAACAAGGGTTTTTTTGAATTATTGCTTAACCTCCAGAGTGGCATTGTCATATGTGGGAGGGTCAGAGGCTGTGCTACACAATTGCTCGGTTTCCCTTTTCGGCAATAAAGGTCATCAGTTCGAAAGCAACATTAGTTGTGGGGAAGGGACACACGATGTTCCATTCGGGATCCGAGCCGCTGGGGTTTGACAGGTATAGTGTTGGAAGGATGAGAGCGCGTAGGAGCAGGAAGGCCTCCGATAGGCTATTGAAGGTGTTAGCGTCGGTCGTTCGGCAGGGGAGTTATCGCAAGTGACTTCCGCCCAAGTGTTAACATGATATTGCAAAATAATGTTTAGGCCGTGAACACGCCCCGCGATAGAAACTGTGTCTCTGTGATGCAATCAGCTTCACCGTGAATTAAGGTGGGAAGGCTGAGACTACATACCGCACCGTTCGAAGCCTCGAAATTGTGCGTTTGTCAGGGTACTTTACCCACAGGGTCTTGTAGTGGGCATCCAAAGAAATCGCATACAATGACATGTTAACGGTGTATAGCGTCTCCCGGTCCTTTGATAAATAGGACACAACTTGAATCCAAATCTCCCAGGGAAGTGTTTGGGGCATGTTGAGAGGGCAGGCTACGGTGAATGGCTTCGACTTCGAGCCGGCCGTGACTGACGATGAGAAAGTAGTGACAGGAAGTGCGCACCGCTGCTACGACTGTTGCCGGGGATCTAGGATTGATTTGGCCATGTGCTCAATCACAAAAACTTGGCCTTCCAGTGAGCATTCGTCTTGAAATAGGGCCATTGATATCGTTGCTTTGCCATACATGGAGAGCTGTCGGATGCTATGGAATTGAGTGAAAGCTATAACACTAAAGCAGCCGTCAGAAGGATATGATGTCTAAGTATCGATGCAGCCCATCGCAGTTGGTCAGCATCGCCCCGATGACGCCGTCCGGGCGCACGACTACAATAACTGTACTGTCGCTGGGAATTTTATATGCTGCATACCCATTCCCCTGTCCATCCTTGACGACGAGATCAAACCCGACATCTAAGCTAGTTGTCGAATCTGATGGTAAGACTGCGACCGACTTAAAGAGGCCCGGCGGGTAAGCCTTGAGCAATTGTACAACTAGCGATGCTTGAGGGTCGCTCTCTTGTCCGGTAAAGACGAGGATAGTATGGCGAGTTGCATTGAATATGTCGAATAGCCGATCGCCGGTGAGTACGCCTCGACTGGGGATGAGCGACGAAGCATCGGGAGCACGATCGCCCGCCATCAATACACCACTTGGTCTTGAATCGTAGCAGTTGCTGGTGCTCGGTGGCCTGCCCTCAATCTCGTCCAGGACGAACGGAGTACCACGATAATTGACGCCAAGTTGGTCCAAGTGGCTGCCTCTCTTCCACGCTTGGTCGTCCAACCCGGCCTTGAACGTCTTGTCGTGGAGTGCTGAAGTGAGCTGAAGCATTTCAGCGATGACAGGAAGCCGCTCGGCGTTATAAGAGTCGAGCAAAGGGGGTCTTGCGAGGCCTTTAACGACGAGAGCAAGTTTCCAACCCAGATTGAACTACGGAAGATGAGCAAATGTCTACGTTCTCAGATTAACACTCACGGCGTCTTGGGCCCCCGAGTTTGATCCCTTCACGCTTGTCAGTACATGAAACTTACTTTATCCGGTTCAATACAACTGCGTACCTGACCACCGGCAGGGCTGTGAACGTGGGCCGCATCTGTGTGTACAATTAATTCGAAGGCTCAATACGCAGTGCTGCAGCGTACACACCTCCTGCTACAAACACTCTGTCTTTGCGGAACGAATCAACCATGCGTACGTTAGGACTAAATTTCGTATCTTAGTGGGCTCCGCTTCCCCATTGATGAAACCGGCTCACGTATACGGAGACAGCCATGTGGGCTTGTCGCAATCCAAGTTAGGCCGGCCGGACGTCCTCCTCAAATAACAAACAAGTTCTTCGTGGTCAGATAAGATGCTTTGACTCGCTTCGGGGCCGCCAATGAAAAGAAAGAAAAGACCCGGGGTCTCGACAACAGGGCGGAGAGCAAGGCTGTAGATTGATAAGCAACATTTGAGCTTTCTCTAAGGGAGTAAACCAAGGGATTGACGAACAATGACGAAGACATATCGCCCCAGATGCGCCAAAGGGGCTAATACGAGTAACAAATTAGCCAGGGTCGCAAAAGTACAGGTTGAAAGAGACGAACTTGGTCGTGAGTTAGAGAGCCGCGTAAATATACGTCACCAATGATCATTTGTTGAGCCTTTCGTGTCTCCCCCAGAAAGCTGAGCCCTAGTTGCTTGCGAGTCTGACTATGAGCACCATCAGTGCCGACTAGGTAGTCAAAGGTCGCCCGTTCTTCGGTCACTTCTTCGTCCCCACATCGCTTCAACACAGCAGAAACGTGTTCGGAGGACTGCTCGAAGGAAACCAGCTCAATGCCGCGTTCTACAACGCCCCCTAGTTTCAAAAGGTGGGCTGTAAGGATCTCAACTTGCTTCTCCTGGCCAAGCATCACTGCCCGGGTCTGAAAGGGCACAATTAGCATGGAACGTAGTCAGTAAACGGGATTTGTGTTCACCGTAGGGAAAGCGTCCGATGGTTCTGCCGCGTCGCTGAGCATGTCCATGGTCTTGATAGGAACATTGCCGCCTATCGGGTAGGCCGCCATCTGGGGAATCTGCGAGGAGGAGGACAGGATGTCCGACGCTGTGCCGAGGAAGTGATGCATTTCCAGGCTCCGAGGCTTTATAAGGTATGCCATCAGTAAGTTACACGTCCCTCAAGGTACAAGCACTTGCATGGATTCCCGCACCTCGCTGGCCAATCTTGCGAGCTGTATCCCTCTCGATGACTCGGGCGTGGACGCCATTCAAGGCTAAGGTGATAGCTAAAATTAGTCCTGTTGGGCCTGCACCGACCTAGATTCGACATGAGCCCGCATTACCACCACAACTGTTACGTCGCTTACAATGAGGACTGAGTGGTTCATCTGGAAGAAGCTGTAGTAGTTGAAGGAGGATGGTCATTTCATGAGCCCTATGTACTCTATATATACGAGATCGGAGGTGAAACAAGGGAGGAGTAGGAACTCAATCATGCATACCGAGTCGTTCAGAAGAATGAACCAGACTTGTGAGACAGTGGGCATGCCCGTATCCGAGATCGGTCGCGATCGTAATTTCAGTTGGTAAGGGCGCACTTCGACGTACGTTAGAGTGCCGGCGTATTGTCATCCGATTGAGTCAGATGCTCAGTGAGCTGAGGCAAGAACACACGATCCAGTATTGATGCGGTAGTATCGGATGCTAGATCGCGGGAAGCCCCACCGAGGGCGAGAGAGATATCTGCTCGATGCCAGATTTCCTCATCGCCCACTCGGTTGAGCGGCTGAGAGCCTATTTTAAGGTGCATCCGGACTTGAAACGGGTGTAGTGTGACTTTTTATAAGCCACTAAGTATGGAACTCGCAGAGAAGCCAGAAGGTTGCAGTGTTTGCGGGGTTGTCGGGCACTGGCGGGACGTAAGAAGCATCTGAGCGTGAGAAAAGGAATTGCTCTGGTGTAAGTGCTCATCGACTCGGGCGGTTACATACTACTAATGCGAGAGGAACCAGTATGCGTATGGCTTCGGCCGGCAGACTCTCGGCCGCCTATCTTTACGCGGTGCGAGCACGTTTGGCGGTGAGCAGAAGTCTGTATAGAATACTTCGACGCACTAGTAGAACACGACATGTGACACAGTGAGTTCAGAGTTCATTTATAGCCAGCACTTTAGCGTTTGAATCCGAGCGCAACAGTCAAGGCTTAATCAATCAGATCTAGCCAATCGAGCTCTCTGGAGGTTGGCCAAGAAGGCTGTCAATCTCCTGGGAATGGAGGCAAAGAGAAATTTGGGACTCACTCGGAGAGCCAAGTCACGGCCACGTGACAAATACAGAACGGGGTCAGCCAAACTTTGATTAAACGTCGAGAAGTTGCAACGTCCCTACACCTAACGACCATGACCAGGATCTTTGAAACACTCCTCAACAACGCACCTCGCCACAAAGTGGCCGCAACGACCAGTAGCGCCCGATCGGACGTAAGTATGGCCCATTCTCATCCCTTTCCCCCCTAAGATGAATGCAGTTCCCCTGGAAAGACGTGCAGCAGCGGCTGGCCACCCATTGCGCTGAAAGCACGAAGAAGTTTATGCGAAACAACCCACCACGCCACCGCCCTGTCTTCACTCCCCCGAATATCGCCTTAGACACGTTCATTGAACACCTCATCAGAGACTCGGGAGCGCCCCTATCTGCAGCGCTTGCAGCGCTCGCGACCCTCGGATGGATGCTCGAAGCCCACTCCTGTCCGGTGTCTTCGTCGTCACCACATCACCTCTTCCTCGCCGCGTACTACACTGTCGCTCAATCGCTCTACGACTGCCCCCACTCGGACAAAGAATGGGCGGCCCTCACAGGTAAGGCGATCTCGCATAAGCAAGTCGCCTTGATGCGATCCGAGATGGCGTGCGGGATGTCGAGGAGTGCGCTGGGGCGGTCCCATGCAGGGAGAAAGATCGGTTCCCCGGAGTGGGACCTTCTGAGGTGGTTCGTGCGGGAGGATATGTCGCGGTCGATAAAGCAGCTTTTCGAGGAAGAGCGAGTGCAAGTGCGAGATGACGTGTTTGAGGCGGCAAGAATGAAGGCCGTTGAACGTGAGATGGTGAAGAACGGACGCCTCGTGGCGTATGCATATGGTCCGGAGGACGAACGTGAGAGCGAGCTGGAACCAGCGGACGGGTTCATTGTGTACCGATGAGATCCACTAAGTATGCTGTATCAGCAGACAAATGACCGTCGGTATCGCGAACTACATAGCATAAAGAAACAAGACTAGAGATACAACCCTGCCTACTAAAACGTCAGAAAGTAAAAAATAAGTACAGACCTACTAACGTTGCTTATCCCTGATCTGTTTGACCAAAGAATCTAGCAACTCGATCACAAATGGCGTGTGCAAATGCACGTTGTTGAAGTTCTTCGTCATCAATGTTTCTGTCGAACAATCCAGTCAGTGAAACCCCCGGGTCGCACAGGAGCGCGCACTCTTGTTCTCCCGCCATTTATCGTGGATGGTGTCGTTCCAGATAACGTAGTGGGTGTGGTGCATCGCTTCCGCCAGCTGTATAGACGTCAAACGAGGCCATCAGAACCGCCAGCCAACGCACCAGTTGATAATCCCCTGTGGTCACAAAATATCAACGAGACGACGAGACGACAAAAGCCGACAACTCACGCATAAAACCGCCTGTATCATAGACTATCTGACGGTCAGTATCCGATCCTCGCATGAATCGTCCATACACACATTCCAGCACCGTCCCACCCGCTTTCATCCACATCTGGTGCGACAGCCCGTTCCCATGCACGCCCACCATAATCTGCCCGGTAGTCGTGTCAAGCACAGCGCAGCGGAGGAGAGCGGCGCTTACATCCGTCCGTGTGCCGATGTCGAATTGCTCTGCCTTGGAGAGGTGCTCCATCTGCACGGAGTTGATCTCGACGTCGTGGTCCTCGCCGAACTTGGCGAGCGCCGTGACAAAGGCGTCGTGGTCTTCTTGGACGAGTTTCCGCCCTGTGGCCTGCCTGCGAGGGGGTGAGGGCCGTCGATCCCCGCGAGGGGAGAGCAACCCACCGATCGATGTAGGTGATGACGGGTCTGCTCCGCGCATTTCCTTCGATGCCGATCCTTTGCATCAGCGAGTGTCGGAGAGGCGACCACCAGTCGAAAGGCGCTGGGGAGGCCATGATATCTACAAACGACCTTGATTCACGGCGCGAGCATAGAGGAACGGGCAAGCGCACCGGCGGTCATCTTGTTCCACACCTGTGCTTCACTCCCTGGGACTTGGTGTGCAGTCCATCGGTCGACAATGATGATCTCGGAAAATACATGCACCGAATTTGACTTGGCGCGGTCTAATCATCGTCTAGTTATTAGTGTGCGAGATAAGCGTCAACGCGGAGGTGAAATTCACCTTGCCATTGATAGATATCCTCCATGGCCGTGTTGGGGAGGACCGTGTTCAGGAACCATCTATGTATTTGAATCCCTGTATGTACGGCCGGCACGGTGAGACAGATACATACGTGTTAAGGTTGGCCCGGATGTCTCTCCAGTCGTCCCCTCGAGGCAGCATGAAGCGTGAGGGAGATACGGTGTCAGCAGTGGTATTCCCAGGATGTATATACCCGCCACGCACCAGCGAACGGGTTGGCTGCAAAGTGACTAGAAAATGTAAACAAGTTGTCAGTAAACTCGACACACTTGCAGGTACTATCGTAGCTAGATCATTGCAAGTGAATGGAATTGGGGGAATATGTGAAATACCTCGCTTTCCAAGTAGCGAAACTAGTGGCAAGAACTCGAGATACATGTGGAAAAGGACATGATTTAACCACATTGAATGGCGGTGCCGTTGCCGGTGGATGGCCGACAAATGTGCCTGTTATTTTTCGGTTGAAACAGGCAGGTGGCAGAGAATCCTTGAACTAACTTGTCTAACAGTGGGAAGAGACGTGAAGGGATACGGATGTTTGAGTTGACGACTTGCTAGCAACAGATTGTCGCGCAACGTACGTACAGAACATCCCATTGCACGATACAGGCTCTGGAACATATCATACAGTGTGAGCACCATGAGGTACTCACTGAAACCAGGTCGCTTCTTGATGATTTTAGTCTCATGCTAATTCCACGTTCTGGCGAGTTCCTGAACATGCAAACCAAATGCAAGTTCGCCTTCGGAGAGACTCGTCGTTGTTGTTTGCCGCCGGCTTCTTCTGATCAAGGTAGGCGCCTCCGCTAAAGCCAGCGGTCCCACACAGGCGTTCGAGGCTCGCATTTGCTATACGCACGGACGTCCCTCCACTGCGTAGAAGTGCCACGGCGGCCAGTATGAACACAGTCGCGAACGAGCAAATAATATCGAGTTGACTGGCGCAATTGAGGGCGGTGAGAAAAGGCGGACTTGTCCAAATAGGGAAAGCAGTAAACGAGCAGCACGTGATGCCGAGCAAGGTGGGCGGCGTTGTTCATGATTAAAACCGTGAATTCAGGCCAAAGTGGCATCTAAGCCACATAGCACGTCATTCACGGCCGACTCCCAACGTCATCGACTCAAACACTCGAAGCATCGATGCCATACACGACTACGTCAAACACTCTTAAGACTAGCTACGCACCGCCAACGCCACCTAGCTACCAACCCTTCATGCTCCCAAACCTCACACACAGATGGCCACGACTGTCCCACCAACACAACAACCCACGCGAAGCCATACCTCATGCAGGGCACTCACAGGGACAGATGGGAAAGACAATTCTGGCTAACCTCAACGCTCAACGTTCAGCTCCCCCTCCCGCGCATACAAACGACAGACGAGACTCACCAAAGCGCACCTGCAGCGGCACACAGAACGCCAGCGACCAACCACTGCACCAGGAACCATCCACTCACCTGCACCGCTACCAGCTCCCTCCTCCCTCCACACTGATACCTCCCCAACGCGCCCTTTGGTGCACTTCGCGGTCACAACCACCGATCACTCCTACCCATGCCTACACACCAAGACCCTGGCCACGCACGGCCTATTGTCTCCGCAGAGGTCAGCAGACGCCGAACGACCACCACAAACACCACAGTGAGACTCACCAACACGATGGACGTCGACGCATCTCCCATCCGGCCGCCCAAGGGTCCAGGCGCTACTCACCATGGGGAACGACGAGGGCGAGTCCCCGGAAACGTCAAGGCTAGGGAACCAAAGCGGATATAAGTTGGCGATCTATCTCGCGCTGCCAGGTTGACATCGGCACTCACCAAGCGAAACTGTGAGGAGACTGAAAGTTGAGTGTGGTCGTCGGCATCAACATCGGGCTCTTCAAGCTCGAACACTGCGACGATGGGAGCGGCGAACGGCGGAGCGTCGACAGCTGAAAAGGGGGAACGGTTGAGGGGGCGATGACGACGAGAGGACGACGAAGCCGCGAGGACGACAAAGGGGAGAAGGGAGGCAACAGCGGAGAAGGGAGGGAAAGCGAGAAAGGGAGGATCAGAGGTATGTGAACGTTCAACACCGAACTGCTGTTGCCATTTCGCAGTGCTGATGTCTGTTTTTATAGCTTTTGAGCCCTCAATACCGAATGGGGTTGGGCGCTCGCGAACGCACCTGGACTCTCCCAACTCCCGCCCAAACTCTCCCAAACTCCCAACTCACGCCAACCCTCGCAAACTCCCGAACCCGCGCACACGCACGCGAACTCCATCCTATCCCCATCGAAACGCCCGACTTTCCCAAACGCGCAAACCTCCAAATGCGCGAGGTCCTTCGAAATCGAAATCGAGATGGCAATCCCACGGCAATACTCCCGATACGCGTCGTGGTAACGCGTAACGGGGGAGCTCTGGTTGAACGTTGACGTTGACGCAAATGCGAATGCGAATGCGAATGCGGGCGTGGACGAGGACGAGGACGTGGAGAGACGAGTTGTTGGGAGGGTGGAGCGGCCACGGGATGCGATTGCGATTGCGATTTGCCATTAGGTGAAATTGGGGGCGGGAGGTGGGAGAGCGAAGAGCGAGGACGAAGAATGGGGAATGGGAATGGGAAGAGTGAGGGTGAAATGGGGTGGCTGTCACATCAGTCCAGATGCTGCGCTGGCGCGTACGGAAGAGATTCGGGGTCGCGACCGCGCAACCAGGACGGAAATGCGAAGGGCAAATGGCAAATGGGGATACGCCTACGCCTACGCCTACACGGGCGGCTTCGTTTACGGCGGTGCGAAGAAAGGAAGGGGGGGAGTGAAGGAGGAAGGGGATGTACGGAAGGGGTAAACGGTGAATCGTGAATCGTGAATGTTGAAAGTAGGCAGAAGATCGGGAGATGTGGCGATGCGGAGATCACGTATGTACGTGGGCATGTGGGTGTGTGGTAGGTCTACACGGTCATATGTATTATCGTTGATTAATTGATCTATTTCGGGGTTGTTTTTGGTTTACTTCCTGAATCCAGGCGCAGTCGTGAGTGATGCAAGCGCGGTTCCACGGCGGCGCGATTGTGTTTCGTTTGCAGAGTTCGCGCGTGGGAGGTGGTGGGTAACGTACTCGTGTGTGCGTGTTGGACGGGCAGACGAGACGAGACGAGGCGAGGCGAGGCGAAAGAGAACAAGGAGCGTCGCACCACGACCAGCGCAATTTGGGGGTGCTACCATCTACACAACAACTCGGTGTACGCATAATACGGCGCGACGGCAAGACTTTGCAATGCGAAGACGGCGAGGGAACCCATCATCAGGACACAAGTCCCTGATGGCAACGTTTCTGTCTCCGTTTGGGCGGCGAACTGCGGCTGGACGTTGAGCGGAGATGGCGTGCGTGCGTGAAAGGTTACGCCCTCGCCCTCGCCCTTTACCCTGCCCGAGTCGATTCTGGACGCACGCGAACGTTCGACGGACGGGTGGAGGAAATGGGTTACGCCGAAACGAAACGAAGCAAATTGGGATGCGGGTAACTTGTGAGTTTAGATATTCTGATATCCCGATCTTATCGTTCGCCGTTCTGTTCTTTGCATGCAAAGGCAGCGCGCCCGCAGCGAAGCGTTGATTGTGATGAGATCCTCGCGCTCATGTTCTAATTTGCAGGCTATGCGCAGCACTTCACACCAACATCTGGATCCCAGTCCTTCCACGTACGTTGAAACACATCGAACTCACCAAGCAAGAACTTGCGTAACGCCGCCCGAACGCGAATGTGGTTCCCCTCCCACATCAATTCCATGTATACGTACACGTACGCGCGACGGAGGCGGATGTTCCACGGGTGCCACACGCGATTGGGCGCAGTGGGTGCAGGGGACCGGGAGACGGGGTGGGTGTTACGGCAGGCGACGGACACGATTCGGGGAGTATGTACGTGTACGTTCTCCAGAGCGCGACCTCGCAACCGGGACGGAAACGCGAATGGGGATTCGGGTACGGCGTCGGCGGTAGCAATAGCTCAGCAAATGGGGATGGCGGAGGGAGGCGGTGGCGTGACCTTGGGGATGCACGTTGCACATGGAAGATCGTGTAGCGATTGTGTATGGATGTATGGATGTATGGAGGTAAATACGCTTTTGCAGTTATGTAGTGTTCTGATTGACGTTGATTTACTTCCTGGATCCAGAACGTCAGGGCGCGAAAGGTGGAGACGCTGTGAACGTACTTGCGCGTGCACGCATGCGTGTGCTTGACGGAGAGACGAGGCGAGACACGACGAGGCCCACGTCGAGAATACACGATACGATACGATACGATGCGGGACCAATCGACTGCGCTGCCGTATGGACAACAGATGCTGGTGCAATACGGCAACGATCTGCGTCGAAGCTTGCCCTGATTGTGCGCAGGTTCGGTTATCCATTCAGGAAGTTGCTCACGATTTGAGATGCAGGGACATTGTGTACATACGTGACGAACGAACGACGGAAACACCCCAGGGGAGTTCACGCGACAGATGGGCGATACGATAGCCAGGGGATGCGGCGGGCACATGTGCTACCCTCGGTGCTGATTAGAATCCCCGACGGGCAACTCAGAAGCACAAATTGGGCGGGATACAGGTATGCATCCACGTTGATTTCGCTGGGAAGAGCTCGTGTTCGAGAATTTCCAGCGCCCAGAATCTCTAACGAAACAGTCCGAATCGCGGGCAGGTACAAACAAGGATCTAGACATGTACGTTCACCTGGTTATTTCGCTGGGAACGCCCTGATGCTGACACCAGAACGATTAATTGATTTTCAGACATAGATCCATGGCAATGTAATGCCGAAGCCAGTGAATTACTGCGTGTCGACGCATCCGCTCGGCTATGTGGTTGTGCAGGGTCAGTGAACCATACACGATGGTAGGACTCGAGATTCGAACGGCAAGGGGCTTGCATATGGGCGGGAAGGAAACACTAAGAGAGCCTGTGGAGCAAATTGTCTGAGTCATGGCAAGAGAATGCGACCATGCCAGCCATCTCACGATACCACGATGGGAATGCAAACCAACTCCAAATACACTTGGAGGCTTCTGTGTGGCGATGGGATAATGCTGCTTATTTGTGCGTACTTGACGCCTCAGTATTGACCCGATGATGCACACCAACACACGTAAGTCCCGCCATTCTCGTGCTTCATACTGGGAATACGCCCGCAACGAAACACTTACGGTAGATCTTTTATCTACAGATACCGTAGTCCGTAATCTATTTATGCGCTTGCCCAGGGAGTTCTCGCCTGTCGCCCTCGACGCTGTTCCAGACGGAGACACCAAGAATAGCCGACGCATAGCCCAACCGCGTGGTACAGGTACGTTAACTTGTTTGGATTGCCGGGTATTCCAATCGATATTAATTATAGGACGATCACTAGGACGATGAGGCAAACGGGGATGAACACATGGACACCGACAATATTGAATGACGCCAGTGGGATGTTCCTACCTTCAGGGTCGGCTATTCGTCGTCCTTCTAACCTGAGGACGGAGAAGTTCAACAGAACGATCGTGGAGTGGGAGCCAGAAACAGGCAAAGACGCTCCAGAAGATTTGCGAAACAGAAGCTAGAACAAGAAGCTGACGCAGCACCAACTTTAGCGGATTGGGGGTACAGCGTCTAGATCGTCCATTCAAGTTACCAGCACAGTTCTCAGAGTCGCGCACATAGATATCGCCAATACAGCTGTAGAGACACTTTGGATCCCCTTTCCCTTCCCCCCCTTCGTCCTCGTGCCTCCTGTGCTTATTTTCGCCAGCATCCACCTCACCCAGCTCCCCCGCCAAGGCTATACGCTGACAACAAGTTCGCCAATACTGTTTATTCTGAAAGGTACAAAGTGCAGCACGGCAGCAGTGCCCAACAACCAACCCAACGCAAGAGCTGGCTTTCCAACACTTGGAGCGTGGTGGTGACGATCCCTGTGAGTACCTTCTCCTCTCGTGCGCTTCATGCTAATATCAGTCTCTGCATTCGACGACCCAAGCTGCGCGTTTTGGGATGATCGTTGTTGGTACTCTTGGGACGACTCACCCGACCTTGTGGCTGCTTCTGCAATGTACGAACTGCAACATCTCCGCCATCTGCCAACACTCCCAACGACCCACGCCATGCCACCCTTCCCTATCCCACACCTCCTTGAGGACGTTAGCAGAGGCCACAAGAGCCCAACACGGCAAATGGCATAAGGCGTGGCTGTGACCTCCGTCGAGCCTAGCACTTATGGCCTAGATTCGAGGCAATCTGTGTGTTGTTTATTTGATATCTCATGCCCATAATCACCTAACGTTGCCAGCGCATTCGGCAATGATGAATATACCTCTGAGCAACCTTCCATCTGTCAACATTCCCAACGACCTACACCCATTCCTTCTTTGCACCAGCAGTGGTTGTGGAAGCAGTGACACGTGCATTTGATGTTTCGGGATGCTAAAGACAGGGCATAAGAACTCAATATGACTCGATGAATGAGATACGGCATCCACCTGCTGTACATGGCCTAGATTCGCGACGACCTGTGAGTGGGTATTGTTCGGCGTCAAGTGAGTACCTCCCCATCTGTCGACATTCCAAACGACCCACGCAACAACATCCCTTCCTTCTCCCACACTTTGTAACACCAGAATGTGGTCCATGTAGAGAAGTCAGCACGGCAGTAGTGAGTTGTCCATCCGACCGCCTTCCATGTGCTCCATCTGACACACCTCCTGCGTTACAGAAGCAGACAATCATCAAACTTCACCCGTTGCTAACACCAAAGGATCCAATTACGAGATACCCGCAGATAGCTCGAGTACATATCATTGTGCGAAGCTCTCCCGTTGGACGCATCTCTCATGTTCTAGCCTGTTAGTTATGTTTGCCAATATAATGTGTGATCGGCGAGGACTCACCATCTATCTACGTTCCCAGCGACTCCCGCGCCACCCCCTTCCTTGATAAGCTTCGTGTCGCAAGTTTCCAGCATGGGCAATGGTCGTGACTTAGTTGTAAGGCAGCTCTCCCGTTTGAACTGTTCCAACGCGCCCGAATGCACCCTGCATAGTAGATAATTGAGGTGTAGTTCGTTTGCAGCACTGTGTCATTAGATAGAAATGAATATGACTTTGTGTGCAAACCAACCGATAAGTGGGGGTTGTCAGACGGTGATCTTGAGAGCTTGATGGCACCGCAAATAATGAGTTGAAGGTCACACCACTGAAAGTATCATACAGGTGAGTCATGCGCAGGTCGAATCAATGTTGATCATGATGTCGTCTTTGTACCGTTGGACGACAGTTGCACAGTGCAGTCTACTACCCACTACCTGCTTGGCCTGTAGACAACATGGGATGCTGACACGCTTCTCAAATTGCAAGTATCAGTCGAGATGTAGAATCACTCAGATACCCGACTGACAATGAGCCATAAAGCATCAGTGAATACCTGATCAACTATCCTAACATGGTGCAGTAATTCGTGTGTACTGTTCCCAAACTCGATCAAGTCCAAAATGGGTTCGGATATTGGTTTGCAGGCGACGCAAGGCTCCTGGGCAAAGAAGGTTATTCAATGGTAATTCTGTCGCAGTCTCAAGTTGCTGTCAGAATTTTGGCACTAGATTAAGATCGCATATGCCTGTCCCCAAAGTATACATGCAAGTAAATGTATCAAGCAGATCAAGCAAGAGATACAAGGTACCGCTGCACCATCCTTCCTGTTCGCTCTTTACTAATCTTTGTGATTACCTAGAGGCAAGACTTGAGAGATATTGATGTCTGTGGTAACGATGTGGTCTTGGTTTACTTAAACAGGACCAGGCCATCTCAATGCAAGCCACGAAGTTAAGTATGTTCGAGGTACTTGTGACCAACAGTTTGTTGCGATGAGTTCAACAAAATTCCAACACTGCAAACACCATGAAATGCAGTCAAAAATCTCCGAGCTTACTGTATTTACTTGAGGTCCTTCGTAGATATAAATTTATGAGCCGCCATGCTCAAATTATTGCAGACATTGCGTGTCGAAGTTCACAACAAATGTGTTCTCATTAAGGTAAGAGTATGTCCACATCCGGATGCCGTGGAGTTTACTCAATCACGCTTATGATTTACCGCACTATAGCACTAATACCCTTGTTCTTGACAGATTTCTCATTCAAGCCAACAGTAAATTTGAGTTCCTCAAAGCAAAGATACACTGAGCAATGCCAACACTCTGTACAACTGCGTTCAACGTACAGATCTGGTATACTTCGGGATAGACTCCGGTGAAATCAGTTGCTATAGTTCGCTTGGCTGCCTGATTTTTTAGGGTGGCTTCTTGATGCTGTAACGGCGCTGCGCTGGTACAGGTACATCTAGGTACCACAGGAGTGCGAACCTGTAGTAGGTGGAATTTTAGTATATTGCTGTAATTCCATGGAGGCAATGGTCTGGAATACTTGTTGTATCCTTACCGTTGCTGAGATCTGGACTCGGGCTACTGATACATATCTGTAGGGTATAATTCAACGGATAAATTTGCAAGCAGGTCTAGACGATGATATGGTGGCAATGTGCGGTTGCCACCATATAGTCTTCTAGATCTGCTTGCAAATCAGCGGTCAAGCGGCGGTGAACATTTGCTCACAGTTCACACAGAAGTGAATGTGGGATAGCTGTCCGTGATCGGAGACTTGCCGCCTCGACCATAGATTTATCTGGTAGGTAGCAAGGTACGTACACCCTTTGAAACATATAAATATTATCTGAGCAGGATAGAAGCTCACCTATTCCCTCGCATCAGCCGTCCATTATGCTGGTTAGGTGCGGGGGTAGCACTCGATTTGTCACCATTCATTGCCACAACACACTCTGCTGCTCTTGGTTGGACATCCGCACGCTCTCAAGTGACACCCCTTGCGACCCCCTGAATCACTGAACCCCTAGCAGGACACTCGGCGTAAGTTTTTGTCTTCATGTCCACAATGTTGTGCTCATAGTCTGCTCATCTTCAGGTTGCGAACACTGTGGGAGCACACCCTGTTCGCTGGTATTCATTGATCTATGTCTGTTGGATTGATTACAGGCATGTGGTGAGTTGCTCCGAGTTTATCAGTCTTACTGCTTTGGTGCTGAATCAATTGATAGACACGACTCGCCGCCTGGCAGTGACTAGTTTGACTGTGCTCTGCAATCTCAATGATACTGTTCGTTTTGCGATCTTCACACACCATCGCTATAACCTTCCCACACCCGGTTGCTGTATACTCTGTATACTGCCCACATACAAGATGGGACGCACATTTGAGCCTTGCTCCCAGGCTGTCGCATGCCTGCTGGATTGACATACACTCGAACGTTCAAGTTGTCAACATCCTTCGTCACCCTTCATCTCGCAGATCTCACGTACCCACATTGCGGAGCTGTTGTCTTGCAGCATCGTCACAGCACGCTGGTCCTTTGGTAGTCCTGTGTGTTTGGAATCAAGTAGAACATGTCGTACGTACCCTGGTTCACTGTGTAGTAGCGGATGCTGACTCTTTGTGTTTCCTTTCAGGGCTCTGTCTCATCGTCAACTCCCTCTCTGTGTTGCTGGTACAAATGGCGCCTCCGACTTTGCCTATACTCGCCGTCCATTATCTCGATCGTCACACATATTCCACAATCATCACAACAAAGACGTCTCTTTGGTAGTTCGTTGTCAACACTCCGTCAATTACAATGTCTGTGCTGTCATGGGGTTACGAATCACCTCATGTCCGCATGTCCGCCGCCACCTTACCTCTCCGGTTCACCGATTCTACAACCAATAGATCGCATCTGGTGCCCAACATCGCCGTACTTGTCCCCTGTACAATCCATGACAAAGATATCTTGTCAACAGTCGTCTGTGCATACGCTTGACACCACCTTCCAACACTTCGTTCCCTTCATCTACATCAAGGCTGGACTTGTTTGTCTTGCTGTGGACTTCGCAAGCCAGGAGTCTGACACACTGTTTTCCTCATTAGCAGCAAATAATCTCGCCTTCCCCAGACTCATTTCGCCTTTGCGCACCATTGTTATCCTGCTCGCCATCTTATTCCATCACCACTAGCATGGCTAGCTCGTTAGATCACATGCTGTGTCATCCCTCGGTGCTTCGTTCCCTTCCTCTGTATCGGTAATGGACTTGTTCTTGTTGACGTGGAGCCTGTGCCTTAGAAGCTGCATGTGTCGTCGTCCTTCGTCGCAGTGCATCATATCATCACCCCCAGTCTCTCTCCCCTTCATGTCAGCGCCGTATTATGGCATCAAGCACCTTCGTCGTCCTGCTTGTGATCCTTCGCCATCACAATGAGTCTGTGCACTCCCCTGCCCTCATCTTGGGTGTTGCATCACCCTGCGATGCTTCGTTCGCCTCCACGGAACTCGTATGCCAAGAATCGGATGCATCGCTGTCCTCAATGGCGGTGAATCATCTGGCGATGCCAAGACTTGTTTTGCATTCGAGCGCCGTCGTTATCCTGCCCGCGGTCTTGCGCAATCTCGACATTTAGGGTGGAACTCCCCAGTAGTCCTCCTTCTCTGCGAACCCTCCGGACTTTGCATTTCATAATCATGAGGTCCCAGTTTTGTTCCTGTGTTGACTTGTTTTCGACGCCTGCAGTGCCTCGAACGACGAGGGTGCAAGCAGGTTACAGGTGTCCGTTTCCCCAAACGAAGGCTTGGAAGAAGTTGACGCCGAATAGCCTTCTATGTGAGTTTGTTCATGCAGAGTGTCTTGGCGCGACTAACTTGGGATTTGCAGGTGGAGTTGCGTTCGCTGAATGGAGTCAACACGGCCACGTACGCCAAAACTAACGCAAGTTCGTTGCAGTGGGAAACTATGCCTCTACTCACCACCAACCTCCTCACAGGCCCGCTTGTCCGGTGTGCTCAACATGGGGAGACTAACGTAGTTTGAAGCCAGCTCACACCCACTCGCTCGATACACCAAACTGAGGAGACTATCGCCGTTTGGGGCCAGGAAACTGGTGCAAGGTGCTTGAAGGCCCCACCCGCTCGCTCGGTACACTGAACACGCCGCATAAGGGGAAACTATCGCCAATTGAGGCCAGGAAACGGGCGCTTCGCCTTCAGTGGTTTTCGTTCCCACGGTCAAAAATAGCTCATCCATTGCCATCTATGGTAGTCTCGTAGTCAATAACACTCAGCCCCTCATCTGTTTGACCAAAGAATCTAGCAACTCGATCACGAATGGCGTGTGCAAATGCACGTTGTTGAAGTTCTTCGTCATCAATGTTTCTGTCAAACAATCCAGTCAGTGAAACCCCCGGGTCGCACAGGAGCGCGCACTCTTGTTCTCCCGCCATTTATCGTGGATAGTGTCGTTCCAGATAACGTAGTGAGTGTGGTGCATCGCTTCCGCCAGCTGTAGAGACGTCAAACGAGGCCATCAGAACCGCCAGCCAACGCACCAGTTGATAATCCCCTGTGGTCACAAAATATCAACGAGACGACGAGACGACAAAAGCCGACAACTCACGCATAAAACCGCCTGTATCGTAGACTGTCCGACAGTCAGCATCCGATCCTCGCATGAATCGTCCATACGCACATTCCAGCACCGTCCCACCCGCCTTCATCCACATCTGGTGCGACAGCCCGTTCCCATGCACGCCCACCATAATCTGCCCGGTAGTCATGTCAAGCACAGTGCAGCGGAGGAGGGCGGCGCTTACATCCGTCCGTGTGCCGATGTCGAATTGCTCCGCCTTGGAGAGGTGCTCCATCTGCACGGAGTTGATCTCGACGTCGTGGTTCTCGCCGAACTTGGCGAGCGCCGTGACAAAGGCGTCGTGGTCTTCTTGGACGAGCTTCCGCCCCGTGGCCTGCCTGCGAGGGGTGAGGACCGTCGATCCCCGCGAGGGAGAGCAACGCACCGATCGATGTAGGTGATGACGGGTCTGCTCCGCGCATTGCCTTCGATGCCGATCCTTTGCATCAGCGAGTGTCGGAGAGGCGACCACCAGTCGAAAGGCGCTGGGGAGGCCATGATATCTACAAACGACCTTCATTCACGGCGCGAGCATAGAGGAACGGGCAAGCGCACCGGCGGTCATCTTGTTCCACACCTGCGCTTCACTCCCTGGGACTCGGTGTGCAGTCCATCGGTCGACAATGATGATCTCGGAAAATACATGCACCGAATTCGACTTGGCTCGGTCTAATCATCGTCTGGTTATTAGTGTGCGAGATAAGCGTCAACGCGGAGGTGAAATTCACCATAGATATCCTCCACGGTCGTGTTGGGGATGACCGTGTTCAGGAACCATCTATGTATTTGAATCCCTGTATGTACGGCCGGCACGGTGAGACAGATACGTACGTGTTAAGGTTGGCCCGGATGTCTCTCCAGTCGTCCCCTCGAGGCAGCATGAAGCGTGAGGGAGATACGGTGTCAGCAGTGGTATTCCCAGGATGTATATACCCGCCACGCACCAGCGAACGGGTTGGCTGCAAAGTGACTAGAAAATGTAAACAAGTTGTCAGTAAACTCGACACGCTTGCAGGTACTATCGTAGCTAGATCATTGCAAGTGAATGGAATTGGGGGAATATGTGAAATACCTCGCTTTCCAAGTAGCGAAACTAGTGGCAAGAACTCGAGATACATGTGGAAAAGGACATGATTTAACCACATTGAATGGCGGTGCCGTTGCTGGTGGATGGCCGACAAATGTGCCTGTTATTTTTCGGTTGAAACAGGCAGGTGGCAGAGAATCCTTGAACTAACTTGTCTAACAGTGGGAAGAGACGTGAAGGGATACAGATGTTTGAGTTGACGACTTGCTAGCAACAGATTGTCGCGCAACGTACGTACAGAACATCCCATTGCACGATACAGGCTCTGGAACATATCATACAGTGTGAGCACCATGAGGTACTCACTGAAACCAGGTCGCTTCTTGATGATTTTAGTCTCATGCTAATTGCACGTTCTGGCGAGTTCCTGAACATGCAAACGAAATGCAAGTTCGCCTTCGGAGAGACTCGTCGTTGTTGTTTGCCGCCGGCTTCTTCTGATCAAGGTAGGCGCCTCCGCTAAAGCCAGCGGTCCCACACAGGCGTTCGAGGCTCGCATTTGCTATACGCACGGACGTCCCTCCACTGCGTAGAAGTGCCACGGCGGCCAGTATGAACACAGTCGCGAACGAGCAAATAATATCGAGTTGACTGGCGCATTTGAGGGCGGTGAGAAAAGGCGGACTTGCCCAAATAGGGAAAGCAGTAAACGAGCAGCACGTGATGCCGAGCAAGGTGGGCAACGTTGTTCATGATTAAAACCGTGAATTCAGGCCAAAGTGGCATCTAAGCCACATATTGTGTCTGACTCCCAACGTCATCGACTCGAACACTCGAAGCATCGATCGCATACACGACCACGTCAAGCACTCTTAAGACTAGCTACGCACACACTATGCTACCTAGCCAGAAACTCTTCATCCTGCCAAACCTCACATACGCATGTCCACGACTATCCCACCAACACATCAACCCACGCGAAGCCATATCTCATGCAGGGCACTCACAGGGACAGACGGGAAAGACAATTCTGGCTAACCTCAACGCTCAACGTTCAGCTCCCCCTCCCGCGCATACAAACGACCGACGAGACTCTCCAAAGCGCACCTGCAGCGGCACCCAGAACGCCAGCGACCAACCACTGCACCAGGAACCATCCACTCACCTGCACCGCTACCAGCTCCCTCCTCCCTCCACACTGATACCTCCCCAACGCGCCCTTTGGTCCACTTCGCCGTCACAACCACCGATCACTCCTACCCATGCCTACACACCAAGACCCTGGCCACGCACGGCCTATTGTCTCCGCAGAGGTCAGCAGACGCCGAACGACCACCACAAACACCACAGTGAGAGTCACCAACACGATGGACGTCGACGCATCTCCCATCCGGCCGCCCAAGGGTCCAGGCGCTACTCACCATGGGGAACGACGAGGGCGAGTCCCCAGAAACGTCAAGGCTAGGGAACCAAAGCGGATATCAGTTGGCGATCTATCTCGCGCTGCCAGGTTGACATCGGCACTCACCAAGCGAAACTGTGAGGAGACTGAAAGTTGAGTGTGGTCGTCGGCATCAACATCGGGCTCTTCAAGCTCGAACACTGCGACGATGGGAGCGGCGAACGGCGGAGCGTCGACAGCTGAAAAGGGGGAACGGTTGAGGGGGCGATGACGACGAGAGGACGACGAAGCCGCGAGGACGACAAAGGGGAGAAGGGAGGCAACAGCGGAGAAGGGAGGGAAAGCGAGAAAGGGAGGATCAGAGGTATGTGAACGTTCAACACCGAACTGCTGTTGCCATTTCGCAGTGCTGATGTATGGTTTTTATAGTTTTCGAGCCCTCGATACCGAATGGGGTTGGGCGCTCGCGAACGCACCTGGACTCTCCCAACTCCCGCGAACTCTCCCAGACTCCGGACTCACCCCAATGTTTCCGAACTCACGCGTATCGCATCCTATCTCCATCGAAACACCCGACTTTCCCAAATGCGCAAACGTCCAAACGTCCAAATGCGCGAGGTCCTTTGAATTCGAGAGCGAGATTGAGATGCCAATCGCAATCGCAATCCCACGGCAATACCGCCAATCCAATACGCGTCGTGGTAACGTGTAACGGGGAGCTTTCGTTGAACGTCGATGTGGACGTGAACGGGAATGCGGATGTGAGCGTGGACGTGGACGTGGAGTGACGAGGCTGGAGGCTGGAGCGGCGACGGGATGCGATTTGCGATTGCGATTAGGTGAAGGCGGGAGGCGGGAGAGTGAAGAGTGAGGACAAAGAGTGGGGAGTGAGGACGAAGGGGAATGGGAGGTGAAACGGGGTGGCTGTTACGGCAGTCCAGACGCTGCACTGGCGCGTACAGAAGAGATTGATTCGTGGAGAGATTCGGGGTCGCAACTACGCAACCAGGACGGAAATGCGAAGGGCAAATGGGAAATGGGGATACGCCTACGCCTACGCCTACACGGGCAGCTTCGTTTACGGCGGTGCGAAGAAAGGAAGGGGGGAGTGAAGGAGGAAGGGGATGTACGGAAGGGGTAAACGGTGAATCGTGAATCGTGAATGTTGAAAGTAGGCAGAAGATCGGGAGATGTGGCGATGCGGAGATCACGTATGTACGTGGGCATGTGGGTGTGTGGTAGGTCTACACGGTCATATGTATTATCGTTGATTAATTGATCTATTTCGGGGTTGTTTTTGGTTTACTTCCTGAATCCAGGCGCAGTCGTGAGTGATGCAAGCGCGGTTCCACGGCGGCGCGATTGTGTTTCGTTTGCAGAGTTCGCGCGTGGGAGGTGGTGGGTAACGTACTCGTGTGTGCGTGTTGGACGGGCAGACGAGACGAGACGAGGCGAGGCGAGGCGAGGCGAAAGAGAACAAGGAGCGTCGCACCACGACCAGCGCAATTTTGGGGTGCTACCATCTACACAACAACTCGGTGTGCGCATAATACGGCGCGACGGCAAGACTTTGCAATGCGAAGACGGCGAGGGAACCCATCATCAGGACACAAGTCCCTGATGGCAACGTTTCTGTCTCCGTTTGGGCGGCGAACTGCGGCTGGACGTTGAGCGGAGATGGCGTGCGTGCGTGAAAGGTTACGCCCTCGCCCTCGCCCTCGCCCTCGCCCTCGCCCTTTACCCTGCCCGAGTTGATTCTGGACGCACACGAACGTTCGACGGACGGGTGGAGGAAATGGGTTACGCCGAAACGAAATGAAATGAAGCAAATTGGGATGCGGGTAACTTGTGAGTTTAGATATTCTGATATCCCGATCTTATCGTTCGCCGTTCTGTTCTTTGCATGCGAAGGCAGCGCGCCTGCAGCGAAGCGTTGATTGTGATGAGATCCTCGTGCTCATGTTCTAATTCGCAGGCTATGCGCAGCACTTCACACCGACATCTGGATCCCAGTCCTTCCACGTACGTTGAAACACATCGAACTCACCAAGCAAGAACTTGCGTAACGCCGCCCGAACGCGAACGTGGTTCCCCTCCCACATCAATTCCATGTCTACGTACACGTACGCGCGACGGAGGCGGATGTTCCACGGGTGCCACACGCGATTGGGCGCAGTGGGTGCAGGGGACCGGGAGACGGGGTGGGTGTTACGGCAGGCGACGGACACGATTCGGGGAGTATGTACGTGTACGTTCTCCAGAGCGCGACCTCGCAACCGGGACGGAAACGCGAATGGGGATTCGGGTACGGCGTCGGCGGTAGCAATAGCTCAGCAAATGGGGATGGCGGAGGGAGGCGGTGGCGTGACCTTGGGGATGCACGTTGCACATGGAAGATCGTGTAGCGATTGTGTATGGATGTATGGATGTATGGAGGTAAATACGCTTTTGCAGTTATGTAGTGTTCTGATTGACGTTGATTTACTTCCTGGATCCAGAACGTCAGGGCGCGAAAGGTGGAGACGCTGTGAACGTACTTGCGCGTGCACGCATGCGTGTGCTTGACGGAGAGACGAGGCGAGACACGACGAGGCCCACGTCGAGAATACACGATACGATACGATACGATGCGGGACCAATCGACTGCGCTGCCGTATGGACAACAGATGCTGGTGCAATACGGCAACGATCTGCGTCGAAGCTTGCCCTGATTGTGCGCAGGTTCGGTTATCCATTCAGGAAGTTGCTCACGATTTGAGATGCAGGGACATTGCGTACATACGTGACGAACGAACGACGGAAACACCCCAGGGGAGTTCACGCGACAGATGGGCGATACGATAGCCAGGGGATGCGGCGGGCACATGTGCTACCCTCGGTGCTGATTAGAATCCCCAACGGGCAACTCAGAAGCACAAATTGGGCGGGATACAGGTATGCATCCACATTGATTTCGCTGGGAAGAGCTCGTGTTCGAGAATTTCCAGCGCCCAGAATCTCTAACGAAACAGTCCGAATCGCGGGCAGGTACAAACAAGGATCTAGACATGTACGTTCACCTGGTTATTTCGCTGGGAACGCCCTGATGCTGACACCAGAACGATTAATTGATTTTCAGACATAGATCCATGGCAATGTAATGCCGAAGCCAGTGAATTACTGCGTGTCGACGCATCCGCTCGGCTATGTGGTTGTGCAGGGTCAGTGAACCATACACGATGGTAGGACTCGAGATTCGAACGGCAAGGGGCTTGCATATGGGCGGGAAGGAAACACTAAGAGAGCCTGTGGAGCAAATTGTCTGAGTCATGGCGAGAATGCGACCATGCCAGCCATCTCACGATACCACGATTGGAATGCAAACCAACTCCAAATTCACTTGGAGGCTTCTGTGTGGCGATGGGATAATGCTGCTTATTTGTGCGTACTTGACGCCTCAGTATTGACCCGATGATGCGCACCAACACACGTAAGTCCCGCCATTCTCGTGCTTCATACTGGGAATACGCCCGCAACGAAACACTTACGGTAGATCTTTTATCTACAGATACCGTAGTCCGTAATCTATTCATGCGCTTGCCCAGGGAGTTCTCGCCTGTCGCCCTCGACGCTGTTCCAGACGGAGACACCAAGAATAGCCGACGCATAGCCCAACCGCGTGGTACAGGTACGTTAACTTGTTTGGATTGCCGGGTATTCCAATCGATATTAATTATAGGACGATCACTAGGACGATGAGGCAAACGGGGATGAACGCATGGACACCGACAATATTGAATGACGCCAGTGGGATGTTCCTACCTTCAGGGTCGGCTATTCGTCGTCCTTCTAACCTGAGGACGGAGAAGTTCAACAGAACGATCGTGGAGTGGGAGCCAGAAACAGGCAAAGACGCTCCAGAAGATTTGCGAAACAGAAGCTAGAACAAGAAGCTGACGCAGCACCAACTTTAGCGGATTGGGGGTACAGCGTCTAGATCGTCCATTCAAGTTACCAGCACAGTTCTCAGAGTCGCGCACATAGATATCGCCAATACAGCTGTAGAGACACTTTGGATCCCCTTTCCCTTCCCCCCCTTCGTCCTCGTGCCTCCTGTGCTTATTTTCGCCAGCATCCACCTCACCCAGCTCCCCCGCCAAGGCTATACGCTGACAACAAGTTCGCCAATACTGTTTATTCTGAAAGGTACAAAGTGCAGCGCGGCAGCAGTGCCCAACAACCAACCCAACGCAAGAGCTGGCTTTCCAACACTTGGAGCGTGGTGGTGACGATCCCTGTGAGTACCTTCTCCTCTCGTGCGCTTCATGCTAATATCAGTCTCTGCATTTGACGACCCAAGCTGCGCGTTTTGGGATGATCGTTGTTGGTACTCTTGGGACGACTCACCCGACCTTGTGGCTGCTTCTGCAATGTACGAACTGCAACATCTCCGCCATCTGCCAACACTCCCAACGACCCACGCCATGCCACCCTTCCCTATCCCACACCTCCTTGAGGACGTTAGCAGAGGCCACAAGAGCCCAACACGGCAAATGGCATAAAGCGTGGCTGTGACCTCCGTCGAGCCTAGCACTTATGGCCTAGATTCGAGGCAATCTGTGTGTTGTTTATTTGATATCTCATGCCCATAATCACCTAACGTTGCCAGCGCATTCGGCAATGATGAATATACCTCTGAGCAACCTTCCATCTGTCAACATTCCCAACGACCTACACCCATTCCTTCTTTGCACCAGCAGTGGTTGTGGAAGCAGTGACACGTGCATTTGATGTTTCGGGATGCTAAAGACAGGGCATAAGAACTCAATATGACTCGATGAATGAGATACGGCATCCACCTGCTGTACATGGCCTAGATTCGCGACGACCTGTGAGTGGGTATTGTTCGGCGTCAAGTGAGTACCTCCCCATCTGTCGACATTCCAAACGACCCACGCAACAACATCCCTTCCTTCTCCCACACTTTGTAACACCAGAATGTGGTCCATGTAGAGAAGTCAGCACGGCAGTAGTGAGTTGTCCATCCGACCGCCTTCCATGTGCTCCATCTGACACACCTCCTGCGTTACAGAAGCAGACAATCATCAAACTTCACCCGTTGCTAACACCAAAGGATCCAATTACGAGATACCCGCAGATAGCTCGAGTACATATCATTGTGCGAAGCTCTCCCATTGGACGCATCTCTCATGTTCTAGCCTGTTAGTTATGTTTGCCAATATAATGTGTGATCGGCGAGGACTCACCATCTATCTACGTTCCCAGCGACTCCCGCGCCACCCCCTTCCTTGATAAGCTTCGTGTCGCAAGTTTCCAGCATGGGCAATGGTCGTGACTTAGTTGTAAGGCAGCTCTCCCGTTTGAACTGTTCCAACGCGCCCGAATGCACCCTGCATAGTAGATAATTGAGGTGTAGTTCGTTTGCAGCACTGTGTCATTAGATAGAAATGAATATGACTTTGTGTGCAAACCAACCGATAAGTGGGGGTTGTCAGACGGTGATCTTGAGAGCTTGATGGCACCGCAAATAATGAGTTGAAGTTCACACCACTGAAAGTATCATACAGGTGAGTCATGCGCAGGTCGAATCAATGTTGATCATGATGTCGTCTTTGTACCGTTGGACGACAGTTGCACAGTGCAGTCTACTACCCACTACCTGCTTGGCCTGTAGACAATATGGGATGCTGACGTGCTTCTCAAATTGCAAGTATCAGTCGAGATGTAGAATCACCCGACTGACAATGAGCCATAAAGCATCAGTGAATACCTGATCAACTATCCTAACATGGTGCAGTAATTCGTGTGTACTGTTCCCAAACTCGATCAAGTCCAAAATGGGTTCGGATATTGGTTTGCAGGCGACGCAAGGCTCCTGGGCAAAGAAGGTTATTCAATGGTAATTCTGTCGCAGTCTCAAGTTGCTGTCAGAATTTTGGCACTAGATTAAGATCGCATATGCCTGTCCCCAAAGTATACATGCAAGTAAATGTATCAAGCAGATCAAGCAAGAGATACAAGGTACCGCTGCACCATCCTTCCTGTTCGCTCTTTACTAATCTTTGTGATTACCTAGAGGCAAGACTTGAGAGATATTGATGTCTGTGGTAACGATGTGGCCTTGGTTTACTTGAACAGGACCAGGCCATCTCAATGCGAGCCACGAAGTTAAGTATGTTCAAGGTACTTGTGACCAACAGTTTGTTGCGATGAGTTTGACAAAATTCCAACACTGCAAACACCATGAAATGCAGTCAAAAATCTCCGAGCTTACTGTATTTACTTGAGGTCCTTCGTAGATATAAATTTATGAGCTGCCATGCTCAAATTATTGCAGACATTGCGTGTCAAAGTTCACAACAAATGTGTTCTCATTAAGGTAAGAGTATGTCCACATCCGGATGCCGTGGAGTTTACTCAATCACGCTTATGATTTACCGCACTATAGCACTAATACCCTTGTTCTTGACAGATTTCTCATTCAAGCCAACAGTAAATTTGAGTTCCTCAAAGCAAAGATACACTGAGCAATGCCAACACTCTGTACAACTGCGTTCAACGTACAGATCTGGTATACTTCGGGATAGACTCCGGTGAAATCAGTTGCTATAGTTCGCTTGGCTGCCTGATTTTTTAGGGTGGCTTCTTGATGCTGTAACGGCGCTGCGCTGGTACAGGTACATCTAGGTACCACAGGAGTGCGAACCTGTAGTAGGTGAAATTTGAGTATATTGCTGTAATTCCATGGAGGCAATGGTCTGGAATACTTGTTGTATCCTTACCGTTGCTGAGATCTGGACTCGGGCTACTGATACATATCTGTAGGGTATAATTCAACGGATAAATTTGCAAGCAGGTCTAGACGATGATATGGTGGCAATGTGCGGTTGCCACCATATAGTCTTCTAGATCTGCTTGCAAATCAGCGGTCAAGCGGCGGTGAACATTTGCTCACAGTTCACACAGAAGTGAATGTGGGATAGCTGTCCGTGATCGGAGACTTGCCGCCTCGACCATAGATTTATCTGGTAGGTAGCAAGGTACGTACACCCTTTGAAACATATAAATATTATCTGAGCAGGATAGAAGCTCACCTATTCCCTCGCATCAGCCGTCCATTATGCTGGTTAGGTGCGGGGGTAGCACTCGATTTGTCACCATTCATTGCCACAACACACTCTGCTGCTCTTGGTTGGACATCCGCACGCTCTCAAGTGACACCCCTTGCGACCCCCTGAATCACTGAACCCCTAGCAGGACACTCGGCGTAAGTTTTTGTCTTCATGTCCACAATGTTGTGCTCATAGTCTGCTCATCTTCAGGTTGCGAACACTGTGGGAGCACACCCTGTTCGCTGGTATTCATTGATCTATGTCTGTTGGATTGATTACAGGCATGTGGTGAGTTGCTCCGAGTTTATCAGTCTTACTGCTTTGGTGCTGAATCAATTGATAGACACGACTCGCCGCCTGGCAGTGACTAGTTTGACTGTGCTCTGCAATCTCAATGATACTGTTCGTTTTGCGATCTTCACACACCATCGCTATAACCTTCCCACACCCGGTTGCTGTATACTCTGTATACTGCCCACATACAAGATGGGACGCACATTTGAGCCTTGCTCCCAGGCTGTCGCATGCCTGCTGGATTGACATACACTCGAACGTTCAAGTTGTCAACATCCTTCGTCACCCTTCATCTTGCAGATCTCACGTACCCACATTGCGGAGCTGTTGTCTTGCAGCATCGTCACAGCACGCTGGTCCTTTGGTAGTCCTGTGTGTTTGGAATCAAGTAGAACATGTCGTACGTACCCTGGTTCACTGTGTAGTAGCGGATGCTGACTCTTTGTGTTTCCTTTCAGGGCTCTGTCTCATTGTCGACTCCCTCTCTGTGTTGCTGGTACAAATGGCGCCTCCGACTTTGCCTATACTCGCCGTCCATTATCTCCATCGTCACACATATTCCACAATCATCACAACAAAGACGTCTCTTTGGTAGTTCGTTGTCAACACTCTGTCAATTACAATGTCTGTGCTGTCATGGGGTTACGAATCACCTCATGTCCGCATGTCCGCCGCCACCTTACCTCTCCGGTTCACCGATTCTACAACCAATAGATCGCATCTGGTGCCCAACATCGCCGTACTTGTCCCCTGTACAATCCATGACAAAGATATCTTGTCAACAGTCGTCTGTGCATACGCTTGACACCACCTTCCAACACTTCGTTCCCTTCATCTACATCAAGGCTGGACTTGTTTGTCTTGCTGTGGACTTCGCAAGCCAGGAGTCTAACACACTGTTTTCCTCATTAGCAGCAAATAATCTCGCCTTCCCCAGACTCGTTTCGCCTTTGCGCACCATTGTTATCCTGCTCGCCATCTTATTCCATCACCACTAGCATGGCTAGCTCGTTAGATCGCATGCTGTGTCATCCCTCGGTGCTTCGTTCCCTTCCTCTGTATCGGTAATGGACTTGTTCTTGTTGACGTGGAGCCTGTGCCTTAGCAGCTGCATGTGTCGTCGTCCTTCGTCGCAGTGCATCATATCATCACCCCCAGTCTCTCTCCTCTTCATGTCAGCGCCGTATTATGGCATCAAGCACCTTCGTCGTCCTGCTTGTGATCCTTCGCCATCACAATGAGTCTGTGCACTCCCCTGCCCTCATCTTGGGTGTTGCATCACCCTGCGATGCTTCGTTCGCCTCCACGGAACTCGTATGCCAAGAATCGGATGCATCGCTGTCCTCAATGGCGGTGAATCATCTGGCGATGCCAAGACTTGTTTTGCATTCGAGCGCCGTCGTTATCCTGCCCGCGGTCTTGCGCAATCTCGACATTTAGGGTGGAACTCCCCAGTAGTCCTCCTTCTCTGCGAACCCTCCGGACTTTGCATTTCATAATCATGAGGTCCCAGTTTTGTTCCTGTGTTGACTTGTTTTCGACGCCTGCAGTGCCTCGAACGACGAGGGTGCAAGCAGGTTACAGGTGTCCGTTTCCCCAAACGAAGGCTTGGAAGCAGTTGACGCCGAATAGCCTTCTATGTGAGTTTGTTCATGCAGAGTGTCTTGGCGCGACTAACTTGGGATTTGCAGGTGGAGTTGCGTTCGCTGAATGGAGTCAACACGGCCACGTACGCCAAAACTAACGCAAGTTCGTTGCAGTGGGAAACTATGCCTCTACTCACCACCAACCTCCTCACAGGCCCGCTTGTCCGGTGTGCTCAACATGGGGAGACTAACGTAGTTTGAAGCCAGCTCGCACCCACTCGCTCGGTACACCAAACTGAGGAGACTATCGCCGTGTGGGGCCAGGAAACTGGTGCAAGGTGCTTGAAGGCCCCACCCGCTCGCTCGGTACACTGAACGCGCCGCATAAGGGGAAACTATCGCCAATTGAGGCCAGGAAACGGGCGCTTCGCCTTCAGTGGTTTTCGTTCCCACGGTCAAAAATAGCTCATCCATTGCCATCTATGGTAGTCTCGTAGTCAATAACCCTCAGCCCCTCATCTGTTTGACCAAAGAATCTAGCAACTCGATCACGAATGGCGTGTGCAAATGCACGTTGTTGAAGTTCTTCGTCATCAATGTTTCTGTCGAACAATCCAGTCAGTGAAGCCCCGGGTCGCACAGGAGCGCGCACTCTTGTTCTCCCGCCATTTATCGTGGATGGTGTCGTTCCAGATAACGTAGTGGGTGTGGTGCATCGCTTCGGCCAGCTGTAGAGACGTCAAACGAGGCCATCAGGACCGCCAGCCAACGCACCAGTTGATAATCCCCTGTGGTCACAAAATATCAACGAGACGACGAGACGACAAAAGCCGACAACTCACGCATAAAACCGCCTGTATCGTAGACTATCCGACAGTCAGCATCCGATCCTCGCATGAATCGTCCATACGCACATTCCAGCACCGTCCCACCCGCTTTCATCCACATCTGGTGCGACAGCCCGTTCCCATGCACGCCCACCATAATCTGCCCGGTAGTCGTGTCAAGCACAGCGCAGCGGAGGAGAGCGGCGCTTACATCCGTCCGTGTGCCGATGTCGAATTGCTCCGCCTTGGAGAGGTGCTCCATCTGCACGGAGTTGATCTCGACGTCGTGGTCCTCGCCGAACTTGGCGAGCGCCGTGACAAAGGCGTCGTGGTCTTCTTGGACGAGTTTCCGCCCTGTGGCCTGCCTGCGAGGGGGTGAGGGCCGTCGATCCGCACGAGGGGGAGAGCAACGCACCGATCGATGTAGGTGATGACGGGTCTGTTCCGCGCATTTCCTTCGATGCCGATCCTTTGCATCAGCGAGTGTCGGAGAGGCGACCACCAGTCGAAAGGCGCCGGGGAGGCCATGATATCTACAAACGACTTTGGTTCACGGCGCGAGCACAGAGGGACAGGCAAGCGCACCGGCGGTCATCTTGTTCCACACCTGCGCTTCACTCCCTGGGACTCGGTGTGCAGTCCATCGGTCGACAATGATGATCTCGGAAAATACATGCACCGAATTCGACTTGGCGCGGTCTAATCGTCGTCTAGTTACTGTGCGAGATAAGCGTCAACGCGGAGGTGAAATTCACCTTCCCATTGATAGATATCCTCCACGGCCGTGTTGGGGAGGACCGTGTTCAGGAACCATCTACGAATTGGTGAGTATTTGAGTCCCTGTGTGTACGGCCCGGACGGATGTATTGCAGGGTGAGGCAGATACGTACGTGTTAAGGTTGGCCCGGACATCTCTCCAGTCGTCCCCTCGAGGCAGCATGAAGCGTGAGGGAAATACGATGTCGGCAGCGGTATTCCGAAGAAGGGATAAAGGTGAGGATGTATATACCCGCCACGCACCAGCGAATGCTTCGGCTACAAAGTGACTAGAAGAGGTAAATACGTCGCCAGTGAGTAAATCAGTACGCATACAAGTAGTGTCCTAGAGCGAAATCAGTCGTGCTTCAACAAAATCGTCGGTATATGCGCACCCAAAAAGCCTTCCTTTCCCGGTCCGTCGTTGAAGAGAAATGTAGTACCAGCCAGAACTCCAGCTGAGCGCTTGCCAAGGACTTGTTCGGCCTCAGCAGGGGTGAGCACCTGCCATCGCTGGGCCGTTGCTGGAGGGTGGTCAACCCACTTTTCCCTTGGAACAGGCGGGTCGCACAGAACCCTCGAACTCTCGGGTATCGACTCTGGAAGAGACGTGATGGCATCTGAAGCCTTGATTCAGCGACTAAGCGATGTATCACCGTGCAATGTACCCACAGAAAGTCCCATTGTGGAGATACAGGTTCTGGAACATCACTTCGCCACCATACAGCGGGAGCACCTTGGGAATGGAGGCCGGAGGTACTCACTGAAACCTGGTCGCCCCCTGATGAATTTGGTCTCATGCTGATTCCACGTTCTGGCGAGTTCCTGAACATGCAAACCAAATGCAAGTTCACCTTCGGAGACCGACTCGTCGTCGCTGTTCACCGCCGGCTTCTTCTGATCAAGGTAGGCGCCTCCGCTAAAGCCGGCGGTCCCACACAGCCGTTCGAGGCTCGCATTTGCTAGACGCACGGACGTCCCTCCGCTGTGTAGGAGTGCCAGGGCGGCCAGTATGAGCACAGTCGCGAAAACGAGCAAATAATATCGAGTTGACTGGCGCATTTGAGGGCGGTGAGAAAAGGCGCATTTGTCCAAATAAGGAAAGCAGTAAACGAGAGGCACGTGACGCCGAGCGCGCTGGGCGGCGTTGTTCAGGATTAAAACCGTGAATTCAGGCCAAAGGCATCTAAGCCACATAGCACGTACCACGAAATGGAAACAGTATATCATAGGTTGGGGTCCCGGACTTGCAATAAGCGGCTACTCTATATGAAGTATATGGTGCGCATTATCGCGGCCATCATTCAAACACTGACCAATGGGGAACAGGAAGCGTTGATGGACCCGAATTCACAGCCATTCTCAACGCGGGGCGATAGACTCTCGATATCGCACTATCTGTAGTACTCGAGGAAACGACGATACGATGATATCTATGGACGAACACTTCAACGCCATGCCGCGCCACGACTGGCGGCAATTGCAATTGCGGCGTATTTATCTTCCCTCCTCGAACCGTTTCTCCAATGAAAATTTCGGATACCGCATGGGAGGCCACACCCACATGCAAGTTACCTCATCCTTATCTCTGCGCTTAAACCTAACTCTCAGATAAGAGCTACCTCGTCTGCCTGCGTTTTTCAAAGTGCCCTGAGAGCTAGGGTCTGACTCCCTCCAGCTTCGGCCGTGTAGTTGCAGTATATAACGACGATGTCTGGCCTTCTATCTTTGCGATCAAGTCCAGAAGCACCCCAGTCGCTTGCTCTGTCCATTCCTCGCATGTCGGAACACGTACTTCCTCAAGGCGCGGGCTATGGCGTTGGTATGTCACGCCATCTTATTATCATAGAGTCGCGAATTGATTCGTTCACATGGGTCTTGTTTCGTAAGTCGTCGGTGAGTAAGATCGTTTGACTCTCACTTCATCCGGATCCGCTTCTCGGTGGCTTCTGCCGCTTCCTACTTCGATCTTGATCGTGTGCTGACCCTTCGTGTTTAGGGATCGGTCTATTCTTCAGTGTGTTTATGATCGGGCTCACCGCCATACAATCTCGATACACTGCGTTCTCGCCCAAGAACTCCGAAGAATTCAGTAGTGCTTCGCGTAGTGTGAAGCCGGGACTGATTGCTTCTGGCATTGTCTCTGCCTGGACCTGGGCGGCTACCTTGGTCAGTACCTGCCTCTATCCTTGACTTGATGACGCCATCCTCACACACGCTTCTACGAGCACAGCTGCAATCTAGTGCTGTCGCATACAAGTTCGGTATCTCTGGCCCGTACTGGTATGGCGCTGGCGCCACTGTTCAAGTTCTGCTCTTTGCGATGGTTAGTGTATCTCTCCGCCATGCCGAGGTCCTTCGTTGACGAAAAACGACACAGTTGGCAGCCAAACTCAAGCTCAACGCTCCCTACGCTCATACTTGGCTGGAGATAGTTGGAGCACGCTGGGGAGCTGCCGCTCACGGCATATTCATGTTTTTCGGGTACGCTTCCTTCTTCGCCGATCAATCGCCCTCTAATACACGACCGTTTAGCCTCGCTACCAATATCATTGTATCTAGCATGTTGATATTGGGTGGATCTGCCACGGTCACGGCCCTGACTGGGATGAGCACCATCGCTGTAAGCCGTTGTTCTCGATCAATGACTACGGGACCGACTGTTATGATGTCTCTTCTAGGCGTGTTTCCTTATTCCTTTGGGAGTTGCTATCTATGTGGTCGTTGGTGGTATGCGGTCAACGCTTCTATGCGATTAGTAAGTCCCTCGCTCCGATACGTACATGGAAGACCAGACGCTAACTCTCATCTCAGCACGCACACCACAGTCCTCTTCGCCATTATACTTGTCTTCGTTTTCACCGTCTACGCAACGTCCGACAAAATCGGCTCTCCCACCCGTATGCATGAGCTCCTGGACGCCGCCTCAGCGGCCACCCCCGTCGATGGAAATGCCCATGGCTCTTACCTCACCATGCGCTCCAAGAACGGGCTGATCTTTGGCGTCATCAACATCATCGGAAATTTCGCGACTGTATTCCAGGATCAGGCGTATTGGCAACGGGCTATCGCGAGTCGACCGGGGAGCACCGTCAAGGCGTACTTGCTCGGTGGACTTGCTTGGTATGTCTCCCTCTAACAAAATTAAACTCCGGTCCTAATCTAATCACGTTGCTTATGATTCAGGTTCGCAATTCCATTCACGTTTGCGACTACGTTGGGTCTCGCGGCGGTTGCTCTTCGAGGCGACCCGGACATGCAAGTCCTCACGCCGGCAGACGTCTCTGCTGGGTTGCCCGCTTCCGCCGCCGCTAGTGCTCTTCTGGGGCAGTCAGGTGCTGCTGCCCTGCTCATCCTCCTTTTCCTTGCCGTGACTTCGGCGACCTCGGCCGAGTTAATTGCAGTGTCCTCTGTCCTAACGTATGATGTGTACAAGGTCAGTATGTCGACTCATATATCCATCCTGTCACTTACGATACCCCTTCAGAGGTACATCAATCCTCACGCGAGCGAGGACCAGATTCTCAGGATGGGTCATTACATGGTATGTTTGAATTCTATCACCTGAATGGGGCTCTTACGATCTATGTTCAGGTTGCTTTCTTTGGCATCGTTATGGGCGTCGCGGGAACGATCTTCTTCTACATCGGCGTGTCCATGGGATGGTTATACGTAAGTCCTTCGCGTCTCTCCTTTTCGCTTCCCGGTGTACTCACCCGTTCATTCGTACTAGACCTTCATGGGCGTCATCCTTGGATCTGCCGTGGCCCCCATTGCGCTGTGCATTACGTGGAGGAAAGCAAACAAGTGGGGCTGCATCGGAGGTGCCGTCGCCGGCTTCTGTGTGGGAGTCATTGCGTGGCTTGTTACCACCAGCTCTCTGAATGATGGAGAGATCAATGTCGTGGTATGTGTCATACTTGTGCCTACGAAAGCCGACAACACTGACGATCATAACGTACAGACTAGTGGAGGTAATCATCGCCGTAACCATTCCAAACCAACCGATGCTGATTATGTATCTATCTAGGCGACTATGAAATGCTTGCTGGAAACTTGGCTTCTATTGGTGTTGGTGCTATCATAGCCACAGTATCCTCGCTCATTGTGTGTACGAATCCCTTCTCCCGAGATGAAAGCTCACGACACCTATTGTTCAGTGGCCTGATGACTTCGATTTCGATATCACTCGCGCGATCAACAACCCCGCCCGCCGCCGTCACCACGAAGAAAAAGTCAACCCTTCCCTCGACGATGAAGTGGAAAAGAAGCGAGAAAACATGGACGCTCATTCCGTTTCACCTTCCTTCACTGACTCTGAGGGGACCGACGATCTCGACCCCGTTAAATTGCAAAGTGCTTTCAGATTTGCTTCCTATTCGTCTTTAGCTTTGGTATGTCTGTGTCGCGATTCCTATGGGAGGAGTTATTGATTGCTGCATCCACACAGCTCCTTGTACTCATCATTATTGTCCCACTACCGTTGTTTTTTGCGCAAACCATCTACGGCGTGGGCGGTCTTACGGCGTGGGTCGTGATCGGTATCATCTGGACCTTCCTCTCCGCGATTTCTGTCGTAATCTACCCTCTCTGGGAAAGTCGTGAAGCGCTCAGTCAAATCCTTTCGGGCATTGTCAAGGTACGTAAACATCCACTCATTGTGCGCCATCGCGCTGGCTGATGTGAATGGGAATTTTCTTGAAGGACGTATTCACGAAGGGAAGCGGGAAGTACGTCCCACCCTCCGGCCACATTTCTTCTGCATAGATTATATGTTAGCATGTTACGAGTGCGATTTTACGTCTTTATAACCACGACAAAAGCGTATGATGAGGACGACTTTACGATGTTTGGTGTTTTGTAATTCTAGATAGACTCTACATATGTACTCCTTCCCAACGTCTATGCTGTTACATCCGTGAAGTTTCGGAGGCCTTCCAGTCGAGTCGTCCCTCGGACGCACAATCTTACAATAACAGTGTCACTGTCGAGAAACCTAAGTTCGATAGGGGCTATTTCAGCCTTCCGCCATCATGTCTCTCACTCATTGGCAACCCAACTCTCTTAGTGATGCCTCATGGAGATCCGATGACGGTCCATTTTCCCGGCTCTGGAACGACTGGTGGGATAACAAAGAAAGGGGGGCACAGTTGGTGGCTGGCCAAGTCATTGATCTGGATTCCCTCGTCTACAGTGATCTATATCATACGTGAGGACGACTCTTTATCAGAGATTACCACGCCCCGAGTTTACGACAGCCTCCAACATGTGGACGAATGGCACCATGGAGTGGTGCTAACCGGACAGCCAGGAACAGGGAAGACATGCACACTCTACTTTCTGTTCCTCAAGAAGTTGGTCGACGGGGAGCCAGTTCTTTTCATTCCATCCAAAAACTATACACTCTACTTTTCGTCGGGGGGCGTTCAGTCTAATTCAGATATTACACTGCCAGACAAATGAACTCAACCAGGGGAGTCGACCTTGGACAGCACGATGTCAGGCTAGCTCCCTTACTTGGGCTCTTGTCAACACCTATTACAGAGACGGACTTCCACCCCTCCCCCATTGGGGTACTTCAAGGCCCTATATTTGTCGTCCAGGCCACCGCACCAGGTCCCTCGCGATACTTGGGTCAGCCGCCAGAGGGAACAGTGTGGTGTGTCGCGCTAGACTCGAGAAGAACCTGTGAAAACGTCCAGACTTGTGCTCATTCCATATTTGTCACAGTCGTCTATCGAGAATCTCGAGTCCTCTATTAATGAAATGATTCTGAAGTGGGGATCATACGAGTTGGGTGACTTGGGTCCGAGTTGCGCAGTGCATTCTGAAGATCGATACGGTGATAAAGTTCCCCTTTCCGCTCCCCGTAACCCCCTGAAAGACTTCATTTTTGAGTAATTCGCAAAAGTAGTAATCGACAACGTTACAGAACGCTTCCATGGTCAAGGCGAGCGCTACATTCAAAGAGTCAAATATTAAAGGTTCACGCTCAAACCTCGAGCTGGTAACGGCAAATTGGGCATGAAATCAGAAGTTTTGTGAGCTGGGAATAGTATCTATGCAGCCAGTTTCGTTAGTCAGTGGTAACCAAGGACGGTACCGTCCCCAAGTCCCACCCATCGGCCTCCACCAGTTCACCGCCAAACTTTTCCATTCCAATTATCCTGAATCGATCGCCGTAGCCTTTGTCATCGGTATGAACTTCCGAGCTGTCTTCATCACCGCCCTTTCCTTTGCTGACCCCCTTCTTACCATTCGCTCTGCTGCTGTCCCCGAACTCCCTTCGCCACGTACGGCTTAGGCCGTCCTCCCATGCGTATAATTCAACCTTCCATCCTCTCTGCAACGCGATGCGCACTGGTTCAACAAATCCTTCCTCGTTGAACTGCCCAGCGTTTCCGTCGCCTGTTGCGAGCACAATGGTCGATCCGGGGACAGGAGCTTCCGTCCTCAGCAAGACTTGTGAGAGTTTGAGTTGCAACAACTCATCAACGCCCTGCTCACGATATCTGATCTTCTGCGGTTGCAAACTGCTTCGGTTCCCCGCGAAGGACGAAGGCGAAGAACTCGATACCGGGGCGCTATTGTTGGTGAGCAACCTTGGCTTCCCACCTCCATTGTTTCGGAGGAATCCCCTCGAAAAATTTGCTTGATCGCTTTCAGTACTGGTACTTCCCGAAATTTGCCGTCGGTGGCCTTTGTCTTTCTGTACCGAAACGCCGTTGGGCTGTCGATCGCTGCCGTCGGTGGCAGCGTTAGCAGGTGGATCATCGTGCGGCACCCGCTTAAAGATATGAACTTCGTATCCTAATCGGAGGGCACCTTCCATAGGTTGGTAGAGGGGAGAGCTAGCAACCATCACTCTCTTTGCAATTGGCCTCCCTCGTTCAAGGAGGAGGGTAAGTGCCGCGTGAGATAAGTGTTTCGTAAAGTGTTTCGTGGTAGGAAGGAAAGGACGTGGATGGCGCCTCAGATAGTTTAGCAATCCGAAAAGAATGTTTGAGCTAGACGTAGTCAGATCAAGGACCGTGGATGCCATCAGAACGAGGTGTACTCACTGATCAATGAAGATGTGGACCGGGGGGTCATTGGCGTTCGGCAGCGGGCCTCGAGTGTCAATAAATCCTCCGTCCCAGATAATATCTTCCTCCTCGTCCTCGTCTCCAGCGTCGTCTGCGTCGTCCACACCCTCCACATCATCAACAGATTTAGCATCTCCAATTTTCCTCCGTCTCGTCCTGGTTCTCGACCTCTTCCTTTTGCGCGATCCTCTTTCACCAAGCTCCTCACGTTGGCCAAACCTATCGCTATCCCGCCCACTACCCTTTGTGCTTTCTTTGCCACTACCCCGGCTGTCCGTACTCGATTTCCCTCCCTTCCTGGCACCAAGAATGGCGACTTGGTCCAATGATTTGACATCTTCAGGGAACGCCTTTCTGAGTTTCTGACCCAAGACTCGGAGTTGGGCAATCCGCCGTGTATCGGCGTCTGACAAACCAGCGCCTCCATGTACATCGAATTTGTCCAGGTTAGCGGCAGGCTGAGATTGAGGCTTCGGCCGCGTCTGTCCCTCACTGGCACCACCGGAGTGACTAGGATCAGATCCCGCCAAGACCTCAGATGGCCTCAACAACGGTGAAGACCGCGCGTGGAGAAGAGATCGTTTTCCAGCGTTTCCCGGCCGGCCAAAGTCTGAACTATGCCTCTTGTGGTTTGCCTTCTTGGCGACTTTACTACCTTTCGGCGGATTGGTTCCCTGCTGGCCATCTCGGATATTAAGGCCATTATTTGGGAAGGTTGTGCCGGGGGCATCGGGGAAGTGAGAATCGCGTTGCGCCACGAAGTCCTTGATAGGAACCTGTTCGCTATTTCTGCCACCGGATCGAACCTGACTACTCTTTCTTGACCTCTTATTCTCCTGCCTGCTTTTGTGTTCGTTTAACAGGCGCTGTTGCCAGCTTGGTCCCTCTAACGCCCCCCGATCGTAACCTTCAGCCGACTTTGCTCTATGAATGGGAATGCGGTCAGAATGACTACCGAAGCCCTCCGTCCCGGTTGTGTGGAAATCATCGTCTGCGTCGTCGCCACCCAACCCACTAGATTCATCTGCATCCGAAGACAACGTAGAATGCTCTTGATCGCTAGCTGTAGCGGCGGGTACCGGCGCAGAGTGCAGCGTCTCCACACGAGAGTGTGCTAACAATCTCCGTCCGCTTGGTGTCACCGGTTCCGAGAAGAATGGTGCAGACGCCATGACTGGCGTAGCATCAAGATCGAGCTTTTCGTCTGGTTCTTCGAGGCTCGTAGCAGACACAGCAGTTGGGAACGGGATAGCTGGACGTTTCAATATACGGGGAACCAAAATCTTGCTTGATTTCTTCCCCTTGGGAGAGCGTCCATCCTTATTTCCCTTTCCCTTGTCTTTCGACTTCCCTTTCACATTTGCCTTCGTGCTGCCCGCATCATCGTCATCATCATCATCCCTATCTCTTGGCCCGAAGATACCATAACCTCTAACATTTTCGCCGCCTGAGGTGAGTGTTCCCGTTGGAGTAAGCGCAGTCACAAAGGAGGGTAACCGTATGCTTAGATTTAAGGAGGACAGGGGTGATGAAGGGGACGTAGTTGTATCGACTTCCAGAGACGGTTTATTGTATAGAGTCTTGGCGGGGCTTCTCGTGTTGTCTTTGCTCTTTTTCGAAGACTTTGGGGTCTTGCTTCCGGAGGGTGGATGTTCAGGTGCAGTGAATTTGGCGCGCGACTAATAAGAGTGAAGGAGCATTAGGAACAGTATGGCGAGCGGCAAAGAGGATGTTCACCCATGAAGACCCCGGAGGAAGAATCGTCGCCGCCGTTGATGCAGTAGATGCACGAGATGATTTCGACTTGTGCGTAGAATTGCTAGGCGAGTCGCTTCGCTTCCGTCTGCTCCGACGCCGCGGTTCTAGTATTAGCCCAAGTCAGTGCATGCTCAAATCGTAGCCGCAAGAGTCATTCGTTACCTAGTATGTCTCTCCACCCATTCCGCGAATCCTTTCCGCTGTCGGACAATCCCCCCGATCCACTAATACCCAATATACCTAACCCACCATTGCGAAAATCCTGCTGGCGTATATTCTCATCATCATCCACCAAATCATCGAAATGCTCTCTCTCCTTCTCCTTCCCCTTCGAGGCGCCTGCATCCAAAGGCGCATCCTTGCCGACACCGGTACTACGCCCCTTGGTAACCTTCTCCCTCTCCGCAGCAAGATACGCCAACGCGGCATCAAGGTAGCCTAACGATGGGTTGGGATTGGGGCTAGTATGGACGAGAGATACATGCGGACTCCGCTTCTTAACGTCCCCGATGATCTGGGGGTGTTCGTTCGGCTCGTCTTCATCAGGTCCTCCTCGCCCGAGGTTAGGCAGACTGCGGGCCATAACAGAGTCCCTTCCACCGATATACACATTCCCGTTCGGCCTTCCGCTCGAAACATCGTCGACCAGGGAGTCCCTTTCTTCAACATATTCTAGATCCTCTTCCGACTGCGACTCACTCTCGGGGGGATACTCAACATTGTCGTCAAAGCTGCCGTCGGGGTCGAATGATGTCGACTCGCCGCCGCCGTCGACTTGACGATATTCATCTACGAACTCGTCAACAGTACTGTCCGGCGCGTAATTTACACTATTGAGGTCATTATATGCGCGATAGAACCCCCCTTCATTTCCACCCGAAGTGTGCCCTTCTCGATATGCTGGAGGCGTATAGGGCCTTCGAGGATTAGGGAAGTGAAGAGTCCCGTTCCCACTGATGGTCAACGACCCGCTAAGCGTATTGTTGCGGGAACTCAACGTCGATCCAGAAGACGAGACACCACTGGCCCCACTACCCTGCTTTGTATGTCCAGAGTATTCAATGGGCAGCACGAGATCGCTTGCGGAAGAGTCTTCTCGAAGAATCAAAGGCCGAATGACTTCATGGCGTACACCACCTTCCGTGCTTTCTTCCCGCACAAGATCTAATCCACCGCTGCGCACTATATGTCTAAGAGCCGCCGTATGCCGACGCTGCTCTTGTGCTTCTTCGTCTTCAGAATATTCATCCTCATCTTCGGTCCGCGATAACACGCCCGAATCAATGGAGGAAGCAATTGGCACCGTCTCGGAGTCGTCTCGGAAATATGCCTCTCCACTACTCCCTTGCGGCGACGGCCCCGTGGATCTTTGTATAGAAGAAGATTGTCTTGAAGAAGAGGATCGAGGTGATGATAACAAGTTTTGAGATCGTAAATCGAGTGAAGGAACGCGCACGGAAAGGGGATCTTCGGATACGTCGTTGACTATGTCATCCGACGCAGAATGCCTGAGAGGGCGAATACTACGAATTGTGGGTCCAAGATAGTCGAAAGTGGATAAAGGAATCTCTGAGGCGGAAGGGGGGAAATCGGGAGTTGCACTAACGGGGTTAACGTGTAGATGAATATTCACAATATTGCTGGAATAGTCTGTAGGAGAGAAAGCTTCGCGAGGGGCAGATGGAGGAGGCGAAGGCAGAGCCTCGCGGTCAGGCGTGGACGACGGCAAAGAGTTTGATCGTAGAGACGACAGCGTATCCCGGATTTCTACCGCTCTCCCTTCTTCTATGTCTCCGGCATTATGAGAACTGGGGTTTTGTGATTGTGATCGCGATTCGATGTAGGGCATAGTTGTGGCGAGTTGTCTCGACTCCCAATCATTGATTCTAGCCTCATGTCAGATGAATCATGATGGCGCGTGCGCAAGAGTGAGCGTACATAGAAGAATGATAGTCATGGTGTTCGTAGGCTTGATGAGGAAATGGAGAAGAGTAGGCATCGTGGTCATCGGCAGGTGTGAAGGATTCTCGAATCGGTGAAGAATGTTTCGCAAGGAAGGCAGACTGAAGGATGGTTCGGGGCGTTGAATGAGGATACGAGGACACGTCACCCGCCATGTACTCCGGCTCTGTCTGCGACGGCGTGAAGGAAGGCGTGTGCGACGCAAGGTACGACGCAATGCGCCTATTGTCCCATACCGTCGAGTTATTGGCCTCTTCCTCCTGCATATCAGCAGAGTTCCCGGCTCTACGAGCGCGCTCGAAGGCACTTGGCGTGTAGGTGTAGCTGTCGTGCGTCTGGCCCTCCTCGCTGTCCTCCGTGGTGTCATCCCTCATTTGGGCGTTATGCCGCATGACGACCTCGCGCAGCGGGGGCTGCATCATATACGCTAGCTCCCGAATCACAGTTGAGAATGCTGCCCCGAGGTCGGGTCGCTCGTCGGAGGTTGGCTCTGACGGTGCCATGGATATGGAGTGGGAATCGAAGGATTGCGTCGACTGCGTGGACGACCGAGACGTGTCGTGCGAGTCTGTGCGACTGATTATCGGCTGGCGGGGAGCCATTCGTTGAAATGTTGAATACAAGAGATTAAGATTACAGTGGATGATACAAATTCGAAAGAAAGAAGGAAATGAGTAGCAAAATGACGGAGCCCACGAGGTGGTGAACAGGACTGATAAGATAAGATCTAGTCAGCATCTTATCAGCAATCGATATCCAGCTCTTGCTCATACTCTCACTATTAAATTGCTGATTTAGAGGAGGAAACTGCTAGATGGACAGCACCGGGACAATATTCGACCTTCGAGGACGCGGGCTTACGCTAGAAACGCGCGAAGATGCCCAGCAGTACCTCGATGAAATATCTACCCCCAGCGCCATCACCGAAATTCACCTCAGTGGCAATACAATAGGCATAGGCGCAGCCGAGGCGATTGGGGAGGCTCTCAAGGAGATGAATTCACTACGAGTACGATTTCACTGCTACTTATTACATTGATTGCTCATGTCCGCGCAGGTCGCCAACTTTTCTGACATATTTACTCGAAGATCGATTGCCGAGATCCCAAAGTCCCTCGAATCCCTCCTGACGCCTCTCCTGCACACATATACCCTGCGCTCGCTCGATCTCTCGGGTAACGCATTCGGCGAACGCGTCGCACCCGTGCTCGTGCCCCTCCTCACGACGAACCGCTCCATCCACACCCTCAACCTCAATAACCAGGGTCTCGGCCCAGCGGCGGGCATCATCCTCGCCGACGCCCTGCACAGATCCGCGCTGCTCTCTGCGGAAAACAACGAAGAACCGCAGCTGCGCGTGCTGATTATCGGGCGCAACCGCCTGGAGCACTCGGCGCACGCGTGGGGCAAGGCATTCAGCGTGCACACGAACCTGGAGGGCGTGCACATGCCGCAGAACGGGATCAAAGCCGACGGATTCGGTGCGATCGTGAAGGGGCTGGCAAACGCCAGGTCGCTGAGGCACCTGAATCTGCAGGATAACTGGGGGAAGAACTCGGTCGAGGGTGAGGACGAGGACACGGACAGCTGGCCGCATCTGACGTCCGCGTTGGCGTCGTGGCCATCGCTCGCATTCCTGAACATCGCCGATTGCTGTCTGACACCCGAGTCGTTCTCGCCGATGCTTGAGCAGCTGGCTGAGGGTAACCATTCGTCGCTACATACGCTCGTCCTAGACAACAGCGATCTGAACTCGGAAACGTACGAGCAGATGCGCGGTATCGTCAAGGACAATCTACCAGCTCTCAAGACACTGAGTTTGGCACTGAACGAGGATTTGGAAGACGACGAGTATGTGGACGAGATGGTGAAGGCTCTGGAGGATCGTGGGGGAGAGGTGGTACTAGACGATGAAGTTGAAGGCGAGAGATGGTCGCTGCCCACTTACGTGGAGCCAGCCGCCGTCAAGGCGGTACCGGCCGCAGAGCCAGTCGAAGAAATACCCAAGGAGGAGGAGAAAAAGGATACGTCTGCCGAAGACGAGCTCGAGGCGGCATTGGCTGGATTATCGCTTGGGAAGTAAGCGGCACGTTGCGTATTATGGAGTTGGGCGCGTTTCGGTCTTATACTATCACACTTTCCTTTGATTTTTCTCCATACATCTTCGACATTGATCTGGGTGGAGTTCTAGTTGTTCTTACCTACATGGTTTGTAGAACTGATGGCCCATGTACATCCAGACGCCTTCCGTGGACCCAGAGGGAGGCCTGCTGTCTTCTCGATGATGCATGGTGATCTAACCCACACGGATGGGGAAATCATGATGAACCCGATCATAATAGTATAGGCTACAAATTGGATGTATAGTAAATAGTATCGGTACATATCTGAGCATATGCCATCTCTAATGGGGGCCGAAACGACTCTTCAGCAAGCTGCTATAGCTTCGCTGCCACCTTCTTACTGGTATCGATTTGGTATGAAATCAAGCTAGAGGCTTTATACGCAAGCCGCGGGGTCAGCGGACGGCCAAGCTCACAGCACGAAGCCGCACTCACGGATCGTCAAGCCCTTCGTCAACTTCAGCAGCTTGATATGCGCGGGATGCGGCAGATACGCCTGGAAGCCCCTAATATCCTCGAATTCGGCCGTCAAAGCTACACACACAGACGCACATCATCCCGCACCAACCAAAAGCGAACAATCAGCATACGTAGATGATTCTCCGGTACGCGTAGAAACGCACCGAATTCATAGCCCCCCGCGTATGTGGGGTCCGCGGGGGGACCGGCGTGCACGCGTATGAGCCCCGGGACGTCGAGCTGCTTCACCAGCTCCCCGGCCTTCTGGAAGATCGCATCTTTCGCCGCAGCGTCGACCTCGGGCTTGAATTTCGAGAGCGCTGCACAAGATCAAACCCCGGTGTCAGCGACGTGTTCACCTTTCGCCTGCGCTCGGGAAACCGGAATCAGCGACTCACCGAAGTGAATGTAGGTCATGCTTGTCGGCTATCGATCCAAAGTGTCGTCGTGGGTCGGTCGGTCGTGTCGGCGGGGCGAACAAGATATCAACCCCGAGTCCACTTCGACGGGCTCTTGTATAAGGACGGGGGACGGGAAATGCCATAGCCGGTAGTACCTAAGGCCGATCGCCCACCCGGCGTCCGGTGTTCATCTAATCAACTAGAATGTACGTTGGACATCGACATCGACATCGCGGGTGATCATCACGTCGAACTTCGCATCGACGACGCGAGGGTGGAGCAGCGCTGCCGCCCTTGGCTCGCTGCCTGGCATCTGCCTCGCGAGACGCCCACCGACGATCATCGAATGATCGAATATCGAATACCAGTTACAGTGTCCGAAGAGGAGATCAAGGTCAGATTGCGTGACGGCGAACCAGAAGAGCGTGACAGGGCGTGATGTGTGCCACACGTGTATGGCATGTGGGAGCGCATTACGTAAACGCACTAGTGTTAGACTTTGCTTCAAATTCCCACCCCACGACGCCTTGCTTCGATGTCAAAGTACTGCTAGGATGGAGCTGCTGCGCCCGTGCGACGTCGGGGCGCCCTTCCAGGATGCGGGATGTACGAATCACATAGGAAACTCCCCAGGAAATATCACATATGAAGAGCAGGCGCACAGCAAGCCTTGAAGCTTTGAATATTAACGTGTGGTTGATGTGAGACAGGTGGAACGCACCGCTTCAGACTCAACTGGACTCAGAGCAGTGGCTGCGCCTCTAACATACGACATGCACTACAAGTAACGAATTCCACGAAAGAATAGACTCAAGGAAGGATAGAAGGCTTCAATTCCAACGTCAAACATCCGGCTCAGGCATTAATGCATCAGCACTGCGGAAGTAGATATTTGATGGCATTGTGGGGCTGCGCAAGTGCGCTAGCGCTAGCGAGGAGGCTCTGAAGTTGCGATGTTTCGAACGACAATATACCGGTTCGCTCCAATTAGCGGAAACATTGTACTAGGACTAAAGTACTTGCTAGTATTTCCACAGCTGTACAGCACGTATATGTTTGAGCCCAACGAAAGCTGTCTGCGTTTCGGATATAGTCGACTGCATAGTGTGCTGTTATACTCGTGCTTCAACTTCAGCTTCACGGTTAGATCGGATTACGGTCAAGGTCCCTTTGAAGGCGGGAGGACCGGTAGAATTTAATATACCTATAACATTTTTCGGTGGCGCGGAAACGAGTACTTGCTCAGTAGTGGTCATATCATATTTGCCTCCATGCACGTTCGCGGGTAGCGCAAGTACGTATGCTTTCATAGGGACTGCGAGCATAGTTCCATGCCAGCAGCCTTGAGCCCTGTCGATCTTCGAGAATGCGAACGAACCCCGGACTTGAACCAAAGTCCCGGACTCCCTCAGCCGCTCATTCAAATATGCATGGATCACCCGGGAACCGCAGCCGTCTGATCGAATCGACCAGGCAGGCAGTCAAACATTCCAACAGCCAGACATCAACCGACACAGTCAGAGGCCGAAAGCACACACTCAAGAGGTAACTGAGTAAGCAGCGTCCTGCCGCGCAAACGTCGCCATCCAGGATCATCCGTTTTCATGATACGAGCCCCCGCGAACCGGTATGCCCAGCCGCCAAGCATGTCAGCCTTTAGGTAGCATCATATAACATAAGAGAACATAACATATGTGCACGATGCACGAGGTATGATGCGGGTATTCCGGTGGACGACCATGTCACTGGTTATGGAAAGGCAAAGTGATAGTATTAGAGTTAGGGATCCCACGAGACATGAGGAGGGCACGAGGGGGCGACAATGTAGGGATTCGGGCCCAAATCCTAGCGCTGGAAAAGGCAGAAGGCAGGGGAGGCTGCTTGAGGGAGAGCACTTGACCGCCCCCAGGGGTCCGCTATTCGGATGGCCCTCGAATTAATTGACACGAACGGCATTCGACCTTATATTACGGTCTTCAACGGTGGATAAAGAAGAATACGCCGGGGATGGCGGATGTGGGAGTACTTGGAGTGCGATATTTCCCAATGAGCTTGTTCCGGAGGACGGATCCTGTCTGATCAGTGCTTGCTCAAGAGCTACTTACTTCCGCCTTGGGCTACACCGCTCGAGCCTCGTTCGGGCTCTGCATCGATCGTGGCTGAACGTCTGGAATGGCGTTATAGCACCGGAAGTTCTTCTGCTCGAGGGTTTGGTCCGAACGTCAGTGGCATTCGCAATCGACTCTGCATATCCTACGACAATAGGGCGCACCAAATATAAACACAAATAAGAATATATGGCAGTTCGTGACGAGGTTTTCGATGAGCAATGCAATGGAAGGTTTGAACCTCCTGTTTGGAATGTGGGCATCACGCCACCAAGTGCCTGAATGTCAGATTTGTGCATATCTCTGTTACGAGCTGGAAAGCTCCCGACGGTGCTATGGGCTGGAGGATCCTGAGATGAGGCGATGCCGTGAATTGATAAGTGCGCTCTCTGGGTTCTTGGCCGACGGTGCATTGATCTTGAGTGTCTCTGGGATGATCGTCGCGATCAGAGTCTCTTGTTAGTCGGGTGCAACACGTGCTAATTGGTGGTGGCCGATGGTAACTCCGACAATACCAGGGGAGGCAGGGGGCATGATTGGGTTTCAAAATTGCAAGTCCGCGAGCATCAAGAACGTGGTTCGGTTGTGATTGTCTGCACGCTCGGCCTGCTTTGCCAATCCCCGAATTTGTGCCCAATTCGGGCAAGATTGTGTGCGAAAAAGAGTTCGTCCCGCCGAAACTCCATGGCGACTCGAGCTCCACCCGAACATCTCGCCTTCCGGACAATCCCCTTGGCGCAGAAAAAATGATTTCTCGAAACCACTCTATCGGCGACGCGACATGTGGGTTTCTAGGAATTTAATGCAGGAAGAGCGACGCCATCGTGCCAGACGTCGAGGAAGATTGACAGCCACGAAGTCGCGTGCAGGGATCAGCACAGTGTCGGTTCATAATTCTCCAAGCATCCCTTCCGGACGAATTCCAGTCGACGGTCGGTTCAGATGAATGCTTAGGAACTCAGACAGGCACCGACCTGATTTGTGAAAAAATCTGGAATGGTAATTCGTGCCTAGATATTTCCGGCAGGACTTGGCGACGCTCCACCGCCATAAAGGTGCGACCTCTGCCCTTGCCTCTTTCTTCGAGACCACATCCCCAACCCGAGGTTCTTTCTCCATTACTACCACCATGCGTGTCCAAAATATTCTCCTGGTGATTTCCTCAGTTCTATCCCTTGCCCTTGCTGCGCCTGTGGTATGTCCCCTGCACTAGCCGTTTAATCTCCTATCGCTCACTGACACCGACTGCGCAGGCACAGCCAGACTCATCAGTAATCGTTACCAGAGATGGCGAATTCGAGGCTCGCGACATGGTATGTTGCTGATATCTTGATAAACGCCTGATGGTGTCACTAATCAGTACATAGTTCCTTAGCAGGGAAGCATCTCCCGAAGCCAACCCCCGCTTCAGATCGCCCGCCTGGAAGCGCGAGGCTGAGCCTGGTCGCTGGCCCCCTTCGTGGAAGCGTGAGGCCGAGGCCGAGCCAGAGGCATGGAGGGCCGACTGGAAGCGTGAAGCAGAGGCAGAGCCCGAAGCATGGAGAGCTGATTGGAAGCGCGAGGCAGAGGCCGCACCGGAGGCGTGGAGGGCGGATTGGAAACGTGAAGCAGAGGCAGCGCCTGAGCCAGAGGCCTGGAGAGCCGACTGGAAACGGACACCCCGCCCACCTGCCTGGAAGCGCGACGCCGCTCCCTCACCTCCCGACTGGTGATTCCCCTCATATCCCTCATCGCTCACCCGCCCCGATAGCGACGAAAGTACACTATATTCCACTTCGATATCACCTCCTTCCACCTTCCCTTCGACTCCCCGCCTTCCCTCGACTCAACGACTCCATTCGACTCACTATCACTGACGCCTATTGTGCGTATCAACTGTGCTCCACCTACCTCTTACTCCTTGCTCTTTACCCAACCGTACCGGGCTTGTATACGAAGTTTTCACTGTAGCAGATCTAGCATCATTTCGGACTAACTTATAGTACGGTATCATCCACCATGCAAACTCGAATTCTCATTTCTTTCTCCTCTACCCTGGTATCGACCTCCTGGTCACCCAACCAGTCCCCTCCTTAGTCAATCGTAATTCATCATTCTTCTCGCTCACTTTCTCTCTTCATTCTCTGTGACAAGCATTTTAGCAAACGTTTACCTGTTCGCTGTGATTCTCCCCAGATTGATTGATTGATCAAATGCATCTTCATCATTCCGTCCATGATTGTGTCGTGCAGAATGTGGCGCAACAACTGCGACGACGAGAGCCCTTGCTGTCACGATCACGATCACCCATAGAAACATATGCAAAACAACAATTGTTACGAGTTACCAAGGCCCAGAGATTGCATGCGGTATATTCGCCTTTGCATTCCTATTAGTCACAACATGCAACTTCCTACAGGAGGGCAGAAGGCAAATACAACCAACATGTACACGATAGCGGGTGGAGCACGAAACCCCGACATAAGCCCCTAAACCCAAGTGAACAACACACCGAACTGAGGTCTCCCTTTGAAAGGCCTCAAAAAAGTTCCAAGTGGGCCAGGGGCGCCTTCCCCAGGGGATACATCGGTGAGTCGGGTGCAGTTGCTTGTCCGACTGTCAGATGCGATGGGTAACACGAACGGGTCCCGGGAAGCTCCCTCTCAAGAAAGTTGAATTGGGATTCTTGGGGAACTCACGAGTCACGGCATCGAAATGCACAATAGGATAAGACGCTATAGGGCCCACTGACTTGCGTCGGGCGTTGAGAAAGGCATTTGGAATGCGCCGTTCGAATCGGAATCGACACGCGTACGGATTTAGCAATGAAGCATCTTTACAGTGCGGTGCACCGCACCATCTGCTTAAGCAGAAGCAAGTTAAATAAAGATAAAGGGACATGACAAAAAAAGAATCCCATCAACAAGGACGTGGTACGTACGTAGCGTAGATCCCCATCCCATCACTGGTCTGATCAACGGACCAGGAGTCCGATGCCAGGACCAATCAAAAAGCAATGTCCGTGTCGGGAAGCCGGAGTTGACGTTGATTCCTTCAGCGATCCGGGAGTGGCATTTAACGTTCAAATCTGTAAGGGTGTTCGCGGGTTTGGGTACATTCGGAGGGCTTAGGAAGGTTGGAAGGTTCCCAGGTCGTGCCATGCTTGATCAGCGGTCGCGCGTGTGTGAATTTGGCCTCAATTTTGGCGAACGACGAGCTGAGCATGACGATGAGGCTGGAAAGCTAGGCCTTCTATCTACGGACGATGCATAGCGATAACGAGTGCTGCTGATCAGCAATTGAAGCGAATCATGAATGTCGTACGTCGTCCACATGGAGGTGGGCTGCCTGGAGTTTCCTGGGCAGAAGATAACGACCAAAGCGTTGACTTTTTCCACAATGAAGTGGCGGTGGGCACATCGATGGGTAACGACCCACGGATCCCTGTCCATGAGAAGAACTGGCTTTATTCAACGATTAACCCATTTAGAGGAGATTGCGCAAAAAAGAAAGTCGCCGTGGCCCAGCGTGGCCCTCCAAGCACTTACGCCCAGGATCTCTCTGAGACAAGCGACCGCGGCGGAGGTGGCGGGCGCCGAGTAATGAGTAGATGCTACACAGTGCATGCATCAATAGCGCCAATCATGTAGATGCGATTCTTTGTCGAGGATCGAGTGCCTTATACGAAGATGATTAACAGCGATCCTCGAAAGATATGTCAAACCGGCGAAATAGGCACCCCGTTTCGGTTTTGTGGCGAAAACATATCCGTAACATATTGCCGGGATCAGCTCGCTAGACAAAAGAGATCGGCCTTCCGTGAGAGGAGACTCGACGACTATGGATCCAACTCTCTGGCCCGCAAGTTACTTCCTGAATGAGAGGCCGTCAGGAATCATGCATTATGTAATACGACGGGCGGGTCCTTGGAACGCACTTGGGAGCGGGCATATCGGCGTGGCGGGCTATAAATTCAGCGTCGCGAGCCGTCGCGCATATATTCGCCCAGAAAAGTCCCATGTCGTCGTCGTCGTCGTCGTCGTCGATTTCGATGCCCTCAACGACTGAAGGCCCTTCCCCCCACGATGCTGGCACCGCAGCTCATACATGTGGCTTGCTTCACATTACCCACGCAGTGAAGTGGTGGGCGAACAAAGAGGCCTTCAGCGATGAAATATAAGCCACTGAATCGCGCATTCTCCACGACCTCCTTTACACCATACTACCATGATGATGCCCATATTCTCAGCAACCCATGCCTCGCAATTGGACGCGTTGCCGGCCAACGAAGTCGATGGCGCTGGGAGACCTGGGCGTCGGAAATGGCGAACGGTGCGGACGCAGGAAGGATACCGGTCGGTTCCAGCGGCTCCTTGGGACTTCGACATGGTGGCAGGACACCATGAAGGTCTTCAGCGTGATCCCGACGCTAACGAGCAGGTCTCTCCGTCGACGTCGGCAACGCACGTGACCTCCGGCGCGAGCTTGGACTGGTTCCCGGACGAAGCTCCTGGTGAGCGTACGTTTGATCTCTCACGGCGTCCAGGCATCCGAAATCAAAATGGTCCCACAACCAACACAGCTTCCTCTTCACGACCAAAATCTCCATCCATGGCATACAAGACCCGAACCTGGATCTCGTTGTGGTTCCTGCTGACTGCTCCAGTCATTTTCTGGGATGTAGGCTACTGCTTTATGAGGTGAGTTCGATTCGACAGGCTTGTTGATAGTGGTTCTACGTGGGAGATGTGTGGCGTTGCTAACCTTTCTTCTCGTTGTGAATAGGCCTAGGTCGATGAAAGGCGGCGATCTGCACTGGATTTGGTCTCCATATGCGTTATACCAAGAAGTTGACTATGTGCGTGCACGAAATGCCGTTCGCAATAGAGTCAGCGTTGACTATAGATTCGAACAGATTTACGGTGTCAAGGCCCTTCAGGAAGGGAATGGATTCACCTTGGCCCAATGTGAGTCCAGCCATACAACATCGTGCACGGATTTCTCACCCGTCTTCCTTTTTTCATCTGGAATTTGCAGCTTCACTCAATGTCATTGAAACATTGATGAACCTCATGTATCTATACCTCGCGCACGTCCAGCACTCGCCAGCGGCCATTGTCGTGGGCTTCGCCGCCGTCGTCATGACCCTCTCCAAAACGGTCCTTTACTGGGCCCAGGAGTACTTCTGCGGCTTCTGCGCCGTCGGGCATAACAGCATCAGAGATCTGGTTATTCTATGGATTATCCCAAATGGGTACGTTCATCTCCAGGTGTTACTGATCGGTTTTGTTGAAATGTTTATAGCCTATGGATCGTGTTCCCCGCTATCATCTCCGTCGTATTGGGGAAAGATATCGCGCGTCAGCTGTACGCCGCCGATCGAGCAGCGAAGAGGGCTATGCTCGAGAAAAAGAGATAACTCATATCTGGGGGTTGACGGGTGTGGATCAGGGATAAGTTACCGAAATATCTGTGTTTATTTATGAAGTGCACCTGACTATGTGGATTTATTGTCGGAGGTTTTATTGGCACAGATGTACTCGCTTGTGCTACGTTAATGTATGTTGTAGAGATCTTGTCGTCAAGTCCTACGTAGCTCGAACTGGCCATCGAGCGATACCTAATACTCCCGTTGCGCCTCGACAATCTCTCTGGATGTGCAGTAGAGATCTCGACTATCACGGAACGAACTCTCATGACAAGCTACAGGAGAGGCATCTGACATTCTTTTAGAAAGTTCAATACACATCTTTCTGAATTGCTCCGACTACCCATCGATAAATTACAATTTGGATTACTTGAGTGGAGGTGACTTGAGTGGGGATGGGAGCCGTAAGGTACACAAAGGCAGACATTAGAAGCCAGCGAGGTCAAGGTATCGGCGTAAACCATTAGAGTCAGCAACCATCGCGCCAACTACGCCATCCGGGCGTACAGCTACAATAACAGTACCGGCACCGGGGACTCCGTACGCTCGATGTGCATTCCCCAGCTCATCTTGAATGACGAGATCAAGCCCAACATCCGGGCTAGTGGACGAGTCTGATGGCAAGACTTCGACCGACATAAAGAGGCCCGGCGGGTAAGCCTTGAGCAACTGTACGACTAGCGACGCTTCAGTGTTACCCTGCTGTCCGGTAAAGACGAGGATGGTGTGCCGAGTTGCGCTGAATAAATCGAATAGTCGATCGCTGGTGAGTGCGCCCCGAATGGAAACAAGCGACGAGGCGTCGGGCGCACGATCGCCCGCCATCAATACACCACTTGGTCTTGAATCATAGCAGTTGCTGGTGCTCGGCGGTCTGCCCTCGATCTCGTCCAGGACAAACGGAGTGCCACGGTAATTGACGCCAAGCTGGTCCAAGTGACTACCTCTATTCCAAACCCTCTCGTTGGGGCCGCCTTCGTATGTCTTATCGTGGAGCGCCGAGGTGAGCTGGAGCATTTCCGCGATGACGGGAAGCCGTTCGGCGTCATAAGAGTCGAGAAATCTGGGTTTTGCGAGGCCTTTGGCAACAAGGGCAAGTTTCCAACCTAGATTGAACTGTGAAGGATAAGATAATGACTACCTATTGTCACTGGAGGTTGCTCACGGCGTCTTGGGCTCCTGAATTTGACCCCTAAAGCCCCTCTGTTCATGAAAGAAAACTCTAACAAGTAGAATATGACAACTGACCTGGCCGCCAGCCGGGCTGTGGACATGGGCTGCATCTGTGAGTGTATTAGCTGTGGTTCTGTGCGCGATGCTTCAGCGTACGCACCTCCTGCTATGAAGACTCTGCCTTTCCGGAACGAATCGACCATACGAATGTTGGGACTGGGGAACCAATATGTTTTAAGTTGCTAGGTAAATAACATATAGTACCGACTCACGTATACGTGGTTAGCAAAGTAGACTTGTCGCAGTCTAAATCTGGCAAGCCAGTCATCTTTCTTAAGTAGCCGACAAGCTCTTCGTGGTCAGACATAAGGCGGACGTTCTCTTCGTAGGCAGGGGTAAACAGAAAGAAGAGCCCTGGGATCTCGCCGACAGGGCGAAGGGAAAGGCTGCATCGTGTACTGAGTTTATGCTGCGGGGGGAGGAGAGAGGAGAGGAGCGACAAACAAGGAAGAAGACATATCACCCCACACGTGAAGAGCCTACATCCAACTCGGGTGAGCGACGGGCAGAGTGGGAGATTTTGAAAAGGACAAACATTTTGAGACAAAGAGCCGCGAATGTAGATGTCACCAATGATCATTTGTTGAGCCTTTCTCGTCTCTCCTAGGAAGCTGAGGCCAAGTTGTTTGCGAGTCTGACTATGAGCACCATCTGCCCCAACCAGGTAGTCAAACGTAGTCGTTTCTTCAGTAGTTTCTTCGCCCTCAGGGTGTCTCCTCAATATAGCAATGACATTGTCGGAGGACTGCTCGAAGGAAACTAGCTCTACGCCGCGTTCCACCCGGCCACCTAATTTCTGAAGATGGGCTGTAAGGATTTCTACTTGCTTGTCCTGGCCAAGTAACACTGCCCGAGTCTATAGAGGCACAATCAGCGTGAATCGCTCCAGGCAGATATGTAAGCACCGTAGGAAATGCGTCTGACGGTTCTGCTGCGTCGCTGAGCACGTTTATGGTCTTGATCGGAGCAGTACTGCCTATGGCATAGGCCACCATCTGGGGAACCTGCGAGGCGGACGACAGGATGTCCGACGCTGTGCCGAGGAAGTGGTGCATTTCCAAGCTACGAGGCTTCATACGGTATGTCATTCGCAACCCACACGTTTCTCGAGATATAGGTACTTGCGTGAATCCCCGCGCCTCGCTGGCCAACCTTGCAGACGGGGTCCTTTTCTATGACTCGAACGTTGATACCATTCAGCGCTAGAGAGATAGCTAGAACAAGCCCTGTAGGACCTGCGCCGACCTAGGGAATATTGGGTATGAGAGTCACCGCCATACTTATTGTATCACCTACAACAAGGACCGAATGATTCATCTGGAGGCGTGCGGTGAAAGCGGAGGGGGGTAATCAAGATATGGATACTGTCTGATCTATATACTACTCAGCTATCAATGGACCAGACTCATGAGATGGGGTATGTCCCCACATCGCAGGCCGGCCATTAACTCGTAATTTCGGCTGGTTGGTAGCAAGTTCCACGACTGTGGTTGAATCATTGAAGTAATTGGCTAGTCGTCATGCAATTGAGTCAGAGAGACTCAGGTCTGATTCGGAGGCGAGTGCACGCGATACGGCATTGATGCGGTAACATCGGATATATCATCGAGGGCGAGAGAGAGAGAATGAATAAGGGCGGTGAGAGGAGTTATTATCAGTACACGTGTACCCTTGGACGCCGGCAGAAGTCTGGACGTAACCTTTCAACGCACAGAGGGTCGTGCAAACTACAGCCTTGTTCATAAGCACTATACAACTAATTTGAAGTCTGTCACCATAATGACTGAGCTCGTAGTGATTTCGACCGATTGTGCGGACCAATCGTCGAGGAAAGCATCGCGAACTTTGTGCGCGTCGCATACCTCCCAGGGCTGCGGAGAACATTGGTTTTCTCCCGGGACAGGGTGAAGGGCCATCCCTATGCTTTCTCTACGGGTCGTCCAGACGAGGCAACGATGCGGGGCGACGGTACTCCAGCTTTTGCTGAAAGAAACTAATCGCGAAGCGTGAGGAATATGCCCGTCGTCCGCTGAGATGAGGAGCTTGAAAACCCCTTCGGTGGTTGTAAAATACAGTATTACGTCGGTGTCCGGTGCCACATAGGTCGAGGATGGGGAAATTCCAGGCAGCAGTGTACCCCACAGGGTGACCGAGTGGAGGATGGGAGCGTGTTGCCCGAATGACGCCGGTCCAGATATAAACTGCATGGCAGGTATCCCTAGAACCTGAACCGTGTCTTTGAACAAAGCCAACAACCTGTTGCGAAGCAGTAAGTGAGCAGAATACTGTCACAAAGCAATGTCAGTGGAGGAGAACGTGAAGTTACGGGTGCAACGTACTGGATCGTCGTTATTGAGCGAAGCTTTACGATGGCATAGGGTCATGGAGTTGTGCCAATCGTATACGTCGAGATAGAAGTCTTTTTCTTGCAGTCGCAGAAATCGTCAGATGGCTCCAGGAAGCACAAAGTGTGTTGAACGATGTCAAATGCGTAACGGCGAGGCGGCCACTCCCCCCCTACTACGATGGTTCTGTAGATAAATATCCTTGCGAATTCGTTCTCTACAAAGGTATCACACAGTGAAGTGTTCGCTTGATCTACACGCCGCGATCATTACTCACGATTTTGGTAAGTTACAGCGAGGTAGAATTCAGGGTTAGGTCGTCGTCGGACATAGTGGATGGCAGAACCTGCGATTCTTTTGTGCGATCGTTTATCTGGGGGGATTGAGATGTACCTTCTACCATCCAGGGAGTCGAGGTCATGCGCGATGGTGGAACTACCGGAGGTGAAGCATAGCAGCCATCTGCCCCCTTCAACGAGCTGCACGCACGCGCCATCGTATGTGCCATAAACACGTCTTGCGGGAGGCTTAGAGGACATCCACCCTCTTTCGGAACGCATCCAATCTAACAGCTCGCTCTCCACTTCTTCGGCAGAAGATGTGGCATCGGTGCCAAACTCCAGGGGGACATCGTACTTCGCAGAGACTTTCTCGCATTGGCTCGCCCATATTACTCGAGACCAAGAGGCTGTGCCTAGCGCTTTGCATGTCTAATCCACGGATTAGTGTTTCTTATAGCAACCTTCATAGTCCAGGCGTCCAGGGCTTACCATGCGCAATCTCAGTATATCCAGCCATTCGAGCTCTATCAGGATCAGGTCTAAAACTTCTAGCGGTAGAGATGGCATACACGTCCGCATTCCTAAGCCTTGGATATCTGGTCGGTGTCGGCAAGGTGGAAATTGTGCCTCGGCGACGCTATGTGACCATAATCAGGGGAAGATCAACCTTACGACTGATTATATTATACAATCGCATGAACATTGCGGGATTAACATAGGAAGTGGATAGCGAAACACGTAAAAGAAGAGGCTGGTGGTGACAACATAGCGTAGACAAGGGATATACAGCAATCATGTAATACTGGTACAATGCGATGGAGGAACAGAGAGGATATAATGAAACACACAGACAACGGAACTAAGGGAGCGTGTGGGACACGAAGTCCTTTAGAAGAGGGAGAGAGCTATAAAACGCAGCGTACAGCAGGTTCTTTGCGAAGTTAGGCAGGAGGACAGGGACTGGGGATTGAACAACCTCCAGCTGTAGGCGCTTTACTTGAGAAGCGACATATATTCTCCCTTTCAAATGCTGTAACAAATCACTCTGAGGCTGGTCAGCTACAAAGAAAGACGTAGATATTCTTATGGCCGCTTACAAAAGGGTCCCCCGGTTGACCGGCCAAGCGCTTGAAGACAATTTCCACATCTTCAAGTTGTGGTAGTCGATGGAAAAGAGCGTCAAGGAATGTATCGTTCAACGTTTTGACCGTGACTCTCAACCGCTTTACTCCGCCACCAGGTGCAGGGTGGTCAAGAGCGGAAATAAGATATTCGACGTCCTGACTGGGCAGGACCCTGTTTTCTAAGAGCAAGGTATGGAGAGTCGTGGGGCAACTGTAGAGAACGTGGATAACATCGTCGAGGCGCTCCGAGTTCCCTCCCAGTGCCAGATGCAAGGTCATGAGCTCAGGGAACTTGACGCCTTTGATAGCCTCGACAGGCCATTGAGCGGGGGTCCGCTGGGTGATGTCGGCAATTGGAGAGCGCAATGCCAAGGATCGCAGTGTGTTCCTGTGTCTGCGCAAGAATCTCCCCAGGGCAAGAGGATTCGACAAGTGGTAGTTACCGGAAGGGATAGAGAGCGAGAAATGGTGCAGGTAGGACTCGCCTTCCAGGGTCTCGAAGAAATGGGTGAGGTCCACGTATTCAGACGAGCTCGTGGTAGCGATAGAGAGTGATTTGAGCGTTCTGAACACATTGTGGATAAAGACGACCAATGTGTCGAGATGGTAGTCTATTTCCGCTTTCGGTAGCGTACCGGTGGAGAGAGTAAGGGTGAGCTCCTGGAGTCGGCGTAGTTCCGGGAACTCGAACTTGCGCCCGATAGGAAAAAGTGCCCTAAAACTGTCCACAGGAACTTTCAGATGAAGTTTCTGTAGGTTGTGGGCTAAGTCCAGAAGGGGGGAGAGGAAATGGGAGAACAAGGCAGCATGGTACCGAGGCTGTTCATCCCAGTCAATCGAGTACTCGGTGATTCCGTGTTTGCAAGCAGCGACTGCGTCTAGCACGACATTCACGTCGTCGAATATGCGCTTCTTCAACTGTTCCTTTTCGTAGAATTCAGGGAATTCGGGATCGACGAGACTCTTCAGCCCAAGTTTAACCCGTGATCGCAATGACGTTGGCACAGCCTGCTCTTCATCAATTCGCCAAGGGCGAATATAGAGCGAACGAATACGACCAGCAACGAATTGGTTTCTATCGAGTGGCAACAGTGTCAACCTGTCGGGAACCTAAAAGACGAAGAGTAAAGCCAAAGTCACATACCTTAGTCGATCCAATTTGCGGCGCAGCTCAGCCTGAGGTCGATCGGGTTCATTGGAAAGATCGACGCGTTTGTACTTCAAGTTTAGCACAACGTTTAAGAAGGCAGAGTTGACGGTGTACAGCTTGAGGAGCTCGTCCCGTGGGATGAAGTTTGCGATCTTCTCCCATATCTCGGGCGGTACCTCTCTTGACTTGACACCGGTATAATCTACGCCATCTAAGCGTCGGCAATGGGCATAGGCCTTCACCATCGGGGTCGGTGCAGAATCCAAGGCTATGTGGGATGAGGGCGGTGGTGGGACTGCGAGAGAGCCAGCGCGACACTAGCGCCAAACGCGGGGGAAGAGATGACTCGATGCCCCGGAAACCTGTGCTGCGGATTCATCACGTGGGGCGGGATGTAGACGCGCTCTTTGCTAAGCTCGCGCTCGTCGGAAATATAGACTTCCATCGCAGTACGCGTCGTCGACGTTGGGAAGTGGCGGGGGTACGAGAGGAGGAGGAATGGAACAGTTCGAATATCCATCCCATTTATATATGGTTGCGTGACGCTGTTGTCATGTCCATGTGAAATGATCGTCTATTTGGAGCTCAGTCGCTCTTAGTAGCTGAAATAGGGTATCAATTTCTCTTAGCCCATGAAGTGAAATATCACTCACGTACTTAGGTGAGTGCGAGTTGTGAGATATATTGACCCAATTACCACACTCTCCTTGACAGGACTTGCTCCTACTGTGAGCCTCTGCTCGGACCCTACTAACATCGGCCGCGACGTTCGGTCGAGAAAACGGCGGGCTTTTGGCAGATCGACAGACTGCAAACCGATGTCTCGACTACACCAGGGGGGCTCGTGGGGCCATGCCAGTAATGCCCGTGGTTTATGTACGGCAGATCCAACGCCCAAGGATTAGAGCTGTCAAGAGTTGGCGGCTTCAGAAACGATGCCAGGTCATCAACAGAAGCTACTTACATACACGGCTCGTCAACCGGATGTTCAGAATAACCTTGCCTTGTGTGTGCCATGCTGTGATGTAGAAGATAAGACATGAACGTTTTAACAGCTATCGAAACCTTTGTGGGCAGCCAGGTAGTCATGAAGAGACAGTGGGCTTCCATGTGGAGTTGGATTTTATCCATTATCCATCCGATCCGCGCACCCACTATACTGTGCGATCAGCCGGGCGGTAGCCAACTATGCAATGGCGATGCAGAAACATACAGCTGCGCTCTTTCTGTGCCTTCACACTGATCGAACTTCCTAGGTTGCTATTTTCATCAGTTAGTAGTCAATCCACCTTGTGTGAAAGCTAAAGTCCCACCTTGATTTCCGGTTAGCTACTGCATAAAGTGGGCAAATCGATTGTACGACACCACAGTATCCACTAAATGGACCTTCCCCGTGCAGTACGGCAGCCGTCCCGGAGGATATGATTGCCTGCCAATGTTCCCTCGTTGTGGAAGTCTAAACGGACGAGACGCTTCATACAGTGGACGCAACTACACTGCCAAGCTGGATGCCACTAAACCATTGTGGTATTATAGCACCCTCCTTCGGGTTCATCGACGCAATATAAGCGGTGCCTCTATCTAGAGTGGAAGAACGTATCATCAGCCACTGTAGAAATCGCTAGAGAAGAATGTAGCACCTATTAATCATTGGGCCTTCCACGGCGCTTCCATATTTTGGGTTCACATGCTTCCTCGGAGCCTCTTCGACCTTGGTCACAGCGGTAGTCAGGAATGAGTAGATGGTCTTTATATAGTGCCGAACTGTGGGATGGCTGTGGGATCTGTTCCAGGAGCACTATACTGGTCAAACTTTAGACATCTGGATAAATTTATGAATAGAAGCACATTTGAGAGCCCAGTATACCTTCACCCAGTGTATCGCTAGGTGTTGATTGTATGGGCTCACGAGTCGGCATAACGGCGAGGACACTAGTATGGTGACACGCTCAGTGTCAGCGACTTGACATTGGGACGCGTCCAAATCGCGACACGCACACGTGACTTAGACCCACGATCACAGGTCCCGGTCCGAACGGCCCACATCACAAAATTTAAACATTTCTCTGCCGACGACATGGACGACGGAAATACGATAACGACAAGACTTCTGACGTTACTGAATGTGTCCGCAACAAAAGCCGGGAAACGAAAGCGGACGTACGAAGATGAGCTCCTAGTTGGCGAGAAGTTAAACAAACGCAAGTCCATACAGTTCGACGACGTTGGGAAGGAAAATAACGCTGCGATCTCTGAGGATTCGGATTTGGCTGATAAGTCAGAAAAAGATGCAGTACAGGAGAATGAAAACGGTGCAGAGGAGGAGGATGAAGAGGCGGAACAGATGGATAACATGGATTCCGAAGGTTAGCAAGAGAACTATTACATTTCATCCAGACTCACATATGCGACGTTCCAAAGATCCCAAAGACCTCTACGAGGCTCACTTTGGAGTGAAGCCTGTTGACCTGACAGCTAAGTCAAGGGCTTCTGTTGATGAATGCCTATGGTCAGATTCACAGACGAAACTGGGGAGGATAGGATCAGCGATCTTGTCAGTGCCCGAGGGGTCACAAAATCTAGTCTTGAACGGGACGAATGTAAGCGCAAGCATACTATCATGACTTGCGCTCATAAAGCTTCAATATGTAGATCTTGGAGAGACTAGCTACACCGTTTCAATCCCGTCAGGCTCAGCAGCCCAAAGGTACCGACCGTAGCTTTTTTATTTGTCTCGCAGGCGTCTGATATTATTCCAAGAGCACACCGAATACCAAAACGATCTACTGTCTGCTTTGGCAACACACCGAGATCTGTACTTGACGTCGTCTCCTTCGGAATTCTATAAAAGTGGCAGGGAAGCGATATCTCTGCACGCCATCAACCATGTTACCAAGTACAATCAACGTTACTCCCAGTGTTTAACGGCTAATTGACGAATAATAGAAAACGGCGGCGAGTACTGAAAAATAACGAACGTCTGGCTCACGCCGCAAAATCAAAATTAGACGCACCTGAAGATGTCCAAGACCAAGGATTCACTCGTCCTTCTGTCCTGCTACTCGTCCCTTTTCGTTCTTCAGCAGTTCGCTGGTTCCACGCTATCACCTCCCATACACCACCTCCTTCCTTCCAAATCGAGAATCAAGCGCGGTTCCTCTCTGAATATGGGTTGCCACCAGGTGCTATAGATAAAATCGCTTCAGCTGAGCCTGGAACCTACCCTCAAGACCATGTCGAAACCTTCGAAGGCAACGTTGACGATAACTTCAGAATTGGAATCAAATTAACAAGGAAAAGTGTCAAAATGTTTTCCGAGTTCTACGGCAGCGACATAATAATTGCCAGTCCCCTCGCCTTGAGAATTTCGATAGAGAAAGAAGAGTAAGCCATCTTTGCCGTAGCCCGGGAACTTAAGCTCACGCGAACGTCACTAGGAAAGACGATTTCTTATCGTCTATCGAAATGGTAGTTGTCGATCAGATGGATAGTCTGATGATGCAAAATTGGGATCATATCCAGGTCCGTTGAATATCTTTGCCGCGGTCATGATCTCACTTTCAGTAGTTCATATTTTCTCGACTCAACAAACTTCCAAAAGAATCGCACGATACAGACTTCTCTCGTGTAAAGCCATGGTATCTTGATGGACAGTGAGTGTTTCTCTCCCAGCAAACGTTCTTTCGCCCAATACCCAATACCTTAGTGCTGCTTACCTGCGACAGACCATCCTCATGTCTGCGTTCGAAACACCAGAAACCCGGTTTCTATACAACTCTAGCTTGAAAAACGTTTCCGGCCGACTCAGAGTCGAGACGCGGTATTTGCCCATTGCAATACCAGATGGCATCGATCAGGTATATTTGTATTATCGACACGGGTTATATGTTTTCTTAACGAGTACTCTAGAATTTTATTCATTTCGACTGCCCAAACCCGAAGGAAGAGAGCGATAGGCGATTCAACTATTTTACGACTCAAGTATGTTTTACGGTCTTGGATATTAAGTGGGGTTACTCACTTCTTCCCAGCTCCTTCCCACGGTGCTCAAGTCTGCTGTCCAGAGCGCGAATACCGTCATCTTCATCCCCTCGTCGTTCGATTTTATTCGGGTCCACAATTACTTCAGAAAGAATGCCGGTGTGACATTCAGCGTTCTCTCAGAGTAAGCGGTCCCCCGACGCCCTGACGGGTCGCCCTTGTGCTTGATACTGATACTCAAATCATCGACCAGGTACTCTTCAAATGCAGATATTTCGCGTGCTCGTCAAGCCTTTTTCTCGGGAAAGTCGGCCTTCTTGCTCATTAGCGAACGTTTTCATTATTACCGCCGGTATGTCTCCACGTTTCCGGCGCCTATGTCATCGGCTGATCATACTCTAGCTATAAGATTCGAGGCATTCGTAATCTCATATTCTATGGGCCGCCTGATCACCCTCAATATTTTACTGAACTCCTGTCTTACCCCTTCCTCGATGACGGCGTGGAAGCCTCAGATGTGACGTGCCGTGTCCTTTACAACAAGTACGATTGGTTCCGCTTGGAACGTGTCACCGGTACCGAGGCCGCCTTGGAACTTATCAAGAGTTGATGAGGAGGATGCTCGCCTATGTATGTTGGTCAAATCGTTCTTGTGCGTCGCCGTAGCTCGTGGTGGTTGCGTCGTATGTCACTTTTGCAACTTGCGGAACTATTGATTGCTCTTTCACGACGACAAATATGATTGACGGCCAGTCTGCCGCACAAAGCACAAAGGCCGGAGGGCACACGACGATGTAGAATAGTAACACTTACACCTCTTTCACTTCTACTGCCATCAATGTTCTTAAAGTTCTCTATACTCTTCATGATCACCTGTCATCACGAAGAAGATCCACGAAGTTGCACCGGGTTATCGTTACGGGCATACGACGCAGCGGAGCTACTGCTCTGTGTAAGCTCGCAATCAACGCTTACACGCTATACTTACTAGGTACCAAGAATCTACACCTAGGGAAGGAAGAGGAGAATATTCGTTCAATGATTTTGGTTCGTGCGCTTACTCCCTTGACACGGTACCGTGTTTTTGACAATAATTCAAGTCCAGTCATATCAAGAAGTGTGCTTACAAAGGAAATCTCACTGTTGAAGTTGGATCTCAAGAATTACAAATGGCAAGCCACCCAAGATGGGAGAGAAATGCAACGCTTGCGACAATCACTCCAACATCAGAGTCAGCAGATTGAGGACCTTGGTTCCAAGCTCTCTGATGCCAACCGGGATGCCTGTGGTCTCAGGCAGTGGCTCGCAGATGCCAATAGGGAGATCGAGGTCCTGAGGCAGCAACGTCGAGTTCGATACAGAGAGAGGATCCGGAATTACTGGGAGCTGAAAAGGAAGGAGAATAATGGTTCTCCGAAGTCGGATTCGAGCGGTGGGGCTCGGAGTACGGGTGCCGCCAAGCCGCCTGGAAAGCGGCTGGCCTGAAGGGAAGAGTCCGTCTTTCCTTTATGCTTGTATTCTGAAATTTGGTTCTGCGGAATCTAAGACAACGAAAGACGACGGAGGGGGGACTCAAGCAGAGGGTGTGATAGACCATCAAATCGTGCCTTTGATCCCTGGTTTGGTCTCTACCAGCTCACTCTCTCCCGCCTTCATTTGATGCCAACACACTTGGCGCCCATTCCGAGGGTGATGTATAATGTATTCTGTAACCGTACGAACTCGGTCAAGTTTTGGTTCCCGTATACTCTATAAGTACCTTATTCCGGACGTTGTATCATTGTAAACTTGGATTGTAAGAACAATTATATCGCGTATGTACTAGTTCGAACTACGATGTCGTCGTAGATTTATGTTTATATATGATCATCGATGTTTCAACTCGAGCCTAGTCCCCCCAGTGGTTGGTCCCAACACTTAAGGCTGCCAACGCACGCTGCTGTTCGTCGGCAACTTCATCTACGAGAACGCCATCCAGCTTCGACCGACATCATGATATAGTTTGCCACGCACTTGATAATCCATATCCTCATGCTCGCGCCTTTCGAGTACATGTATACGTCAAGCGGGCCCGGCGGAGGTCCACGTTACTCTTGTCATACGGTGCGTCCATGCCATTATCATCGATCCATCGATCATCTACTACCAAGATGAGAGATTAAATTATCATGATCGCTGTGCACACGCCACGTGGTCAACGCCTCTCCGGCTGCACACACCCTCACGCTATGACCCACAGTATACCTACGCCCTGGTCAAGAAAACGATACAAAGCAGCCCCCGACGCTCCCAGCACCATCTGCATATATAGCACTCGTCCTGCTTCGATGTACCACCACACGTCTCCATCCACCGCGTATCATTCTGCCACCGAATGGAAGCGACTCTCCGTTTCGTCGCTGCCAATCGACATCGACTCTTATCCCCGATAGGATGGGGACTCCTAGCTTTGCCCGATGACGGCCCCGTATGTGATGCACCCTCAAAGCCACTGTCTCCGATGGGGAAGGCTAACAAATCATCGCGTTCTCCGCAAGGAATTCCCGGGGCACAGTCACGCGCGGACTCCGTCGATCGGGACAGGAAGGGGAAAGGCAAGGCCGGGGAAGTCCAGGAGTACCTCTGGGAGGACGTACAGGAGAATGGATTGGACTACCCCCAGGTCGACAAATACAAATATGATCGGGAGGACGAGCAGGAGGCCGTCTTCCCCTTTACCTTCCGACCCCCAGTCGCAAAGCCCGGCAAGTACGCCCATCTCGGGCCCCCGTCCCAGTACTTTTCCTTCACCCATATCACACAGACCGGGGCAGACGCGCACGATACGCGTGTGTGCATCAACCCCGAGGATATCCACCGTGAGACCAGCTGCGTAGAGGGAGACGAAAGCGCAGATGCACCCGGCGACAAAGGCACTCCCGCCGTTCCTGCAGCCACCCCCCTGCCTCGCGAGATCGCCCCCCTCCCAAAGCGCGCACGCGCACGCGCCTCCCGTGCCCGTGCCCCAAAGACCGCAAAGTCCAAACCCCCACGAACGCGCATCAACCGCAAATATACGGAGATCCGCGACGGCGTGAGTGCTCCCTCCCTCCCTCCCAACGCTGATGCTGATTCGAGCTTAATCGCTTGCTTCCCCCGGCTGCGGTGACGTTTCCGTGTGGTGATACGGCGTGCAGGTATACGTGTGCTCCGTCTGTCATCTCGAGATGTCGAAGAACGCGAAGAACAGGCACGCGCCCGCGTGCGGCGCCCCGAGCCCGTACGCCATCTGCGAATTCTGCGGACGGAAGTGAGTCTCTCCCCCTCTCCCCCTCCTCTCCCTCCCTCTACCCCATACTGACCGGGCTACGCTTTTGCAAATACCACGTGCAGATCCCTCAACCACAGAATAGACAGCACGAAGCGCCACCAGCGGAGCGACCTGTGCTGGGAGCAGCGCACCGCGTACGCCGTGGCGTGCGTCCCGACCTGGTCGCCCGCCCCGCGCATCGCCGCATCGGAGCGGGGGAGCTTGGCGTCGAGTGCACCGTATAGGTTCGCAAGAGGGGGCGATGGCGGCGGAGGGGGCGGAGAGAATGGTGATGGGGACGGGTGGGTATACTCTGATTCGAGCGACGAGGAGGATGAGTTGGGTGGGCAGAATGTGGGGTGGCGTGATGTTGATGGTGATGTTGGTGAAGTGCTGGAGGACAAGGCAGAGGGGGAGGACGAGGAAGAGGACGAGGGCGCTGGTGGGGATAGAGATGATGGCGGTGACGGTGACGGTGACGACGGCAACGAGCGGGAATATGAGCACCCGTGCGCCATTAACGACGAGGGAGCGAGGAGCGAGGGTGAAGCTTGGGGTGGGGACGCTGGATGTCGGGAGCCAGAGGACGAGTGTGTAGCAGGACCGTCTTCGGTTACGCTTGAGCACAATGCCCCGGCGAAGCGTGCCCAATTCTGGAGAGAGGAGGGTTGGACCGTCTGGATGCCTCCTACCTACCTCTAGCCAATCGAATTAACCACCTGAATGTCTGATTCCCCAAATCCGACGACCTCATCTCTCCCATTGGGGAAATACATATAGATAATTGACCATGGATTACGGGCATAGGATTATAGGATAGTCACCGTACGCAGTCTATGTTGTGGAAACGGAAGAAAAGCACGACAAAGACCGCACCCTACGTGTAACAGAGTGTAGGCGCGAAGGGGAATTCGCAGGTGTGTGAGTGAGGACAGGGAATGGTGTGTTCCCACCAAAAGCGAAGAAGGAATGGAATGAAACTGAACGCCACGAGACGAACGGAACACACTATGTAACGTGGTTCCCCCAGCAACGAATGTATCGCGCTTACAAAATACAAAACATTACGAACGAATCAATCTGCCTGACCTCACGGCCGTACAGAATTGATGAGATATGCGGCAGTATCATGTGCAGCTAGCGTCGCCGCAACCGTCGAGTTGTGTGTATATGTCGTGAGATGGTCCGCGCCTGTCCACATATCATGGATACGATAGTCTGCGGCCGGCAAAAGTTCCGGGACATTGGCTATGGAGAACTGCATCGTGCGTTTATACGACGACATGTTGATAACAAAGACGTGAACGCCTTTCGATGAGCGCCCTACGTAGTATTCGGGAGGCGAAGTCGTGGGTGCGCTTGAATAAGGGACGAATGGGAGAGCAGGAGTTCCAACTATAGCATCTTGGTTAAACGCGAGGAGCTCCTTGTTCTTAATTATGCCGACTTGTTCAGAGGACAAGGCGCTCAACTTCGGAGCAAAAGTTAACATGTGTTCATATCAGCCCAACGAGTTAAACTTACATCAGTTCCTCTGTAGGGCGTATTCACATGATCAGGCCTTGAAAAACACCAGAGAATAGGCCACCTACAAGAGAATTGGGCTCTTGAGAAACGCCCATGCAGCGAAGTGTGTCCGCTGCTCAGGGAGGTCAAGGTCACCGTTCCCAGTCTCCATCATGTCCATGTCGTTGTGGCCGAAGAAATCTGTTTTCGAGAGGTGCGCGACATTCGTCTCAATGAAGGACTTGACGAAGCTCCATTGCGGCCTGCATGTGTAATATATGGTTACGCCTTCCAAGAGTACTTGAGCAAAGGCCCCACCTTGAATCCTTCGTCATTCGCCATGAATGTCCCTGGATGGCATCAGTGAATATTGGGGAGGATGTGCAACAAGGAAAAACCACTAACCACCCGGGAACCCCATTCCCAGACGTGTCCTTCACCCCAGCTACAGATGGCAAACTCGATAGGTCGAGGCTGAGAGGCCAGGGCATGTCTAATTGTTCATCGAGATCAGTAGCGTTCCTACGTAGGAAATAGAGCGAGGCCCACCCCATTTGGCGGTAACGGATAGCTGAATTAGAATGGCTGAATGTTCGCCGATTATTAGTTGCCACCAAAGACCCGTACGCTAAACACGTACTACCAATCACCAAATGGTGGTACCTATGTTCATAGTGGGTCAAACGTCATGCATCCATAAGCATACGGTGAGACCTACAACAGTGCTAGTGTCGGTCCAGTTCGCTGGAACATTACAATTATCTAGGCAGCCACGTTAGCTTTGCTAAGCAGGTCTGTATGAGTCTTACCATATTTGAGATCTGTTCTTTTGGTTAGACATGTGCTGCGAAAAAAGTGATAAAGACACTTACAGTCTACGCCCCATTCGTTGAATGTCTCCGCATCGATTGATTCGTATCCCAATGAACCGGGATACTTCTCGCACGTCGCGAACCCGGCATCGCTGAATACAGTCATCAAGAAGTGATAGGGTGAGGTAGCGTTCAAAGCATACCTGTAAATACCGAATTTAAGGCCCATCGCGTGAACCTTGTCCGCGACGCTCTTGATGCCATCGGGAAATTTCTTCGAATCGGGGACTAAACGCTTTGTTAATGGATCACGTTGCATCTCCGCCCAGCAGTCCTAAATACACCGGTTAAGCCACACACGATGGTCAGTTTGAGGGCGCATACATCGATGTTGACGTATTCATAACCAACGTCCTTGAGGCCAAGTGAAAGGAGCTGGGTCGCGGCAGCAATAATCTTAGCCTCATTGATGTCTACAAAGCGCATATAGACCGTTAACTGAGTGCAGATGCACATATACTGAAGACCAACCACATCGGTAGGCGTTCCAAGAGTTCCATCTGCCAGGAGGAACTCAACAACTGGGTATTACTCGCTGCGACCATCAACATACCCTAAAGCAGGAAGTCTCCCGATCAATTTCGACGGTGGGGTTGTAGGTGTCGTAGCGGCGAGGCCAGACAATGGTCCTGTAGGTATATCTCGTCTGGATTTCTCGACATCAATCGATACTGCAAGCTTGCTGAGAAGTACTTACTGTCCCAATACGGCTGCGATAGCTGCAAAGACGCTCAGGGTCACAGCGATTCTGCTACCCATCTCTGGGACCTGCGCAATCTGTTCAGGTAGGACGGTCGATGAGAATCGCGGATTTTGCACTTTAATACCAAGGCAGTAATCACGGACGACGGCATCCCACACGCGTCGCAGATTGCACATGGATTTAGGAGAATGCTTGATTTCGCCCAGGATTCCTGCAGGGCAGTATGCCCACTGGGGGAAACGTAACTGAGGACTCTGAGCGGCCCAATTCCTCATTTTGTACAGAGGGGAACAAAACCACCCACCTCACAATCTGCACAGCATGCCCGCAACATCCTGCGGTCGACCTCAGCCTAAGCGTATTCTCATCGTTGGTGGCGGACCATGCGGACTTGTTGCGCTCCGGAATCTGACCGAGCGAGGACAGTTCGACAAAGTCAAGTTGGTGGAAAGGCGGAACGACGTTGGCGGAGTATGGTAAATGCTCGACGCACTCGTTGAAGTTCAGGTCATTGAATGCGACGTCCGACAGGCATCTGGAGGACCCTGATGGTGGTCAGAATCCAAGCTGGGCGTCGCCCGCCTATCCCGGGATGGTGGGAAACGTCCTACCCGACTTCCTTTATTTCTCAGAACACCCATTTCCCAAAACAGACCGCCCCCATCAGCCATTCCCGACTTTATCAGAGACTCAAGAGTACCTCAAACGCTTTGCAAAGCCCTACCTCGATGATGGGAGTATCAGACTCAACACTGAGGTTATCACGGTGGACGAGTTGCCAAATTGGAGCGGATGGAAGGTCGTGATGAAGGACTGGAATTCAGGAGGCGTTGAGGTGGAAGAGGTCTGGGACGCTGTCGTGATTGCTGTCGGTTGGTTCGACAATCCTGTGTGGCCGCCTTTGTCTGGCCTCGAGAATCTGCAAAAGCAAGGCCTCGCGATTCACGGCAAATCGTGGAACGGACCCTCTGGCTTCGGGGGAAAGGTGAATTCACCGTGATTGTGCGTACAATGTTGGGCTTCGCTCACTAGTATCATATAGCGCGTCCTTGTTGTCGGCAACGCCAATTCGGCCAACGACATTGCTTCCCAGCTCGTGTCAGTTGCACAGATCCCTGTATTTCGTTCTGTTCGCAGGAGCCCTTTCCCTGGATTCGTAAGTCTCCCTGACGAACGCATTCACAACGTAACTGCTGTACGAGAATGCAGTGCAGTAGTTTCGTCGGACGGCAGGAAACAGGTCAAGGTCGTCCTCGAGGACGGCAACCAAATCGAGGGTTTAGACCTGGTTATATTCGCAACGGGGTACAAGCCCTATCCATCCTTCGTTAGCGTTCTTGACGACAGCAATCTCCAACCCCTGGTCTCCCAAAGCGTCGAACCTCAACGGATTCCGCGCGTACATCGCCACATACTCTACGCGCCGAATCCGACACTCGCCTTCGTTGGCGCCGTCATGGCCTTCACTCCATTCACCATCGCCGACGTAAGCAGCACTTGGCTGTCTCTCGCCTGGAGCGGGCAAATCCTCTACCCTGAAACGACCGACGGACGCCTTGAATTCGAGCGGCAAAGACTCGTTAAGCTTGGTGAAACAGCGAAATTCTTCCTTGAGAATGAAGGGACAGAGAGGGTCCCTGACGACGCGAAGAATGTCTGCGTCAATGGGCAACTGACATGCTTCATTTCGTATAATGTCCTCTCAATCGAGGAGGAACCGTACGCGCAAGGATTGCGGGACGACATCACCACTGTGCAACCAGAACTCGGCATCGTGCTTCCTGAATGGACGAAGGAACGCTTCGAGCAGAGGAATGGCATGTATCAGCTCAAGCTAGAGGCGTTGAGGGCGGCAAGGGATAAATCGATAACCGATGAAGCTTGAGCTTGAACCTTGGCTCCGCCCACTCTCTATAGACATCATAAGAACTCGCCGTTTGTAGTCATCGACCAGGCAACATGTGTGCTCTATCGATTCTATTCACATTACGTCCAGTCTTTCTACTACCTCCACCGTATAGGATCTTAAACATGCCGTTTATCCTACATCCATTAGTGGCCACTTACAGCATCGCCTGCTAGCATACTGGTGCTTGGCTGGGATACCGATTCTTCGTTTATCGAATGTAACTTTTGGCTCCGTGAGGCGTCCTTGCGTTCGTCAACGCTACATCGATGGAGTCGACTCTCGGGTTGCTTCGTGTACTGACCCGTCTAAGATATGTTGATTCTCTAATAACCAATGATAATGAGCGCCATGATCTCCGGGGAGCTTTTCCAATGCTGCCTTGATTTCTGGCAGCAAGCGACCATCATTTCTCCATTTGTGTAACTTCCTCGCCGGGACATTCATGTAGACAATCAATACTTCATAGACCCCCAGCAGTTTCAAGCGGGCTTCGGAGGTAGGGACTTTGGTGAATCCATAGTCTATGCGTGTCTGTGGATCCGCCGGGATCAGCTTATCGCAGGCGGCAAGCGCAAGGTGGTGAGAGGTGTTGATCGGTTGTCGCGGCTGGCATTCGAAGATGTGGCGAACCCAGTTAGATTTCTGGCAGGCCTCACTACAGTACCAGACCTTCTTGCAGCCGCTGCATTGCCTGTAGGATGCGAAAATGTGTGCACCACAGGTATGCCGGTTCTCGGATGTGTCTCCTTCGAGCCAACCACATGCGTAACACTGACGTCGCCTGTCTTTGCTAGAGATGCTTGACACGAAGGGTGCGAGCTCAAACACCGGGGTCGACGTTCCAAGCACGGACAAATTCTCCAGAAGCCACGGATAGTGGGGACCATGCGACTCTTCAGCGAACCTCTCGAACGTCTCGCATATGTTGGATAGTAAGACATCTTCCGACGCCCAGCGATGAATCCCCTTTGTCGGGACGTGGTATCGCTCCACCAGATCCACGTACACGCCTAGCAGCTGTGATTTCGCATACGCTGTTGGTGCCCTAGTGAACCCGTATTCCACCAGAGTTGCATCATCGACTGGCAACGATTTGTCGCGCACGGCAAGAGCAAGATGATGAGCAGTGGTGATCTTCTGATTCGTATCGCAGTCGAAAATGTGGCGGACCCAGTCGTCTTTCTGGCATTCTGGACCGCAGTACCACACCTTCTTACACCCTGAACATCGCTTGAAATCCTTGCACAAGGCGGATCCGGAGGAGGTACCGTTTCGTCCACCTGGCAGCTTACTGCAGCCCGCACACGTCTGGAGGCTCCCTGCCATACAAGTTCTCTGGGTTAGTGGACTGCCTTGATGGTGCAAAACTAACACGGGTTTATGGAGATCAGCACTGACTTCGACTCTATACTCCGACCTAGCGAAGCGCCCAAGCTGCTAAACTCTGAAGACAGCGACCAGTGTTCAAGTTCAGTGACACATTCATGCCAAGATCCTAATGTGTATCAAAAAGCTTCACATCTTGCTGGGACAGCAGAAATATACTAAAGGCGTGCTCGGAAGAAATAAATACAATATACAATAGCAACACCACAGTTTTACAGTACCAGCCTTTCAAACTTATGTAGTGCTAGATAATACAACAGGGCGCAATGTAGAGGCGTGTGTGCCCTTCACAGCTATATCGCCCAGTAGACATCTCCTCTCGAAGCCTGTAATCAAGTATTCAGCATTCGACCAAATATTACAAAAAACTGGAGAGGCATCGAAGACCCACTTGAACGCTGTCCGCTCGTCGGAGCCCCCCTTGCGAGCTGTTACTTAGCCCGACACTCAATCCGTTTATGATCCCATGCCCGCTCGAGTGCTGGTACACCGGGCTGGTGTTGTTGCTCGTCAGGGGACTCCTCCCGCTAACCGGAGTAAACCCGTCCGTCCGCGTCCTGAGGCTGCCGTGCGAGGCCACAGACAGATGGCGGCCGTTATTCAGTGGCGACGAAACCCTTCGGTGGGTGGACCCGTATGTGTCCGCCACATTTATGGTGGAAGGGCCGTCAAGCTATCAAGCAGATTGAGAAAGGGGGAAGGTTGAAGGGCGAGCGACAACTACTCACGCTACCGGCGACGAAACTCAGGATAGTCCCGTTGGGTTCTGGGTAGATGTCTACCCTTCGATTGTGGTATCGATCTCGGAGGGTGGAACCATCGGTACCCTCTCGGGCGCAAGGGCGGCTGTTCAGACTGATCGATGGCGGGCAGAGCAGAGCGAGGAGAAAGGGTCACAATACAGTGATAACGATATACTAAGATAGGGACGTACGAGGCAAGCAAGCAATTGGAGAACACTAAAGCAAGACAATTAGCCTGTGCGCACGTCGATATATACGATACCTACCTTTTGTCAAAGCACTAGATACAGCCATCCATATCACTGTGGAAGAGAAATGATATTACTTAGGCGATTCTGCGACACGCATCGTTTCTAGCGTACGGTATTGTCGGGCCATGAGAAACTACATAAACAGGCGGATCAGTTATTATTGTCATGGGGAGTTTTAGAGGCTTACTGACGCAGACAAGTGTAATCATGAACGAGATACTAAAGGATAAACATAAATTTTGATCATTTCAAACGGTAGATAGATACCTTGTGATAAGCCCCGTCTCTGGAATCAGCGGAATGTTCATTAGCTGATGGGAAAAGTTGCTGCGGCTGTGGCTTACTTATAGTATACCCGATAATGTTGTCAATTACCGCTCGCAGCCTACGCGGGGTCGAGATCAGGTTATAATGGGACAACCTCCAGAAAGCTCACGTATTTCCCCTTGCGTTTCCCGTCAGTCTCCTCCTGCCCTTCCATAGATACCAGCAATTGGCCACTGCGACGATGAGGTCCACCGCTGCGCTTCCACTGAGTAATATCTCCAGCAGCAGTCCATAGGTCTCGACAACGGACGTGAATGAAGGTACAGAGAGGATGGAAGAGGAGAGATAGAGCCAGCCAGCGAGGCGGGCGAGAGTTAGGACATATCCTACAAGCGCGGGTACGACGCGTGAGGAGAAGACTAAGAGCCGTGAGACGTAGAACGTCTACGTAGGAGACGGTCAATAAAGCCGATACTGCAGAGAGATGGCAGGCATACTTCGACCAAGGGCCCGACACAGCTGCTCAGCAAAAAGGCCACACCTACGGATAAAGGTGGGGATACTAAGTTTGCGTGATGAACGACTGTGAGGTAGTAGATTCCATGAAAGTGGGAGCAGAGCTGTCCGAGCTCGAGGAACCTATGAGACTAAATTGATACTGCGATTGAGGAAGGGATCAAGTGCGCCACACACCAAATCGTCGCGACCTTAGCGCAAAAGCCAGATGAGTAACTCATTCTATGAATGGTGCACTAGGCTACTCACCATCAGCTGTGTTAGATAACCGTCCGTCTGCTGGAACTTGCTGTGGTAAACGATAGCCTGGATTGTTAAAGCACCAAAAAGGCATCCTGAGAACATGAGTCCGATTTCCAGGGCGCCAATAGTGAGAGGGATGTTGATGGAAGGGGCCAGGGGAGGAGTGAGTGACATTGTACGGATCTGCGACCGCGGTCAGCGCCTGCGCCGTGAGCTTCAGGCCAGTCAAGGGTTGAAAGAGTGGGAAGGAAACGGAAAATGATACGATGTTGGAAAGAGTAGAAAGAAGGAACATCCTATACTCCCAAACCAGTGGTATATCATGGTGTTGTGATTGGGTAACTGCGTTGACCATGATATCAAAGAACACGAAAGATTGAGAACTGTTGGTTATTTAAGTACACGGCCGTTCACAGGATAGCGGAAGTAGAATCCATAAGTGATCGACCATGATCAAGATGAAAAATTCGTGATTCAAGCGTGGAAGGAGAGGGCGGCAGTTGAATCCACGGTGAAACCGGCGAGAAGGATGATCATCAGAGTGAGCGCGTAGTCATACTCAGTATTTTGCCCAAGTCCATCGGAGTCCGTCGCATTATTTAGTGGTGGAAGTCGCCAGTCGTCAATTGTCAGACGTTACACCGGTGATCGGATCGCTGAGTCATCATAGACGCCGGCCCCAGCACTGATGCATCGGCTTCATGTCTTCCACTGGCTATCTTTCAAGTCCTGCATGGGAGAAAGACGAGACGGGCCCATTCGCCGAGGTCTGGGGTCAATGGTGGAACAAAAAGGAAAAAGAAGAAGAGTTGATAGCGGGGAATGTCATCGACTTGGATTCCCTATTCGCCATCACAGCCATCGAACGTACTTCGGGGCAGCTGTACATTCGAGAACACTACATCCAAGTTTACCAGCGTCTTTGCGAACAGGCTGTGAATCCGAAATGCGGCGGGGTGGTCTTATCCGGACAGCCAGGGACGGGCAAGACATACTGCCTCTTCTTCCTCTTGCTCAAGAAGTTGGTCAAAGGCGAGCCAGTGCTTTTTTCCCTGCACCGCCGCGAGGTCCTGTACTTTTCGGCGGAAGGTGTCCAGTTGAATGAAAATATCGCGTCATCACACCTACGCCCACTCTACCCGAAGGTCCGAAACGCGTCGGTTAAGACCTGGGCTCTTATAAACAGTGATGAGGGTGACAGGAATCCACCACCCTTTGCCCTCTTGGAGTCATTCCTCTTCCCTGTCCAAGCCACATCGCCTCGTACCTCGCGCTATAAAGACTGGGTCAAACAGCGGGACGGAAAGGTCTGGTCCGTGGCACGCTGGACAAGAGAAGACCTCTCGCAAGCGTGAGCCTTTGCTTCACATATGAACTATTTAATGCTAATTGTCCTTCTTCACAGCGTCAAGCTCTCCATCGGATTATCAGAACAGTCTGATATCGAGCGAGAATCCCTAGTCGACAAGGCGATATCCAAGTGGGGTTGGGCTCCTCGGGACGTCAGAAAATACTTGCAAGGGGAGGATGATGAGCTTGAGGCTGCCCTCGGCATGGCCCTTTTCTCTCTAACTTCTTCCCAGCTCTTCGATCGACTACATGATCGCGAAGGCGACAGCGATGACCAACTTTCGCATGTCATTGTTTCTCAATACAAATCTTCCAAAACAGAGAACGCTGTCTTAGACCTCAAATCTCTTTATATTGCGCACCGTGTGCAACGGCAGCTCGATATCTTACATCGAGATGAAGCATTCAAGTTTATCAAACATTGTCGCGCACACGCAGAGAGCACTGCACTGGGCGGATGGGCATTTGAAAATCTCGTCATCGACATTTTATGTAATATCGGTCACAAGGATGATCTTTCCGCGCCTACCCCAGCCACACTCGTATCACCCTCGACTTGGTCAATGACAACTTCCTCGACTTCGTAGGTTCCCATCTCTGAGCCTCGTCCATCCTTAACCAATAATTTTCCCAGACTAGGTCTCGGACATTCGTCGTCAAATGTGATTGCTCTGACGCGCACCCGTTTCGACAAAACCCTCGAAGACGTCACGTTGGACCACACGAAGCTATACCTTCCGTCTCAGAGCAACTTTCCTCTCCTTGACGCCTTCTACCTCGTGGTGGACCACGAATCGAGGCATGCTGAAGTGGTCGTCCTCCAAATGACTATATCCTCAACCCACAAAGGATCGGCGAAGGGGTTCGCGTTTTTGGAACGTTTGAAGGACCGGCTTCAGTTCCTCGGTGACAAGAGACTCGGCCCCGTCGACAAGAGACAGGAGCTACCTGCTTGGCGCATTTCCTTCAACTATCGCCTCATAGTTCCTATCCCTACTGAAGATCAGGGCAGCGTTACCTTTACTTGGAGCCTCCCTATCAAGTTTCCTAGCTCAATTTCAGGGCCCATCTACATTCAACTTGCATCGTCGCAGGTGCGCCATATCTTACCTCTTTTGACGCTTACGAATGCCTTACCTTTTATCTCAAGCTTACCCCGTCATCTGCTGAAGAGGACGAGTCCAGTTTCGAGGAAGACTACAATTGAGCCTTGCGCCTTGTCTTGTGGATTTTCTATTTCCTGCATGATTGTTGATTGCATGCAAGTAATATACTCCTCCTACGGAAATTGCACGTATAATTACAATAACATAACTTCGCCTAACCTACATGGCGGGAAGGGAATGTAATGAACAATAATCTTGACCATTATTGATTGCTTTATTTGCGGGAGGAATCCTACGTAATATGTACATGCATGATTGTTCAGAGTTCGGAGAGTTGAGGATCGTGAGGCACGTCCTAGAGCTCATCTGCGTCGCCGGAGTCGCTGGCACCACCACTATTATTCTCGCTGTAATCGATGACATTGATCCCAATGTTCCTGCCACTTAGGTCTCCGATGCTAGAGCGTTTCAGGACACTAGGGGTGCTCGTCGAGGTTGGCGAAGTAGGTTGATTAATGGGGGATCCTATTATATCTGGCTATTCAGACAGGACTAAATGAAGGTGATTATGACACACCTTCTGAGCCTCCTCCATGTCGTAGGGCTGGGGGACGAGTACCGCAATTATTCCAAGAGTTGTCAGTGACATCGAGCCCAATGTTCCTGCCACTTAAGGCTTGAGTGATGGATGCGCCTTCGAGGACTGTAGGGGTACCCGTTGAGGGGGACGATGTGGTATGTTGGTCGTGGCAGGACCCTGATATATATAGGCTTTCGAACTGATAATTGAAAGGCATGAGGTGATCGTGACACACCTTGGAAGGTTGGGGCGAAATCCATGGGGTGGCTACAGTTATTTGAACTGTTGTCGGTGACGGTGTACCCAACATTTCTGCCACGGAATTTGGAGATCTTTGCCTCCTTAAGGAGGGTAGGGGCTCCATCCGACGAATTGATGTCTACATCTGTGTATACGGTCGTCGTAGAATTCAAACTTGAAAGACACTGGGCATATAATTGAGACCTACCTCTTGCGGGTAGTTCATATCGCTCGGCGGAGACCGAGGGATCACAATAATTATTGGAGCTGTGGTCGGTGACACGATCACAGTCAATATTCCTGCCACTGATGTTGGTGATGGTTTCGCTTTTTGCGAAAGTTTCATTCTGTCCGACAAGTTCATCTTGAGGGGATCCTAGTATAGTTTTCAGATAGAGTTGAAAGACACTTGAAGTGATCGTGACACACCTCCTGAGGGTCCTCTCTCGGTGGGGGGCTCGCAACGATTATTATTCGAACTTTTGTCGATGACAGTGTGCCCGATATTTCTGCCACTTACGCTTTTGATGCGCGAGTCTTGAAAGTAGGTGGCAGCTCTGTTCAGGGATCTAGTGTTTGTATTTTTGGTAGATGCTGGTATATATGGCCGTGAATAGAATTCAAAGATAGTTACGAGAAATGCGACACACCTCCTGAGGCTTCTCTGTTTTCCTGGCGGGGATCGCTCAGGGGACCATGAATATCATTTGAACTGTTGTCAACAACATGATACCCAATGTTCCTGAAAGGGCAGTCGCCGAGATTTGCTCTTGTGAGGATACTCATGATAGATTTTGCTGAATTATTCAATCAAGACTGAAATGAAATGAAGGCTGGGTTAAGATCGCTAGTGGCCCCGCAAGCAGTTTATATAGAGATAATAATATAATAGATTATCTTAGGTGGGATAACACCGGCAAGGTTTTAAGAACGAAAAGGTACCGTATAGCCCACCAGCGGGGCGAGGGGGGCGGGACAACGGCGTTTGCGCGCACCGACTCGGGCTTGAAAGAAAGGTGTGATCGCAACCTCCATATGGAGCCTGGGCTATTTCAGCCTAATGTGAGAAGAAGAACATGCCTTCATTCAAAGTTACTTTCTTCGCGCTTCTGTGGTTCAACATTGATGGATTATATATGGATGGAATGGAAGTTGGCGGCCGCCGAGATACGAGTCAGCGTCCAGGTCAGGTGTGCCAGTGAAGCCCTCCAATGCATGAATGAATGTTTGCACTCAAAGCCAGCCAGCGCTCATTTGAAGGTGGTGAACCAGAATGGAAATTGTTCATATAAAACCGACCCTGACAATATGGACTTACTTCCCACTTACTACCGGCATTCTGTTCAACTGGACCGTTTACAGCGACGATGAAGCACCAACCTATCTATTGAATTTCATTTCATCTCATACCCTCCTTCCACTACTTGACATCCATCCGCTCGTTTGGGATAACGAAATTGTATTCGTTGTCGCCACGAGCTCTCTCGTTCGGCGACTGGTCCACGGCCCGGGAACAAAAGGAACCCGGGAGTGGGACGCAGCCGAACTCCTGAGATAGGAGAAACCCCTGAAAGGGGCCGAACTCAAGCCAAGGGAGGTACGAAAGGGAGAATCGGAGGTTCGAAAGGTGGAGTGTGAGGATCGGCCATGTGGAGTCGAGAAGAAAGGTTAAGGATACGATCCTTGGGAGTATCTATGTAGAGTCGATACACGTCGCTTCGCCAGCGCCCCAGTTGTTGTATTTCGTGATCTAAGAACCCAGCTGCTGCTGCTGCAGATGCAGCGCCTCGTCGGAAACTGTGGCCGGAGTAACCCTGAGGTTGGAGTCCAGCATCGAGCAGCGCGAGCCGGAGACGAGCGATGAATCGAGAGCGGGTGAGCGGGCACAAATCCGAGGTAATGAATAATGGCGAGTTCAGGGGGCGAGGGTCAATGGTAAAGAGGCGGAGAAGGGCTGAAACCGGGCATGTAGAGGGGGAGTTAGGGGCGGCTGCGATGTAGATCGTGACGCCTTTGCAAAAGGGGTCAGTCTTGGAAGCAGGGAGGGTGAGGACGACGTGATCCGGTTCAGACGTGGACGGCACGAAGCGAATAGATGAGCGCGTAACGTGAACATTAGGATCGAACGAGTTAGGTTTGTCAATGGTGAATTCTCCACAACGAAGGAAGCCTGCGTAAGCAAGCTTCGCAGCCGTTATGAAGACAACGTCGTCGAAGGAGGCATAAGGGAGGGAGGTGAGTTTGTAGAGTATGGGGAAGGTGATAGGTAGCTTGGGATTCCTTTCGCGCTCGCCGTGGTAGCGTTTAATGCCTCGAATGAGGCGCTGCACGATAGGGGCCTCGCAGACTGTAAAGGGGGCATCCGCTTCCATGTGGAGGGAACGAACGGCAGTGAGGTAGGATTTAATGGTCTTTGGCTGTAAGCGACGGGTTCCAAGATCGGCGATCCATTCCATGATGCTCCTTTGAGTAGCGGGGATGCAGGATCCGTCGCTGTTGATAAGTGCTGGGTGTCCTCGAACAAAATTGATGAATGAGTTCTGACCAACGCTGTAAGTGGACCTGGTGCTGGACGCGAGACCGTACCAGAGGTAGAAGGCGACGACTCGTGAGTGCTGAGGGTGCGCTTGATACCATGAGTCTGGGGGTTGACTGAGGATGGCTGTTTGTCCAAGTCCGGGGCCAGCAGGAATAACCGAGCATATTGAAAACGAGAGGCAGCGTCAGCAAGCGCATTATCAGACGAGGAGAGCCAAGAAGAAGAAAAAGAGAATTCCAGCATTGCAGCAAGCATGAGAATGAGGCGCAGCAGCCGGATGAGGTGAGTTGAGCGGTTGGTATGGGTGGAGAGTGCCGCGATGACCGCTTGGTTATCTACGTGGAAGTGAACCTGTGAATGGCGCCAGAGATGGCCCCATCGTAGTATGGCCTGGAGTACCGCATAGAGTTCCTTGAATTGGATATCGCGCTTGGAGCCCCTGAAGCGGCGAGGGACTCTGGCGCTGAACCAGTGCTTGTTGTAGATTCCTCCTAACCCCTTGGTGCCGCTAGCGTCAGTGAAGACGTGGTGCTGCGATGCTGGGGGGTCGATGAGGGTCACGCCGGTCCATAATGACGCATAAGTCTGCCACCATTGAAGATCACTGCGAGCGTACTTGGGGATGTGACGGCGGGAGTGTGCTGTGGTGAACGTCGTTGAGAACTTTGTGAGACTGCGCAGGAATGCGCGGGAGTAGGGGATAACCTGGGAGGCGAACTGGAGGAACCCAGTGAGCTCTTGAATCTCGTGGAGATTGCAGTGACGCTTGGCTGACCATGAGCTGAGCAGCTCGTTTAGGTAGACCAGTTTGTCGTTGGGGAGGCGAGCCTCCATGGCTATGGTGTCGAGCTCGATACCGAGAAATTCCAGGCAGGTGGTCGGCCAGACTGTCTTCTCGGGTTGGAACGTGAGACCAAGTGATCCGCCCAAAGCTTGAATCCAAGTGATGGCATCAGTCGCGAGGGGGAGGGGGGTGTCAGGGGAGAAAATAGGGAGGAAATCGTCGAGGTAGTGCTTCAGATCGGCAGGGATGTGTCGTTGGATTATCCAGTGCAGCGCTTCGGCGAATAGGTTAAAAATATACGGAGCCGATTTGAGACCAAAGATAAGGACCATGTACTCGTAGAATTCATTCTCCCATGTGCAGCCTATGAGGTGGTAGTCCGCGACGCGAAGGGGTATGTGACGAAAGGCGTCCTTGAGATCCAGTTTTGCCAGCAACGCCCCACGACCTATGCGGCGTATGGAGCGGATTGCTTGGAAGACGGCCTCGTAGACGATGTGGCCTTCAGAGTCGGGAATGCCATCGTTAACCGAGTCGCCTGGAGGCCAGGACAGATGGTTAATGACACGGAATTTGTTGGGAAAACGTTTCCGTGTGACGGTTCCCAGAGGAGACGCACGGAAGGCAGGGTGGGGAGGAGAAGGTAGTGGGCCGTGGATCCTGCCGTTCGAGCTGAGGACGTTCATGTCCTTGTCGATGACTTGTGGATGTTCGACTGCTGTCCTTAGATTGCGGCATGTTTGAGGCTTATCTTCACCCGTAAATCCGATAGCAGCACCATACTTTATTATGTGTAATAATGCTTGTACAAACTGAGAATCGGGGTAGTCCGCTAAGTGATGAGCCCATTGGGAATAGATTAGAGTGGATTTAACGGGTACATCATCGTGGGCACGGAGCGATACATGATTACAGCGTGGATCGGTATTGGGACGAGCGGGAGGTAAGGGACCAGGGGCGAATAGGGATAGGGGACTAGGGGTGAGGGGGGGGCGCTAGTAGTAGGGATTGATGTAGAAAAAATAGGAACTTGGGGCTCATCCAGCTGGCGAGGACGAGGAGCGGATGCGAGAGGTATGTCCCTCGTCCCGCCGGATTCTCAAGCGGCAGGGGGGGCTTGGGTACAAGCATTCTTGCCGTGGGCTGAAGAGCCGCAAGTTGCACATTTATGAACACGTCCCGACTTGCAGGGTGTCGTGGGGCACCTTCCGTCATTGAACTTGTTGCAGACTTGTGTGGAGACGTCGCGAGTCGAGGAGGAGGAGGTGGATGCTTTGCCTTTTGCCGATGCGGACGAAGCCGACTTTACGTCTTGGTTCATGTTTGATCGGTGAAGCGGCCCGACGAGGGCCCGATCTTCGTCTCCCCACAAAGAGTAGTCGCCCCTGATCATTTCGCGGATGCGGCGAGAATGATGGGCGATATGGTAGGTGAGAATAGCAGGGTACGCGAAATAACGTGAATACTCGTGGAGCAGGTTAGCGTAGCTCTGGGTCGAAACTGCGACGTCTATGACTGCTTGCACGTTGCCTGTAGTTCCCACGTAACGGTAGAGAATTTGGAAATATACGCCGAGGGCACGCATGAATGATGAGAAGTCAGGGAGATCCTTGATCGGGGCCGTGTCCGTGGCACGAAGAGCGCCGTCCTCGAGGGCATAGGTAGTTGTAGTGGGTTTGGATGTAACGTTGGGTATGAGTTTACCCAGCTGCTGCGGCCGAAACTCATGCTTGCCGATTGAAGCCACAACCGCGGCATCGACGTCGGGGAAGAAATCAGGAATGGACAACGCACCGGCAGAGACGTTTGTCGTAGCAGGGGGTACATAGGAGATCAAGGGTGGGGCCACTTGAGCTAATTGCGCAGGGGGGGCGAGTGGTGCCGCTGGAATAGGTGGAACAGGGTGAACAGGGGGAGGTGGCGGATTGGATGCCGCTGCTCGAAGTAGATCCAGTATCTCTTTGACACTCGATTCCAGTCCTACAACGCGTCCTTCCAGGGGGTTGGCGTCCCCTGTATCTTCTGGAGTTGAACGGCCTTCGCCAGCCATGCTTGGGCTTGATGGGGGAGGCGTAACAATGGGAGAGTTGGGAGGAGGCGAGGGAGAAGGGGCTGGAGGTACCAAGGGAGTGGAGGACGACGAGGATGAAAGGAAGCGGCCACTGGCGTCGTGAGGACGAGCAGAGGCGCGAGCTGTTCTTGGAGGCGTCCTGGAAGCTAAGTGAACAACCTCGATAGACTATCGAGCGTGAACGTAAGAAGATGTGTTCACGGTGAGATAAATATAGAAGATGTACCTATCGAGCGTGAACGTAAGAAGATGGGGAGCAAGAGCGGGAATCAGGATATATATACATGTGTGCCAGACAAAGGGCGCAGATACTCAAAGGGAAGAGACAGGGGAACAGGGGCTTCACGTGCTCTCACTGATAGACCGAGGATAAACTCCGTCTATCCTCTCACCACTGGACAACATAGTGCTAGCCAGTCACGTGAAGCAGGGTGGCTACGTTGGACCATGGAAACTGAGGTAGTGCTGTCGAAGCTAAACCTCAGGCCCTCCTCGTTGCAGCCATGCCTTATTAAAATAAGCTGATGCGGTCGCACAAGATGCGAATGAAAATGTATTGTGTTTGGCTGGGACTCCAGCAAACACATAAAGAAAGAATACATGCGCGCGGAACGATGATACAGTAGTCATGTGTACCCCTATACCCCTGTACCGCCAAAATTGCTGAAATCCGACGTGCCTATGCCCTGCCTCCACCACTACCGTCCGCAGAAGAGAGGACTTGCTCCAGCTTCTTAAGATGTTGCGCATCTGGTTTACTATCACTGGGTAATGCAGCCGCCCCAGAGGATCCTAGCTGCAGATTTGGATACTTCTCACATAGCGCCTTGAAAATACCAATCAACTGTTGGGCATCAGAATTCCCCTGTTGCGGTAATTCAGTGCCCACAGTGTCGCATAGTTGATTGCCCCCCTCTTCATGGTCAACGTTATGTTGTTCGTAGGCGGGAGGTGGACTAGGAACAGAAGGTGGAGGTCCACCGGCCTTGGCGTGCACGGAATGCTTCATGAGAATGGCCTGGACTTCTTGCTCAGAAAGTTTGCATACTAGAGCTGCGCTTGTGAATGGCACTGTCCAATTGAGCATTTCAATACTTACCTTGCAGCGCATTGGATACAAGCAACTTTGATGGTACTGATATGTGTGGTCGTTCAGAGAACGAAAAGACACTGAATGTATTGCGACACACCTCCTACGGCTTCTTCAGTGGGTCGCTCGGCAACCTCGCGAATTTGGGTCAGGCTATTGTCGGTGACAGTGTAGCCAATGTTCCTAAGGGTGGTACCTTCGAGTTTTGCCGCGTTGAGAATAGTCACAGCAGCACTGTCGGGGGGTCCGGCTGATATGGATGGGTGTTCAGAGAACTGAGGGACATTGGGTAACATTTGAGGTGATCGTGACGCACCTGGGACTTCTTTGGGAGGCTGGGCTCGGACGAGCTTGCCACCAGGGAGAACTGAATGGCTGTTGTCGGTGACAGCCACCGCAATGTTCCTGACCTCCACGTTGTTGGCCACAATGTCTGAGGCGATGCCAATGGTTTGCGGCGGCATATTTCGGTATAGCACTGGAGTGAAATGAAGGCTTGGGCGAAACTTCAAAGAGTTTATATACAATGTGTTACGTCAGAGTGTAACATTGTGAGTTGAATTGATTTCCCCTACAATATATCGACACACCTCATCAGATCTGCCTATGCATCCTCCTTCCACGATGTGCGATGCTGCGGGAGTTCTCGCTTTGTCACCAAGCTGATCGGAAATCGTGTATCGCTTCGATGCATGTGCTGGACTCTACAGCTTCGTCCTCGTTTCCTCTATGTTATCTCCGCATACTGTACCCGACATTAGCCACGGCGCGCGCTAGAAGTCATCAAAGAGAACACACCAAAAATACACTTTCAACGAGGGCATGGGTGTATCCCACAATATGGCTCTGAGACGGAGCGTAAGGTGATCTTTCGGCGATATATACAGCCCAAAAAAAGATCTTGAAATCAAACCCAGCGAACTATCATTAACTTACTACCCCAAACCCTGACCGGCCCAGACCACGGTTCACACCATCCCATCTCGTTGACCTTTGTTTGGCTTCAAGGTCGAAGCGGAGCGAGGTGGGAGGCCTCAGGCCTCAGGTCTTGTACCTATAAGCCTGTTAGGAATCAGCAATTCAGTAAATCCCCGTCATGAGTAGAATCTTTGAAGGCGCTTCCATCACCAACTTCTCTGGCAGGAACATCGGGCACAGTGTCGTCGACAACAGCCAGAATGACACTCATAGCAACGAAGACACAGTGACTTTCAATAATTGTTCCAACGATTCTATGCAAGTCAGCAAGCAATACAGAGGTGCCTCAGGAGGTGCGTCGCGATTATCTCGGATGTAGTTGTATTCTCCGAATGACAACGTATTGCCAGGATCCACCTACAATGAAAATCATGGATCAGGGACGTTCAATCAGGCGAATGGATCCCAGCATGTGCACGCCGCGGCGCCAGGTAAGTGTCTGAATGCCCTGTCGGATAATGCCACTCACAACAACAGCCGTAGCCCCAGGCAAACCTTCTGAGCAAGAAATCGCCCAGTTCTTCCAGATGCTACTCCAGCTCGCTGGGGCAGGTGCAACGCCAGGACCCTCACCCCCCGCTCAACCACATCTGTCCCACCAGCAACACATCGATGAGGCAGCGCCACCAAGGAACAAGAGGAACAACCCATTCCTTAATAGCGTGGCCACCGCATTGCCGCGGGGTGGTAACTCGCAGGCGAAACAACAGGAGGAGTGGGATCGACTTTTCTCTTCAGAGGATGACCAAGTCTGTCACGATGAGGACGAGATTGGTGGGTCGCAGGCATGGCTGGGGCGCGATCGACCTCTCTGAATATCGGACCCGAAGCTCAGCTTTAGAGGTCTAAATATCATTCAATTGGTTTACAATTAGTATCTTCACCTCATCATCGCAGCCTACATGTCTAACGTCCGCATCTGCTGTTTTTTTACCCTTTGCTGTTTGCTTTTCACGTTCGCTTTCGCTCACTGCTCTGTTCGACTTTCACGACCTATCCGGTTCCATGCTTCTAATGTCTGATGTCTCATCGTTGTGTTGTCTATCTAGTGTCACTAACATGTGTAAACATATTCTCGTTAGCGCAACCTGTCTTCGATTGTGAGTTCCGGGCCCAGCTAACCGCACCATGTAATGTACAGTGCGCCAGAGCGCGTCCACTTTGCATTACTTGATGGCGAGCCCAAATTGACTCGTCGAAGTCACTCGGTCGAGCCGTGCCAGCGTGCCCATACCAGATGCGTCAGTGCGTGCTGATCGGTTGATATCCGAGGGGACAGTGTTAGTGCATAGGCCGTATTTTTGGTGGGGAGATCTATAGTGCACGAGTCCTGGCGCAGACTGATGGCCTACAACGACGTGCGACTTGTGCCCAAGTTCCATTCCCGGAGCTCAAGTTATGGATATACCGATTGGCGGCTTGAGTTGTTCTCGTTTTGACTGGTGGAGTAGCCGTGGATAGTGCGGTCGTGCAGGCATTTTTGGTGGCTTTCAGATTTGGCGTAGCTGTGTTATTATGATATGTCGGCCGTACGTTCGTCCCGAAGTATTGGGGATGTGGATGGAGGGCCTTCATAGTGTTTCGACGGCATGCCGAGATGATAACACAAGACCAGGAACACGAAGGGAACGGGGATCAAGCTGCTGAGTCATTGGTCACAGTGCAATGGATGTAGATTGCAACACGGTAGGGCGAATTCAAGGTTTGGACTTCGTTGTTCCACCTCAAGCAATCCCATAGGTGTGAGGGAAGCTTTACGTGAGTTCGTGAGTTTGTCCTCAGCATTCAACGGACGCCGTGTCAGATATAGTTTCAGACGCCAACATCATGAAAACTTACAAGGTGCCGAGCTTCTCTTTCAGCGCCTCAAGAGATATATTTGACCGTAGGTCTATGTGGGTTGCTCTCATTCGTCGCCAGTGTGTTGTTCGTACACATACCTCGATACCCCTGGCGTCTATCGATGCTTCGAAGCTCGGAATCGGGATGAAGGGCGCCTTTATTTCAATTGTAGTTTCGGCAAGCGTGCTGAGATGACGAGAATGAGAACAAGAAAGCAGAAGAAGCCAGGCGGGGAAGTAGAGCTGTAGGGGCAAGTAAGTGCCAATGTGGGGAATGCGGCGAAGAAGACATACATACCGGCCACAGTACCTTGAGGCCTTGAACTTTGAGGTGAGCGATGAGATCGACCAAACACTTCCATTGCAAAATGTACTGCCTTGGCAATTCTGCAGCGGGTTGGGCGGTGAAACTAACAGCAGGAACTCACGATGTCACGTACTTGCTGGTTAAGGGCATGTACAATAATACACGAGGCAGTGAGACCCATCAGAAGGCCCGGCCAAGGGGTGGGTATGTAGAAAGACAATTTGACCATGAAGGGGGTAGGTGGTTCTTGCAAAGGTGAGCGTGCTGAGCAATCAATGCATGGCTGCCCGCCGCGACTGGAGCAGCATACAGCCTCCCACCATAGGGTCAGTTCACGGCGGTCGTACGGCTCCTTGAGGCGGCTCTGTATATCACCTTTGCGTACACTCGAAGAGCGGATTGCTGCTCTCAACCCCCCGCCGGGACGGCGCATCTTCCGGTCAGGCTTCCTGTGGGAGAGGACGGAGGAGAATGTCGATCCACAGCCTGACAGCCGTGCGCCACAGGCTCCTCTGGCTACGATTACAGACTCGTTCTCCTTCAAGTTGGCGAAATATTTATACGTGGAAGTATTGGGATGCGAAAATTCGTCTGATATATGGCTGGGTAAAGTGCGAAGTTGGCGAGGCAGTGAGGTCGATGACAGAGAGTCAGGCAGCAGAGTCGGGTAGCAGAACACCTATGCTGTCTCGAGGAGCCCAAGCCCAGTCCACGATCGCTCCTTCCACTAAAACTTCCCAAGCTCGTTAGTAGTCAATTTAGGTTACTCGCTAATAAGCACAGGTATAGAGGCCAGAGGCTGGTCTGTACTAAACATACGTGAATGAGGCGGCGACGTGAGCTGTACGAGAGACGGGGGCCCTTGAGTTGAGCATTTGTGTGCCCGTTATCATAATAATTGTCGTTGAGAACCTTGTAGACAAGGATGCGCCCGGCCTCAAGCCGAATGTACGAATCCGTATACACAACTCGTCGTTGAGTGGATACTCCGAACGCCTTCCCTGGACAAAAGACTTGCGCACCGACGCCAATATCAGAAATACCGGCACGGAGCGACTAACCCTTCCCGTTCTCGGCCGTTAGCTGCTATCCAAAATCGGCGAGCCCCAGTTGATAAATGATCTTGTTCTACCTCCGTGCTTCTTGTTTGCGACCTCTATGAGAGAAAGCGTCCATGATGATAGTCTGTCGGCCAGTAAGAAGTCTACCGTACGAGCAGGAGCACGAGGCGCGTTTTCGTCATGAGTTTTGTGTGCATTGATATAGGCTATGAGGACGTACACTTCAGGCCGTCGTGATATTGGTCCTTGAACACCAAATCGCTTACTTCCAGCTACGACCAACGACTCGGAGGCGGCGGCATTTCAGAAGCCAAAAGCCAAACAAATGCAAACACACTGCTCCCCATTGGAGAGATCATCGCTGCCACTGCAATGTCACGCGAGGCGTTCAGGCCGGCGACCGTCCTGTCTATGAAACACCTCGAGCCAGGCGATCTGTTTCTCAACCAAGTCTTTCGCACTTGCGCGCTGCGTGATGGGATCATGTCGTGAACCCGTACGTAGGCGAAACTCGTGCGAGCAGGCACCAACTATAATTCAATAGCCTCAGCGCTTCGCAAATTCTCGCTGCCTTATATTGAGGTCGAAGATGGTTCCCCAACCGTTCTCCCCTTCCTCTAAACTATGTACAGGTGCGTTGTCAGTAATCACTGGGTGTTGTCAAAAACTTACTAGCCCTAGGTCCAAGAGAACTTGGGTGGCAGATGACGGTCGAACCTGCGCGGGCTGCAAGCTGCAACCCGGTTCTAGTGCCACATCCTCGCAAAAGGGTTTCAAGCGGTGTTCGGCTTGCAAGAAGGCGTGGTACTGCAGTCCAGGCTGCCAGAAAGACGACTGGGTTCGCCACATTTTCGACTGTGATACAAATCAGGAGATTACTGCTGCCCATCATCTCGCACTTGCCGTCCGCGACAAATCGTTGCCAACAGATCACGCGACGCTAGTCGAATACGGCTTCACCAGGGCACCAACCGAGCATGCAAAATTACAGCTGCTAGGCGTATACGTGGATCTAATGGAGCGGCATCAAGTGACGACGAAGAAGATTCACCGCTGGGTATCGGAAGGCGATCTAGCATACTACATACAGGCGACGTTCACAAAACTCCCCGACGTGTCACGCGGTTCCCACTATGCGTGGCTATCAAAGAATATGTTCGTGCTTGACACCTTCTTGCCGGTCCTGGAGCTCGAACCCGCGCTTTCGACGTCGACGTTAAACAACGCACGCAATGCTCAACGACGCCGCTGCGATGGATGTCACTCGATCGCGGGAGACACAACTGATGACCAAGAGTGGCATGCACAAGGCATGGGCCGTTTTGCAGCATACAAGCAGTGCGGCGGCTGCAAGAAAGTCTGGTACTGTAGCCCGTCCTGCCAGAAAGACAGCTGGGTCCATCACATCTTCGAATGTAAACCACGACAACCCATCAATACGGCCCATTACCTAGCGCTTGCTGTCAGGAATAATCTGTTACCCGAGGATCCACAGACTTGTGATGATTATGGCTTCACTAAAGCATTCACAACCGAAGCGAGGTCAAAATTGTTGGGAGTCTACATTGGGTTGATCGAACGGATGGATATCCCGCCGAGGAAAGTACATATATGGCGAATCGAAGGCCGTTTATTGCGAGAGATCAAAGCAGCATTCGAGACCATGCTCCCTCCTGGTGCGCGTGGCGGCTATTATCCTTGGCTATTAGACAATCAACATCTCCTGGACGAATCAGTACCCGACCCACGAAGCGACCCAATAGTCGAAATGATCAATCGGGGGTTGAAGTACGCCAACATGCGCCTTCTTCCTCCTAACGAAACCACCGATGGGCTGCAACGTCGACTCTCAGAGCTACCAAAAGCTCAAACTGAGTGCCTCATGTTCGCCGCCAAATTACTTTCCAAAGCCCATCCCTCGCCTCACGATGGTCCCCAATATATGGCGTTTGGCTTCTGTGCCTGTACCTGCGAAGAGGAAGAATCGATCCTTGGTCGTCGGTGGCAGGAGTTATTGAGCAAATCCACCTTCAAGGAACTCTGCCAGGCGTATGACTCTGGCTCTACTCTTTCGCTTTTCAAAACGAAGAAGATACTCGTCCCAACACCGACTATTGAAGAGTTCTTGAAGGGGTCCAATTCGCTCTATTCCGTATGGAAGCTCAAACAGTTTGTCCTCGGCACGGACGATTCGGTGCTTCGGGCTGCTCGTTCCGTCTGGGTCGACTACGGTTTCATAAACTGTGCCTCCGACGCTGAGAGGCTAGACCTCAAATCCATATACAAAAGCGTTTTCCAGTCTACGAAGTACCCGACCATGGATCCCCTCGAGCTGCATCAAGCGTGCATTTCAGGGAAACTTTTCGACTTCGTGGGGCAGTTTTACACGTTCAAGGAGAAAAAGCGCAACAAATATATCCGACTATTCGAAAATCCGTACCCTCTTCCTGATCTATAATGACTGGTCTTCGAAGAGTTCACACATTACAATCTCTGATGTAAAATATTGCCCGAGTTGTACGTAGCTTGTTCACCTGGATGTCCTGCTCGAAAAGGAGACGACGATAAGGTCACCAATGGTGTAACTGACAGACCGTCGACGCATGAGCTTACCATGCTTATCCTTAAAACGAAAATCACTGTCGCGGAAGCTGTTACAGGACTCAAAAGGAGTCAAGAAGAGCCAAATAAACGTCAACTTTGCTCTTCAACATGTTGGGCATCGAACGGAAGTACCAGCCAGAAGCGCTTCCCATCGAACTCATTGCAGAAATCATCGCTATTGCTGTAAACGGTGGCTCAATTCCTCGCGAAGTGTCACGGTTCCTTGCAGCTAGCTCGCTGGTGTCTCGCACCTGGAATGCACTCTGCCGACCGTACATCTTCCACACTATCACCATATCGTTCGAGAGAGCGCATCACAAGCTCTACTTCCTTCACTTCGAGGCTCCACACCTCAGCCAACATATCCACGCACTTGAGCTTTATCTCTGGCCGTCTCACCCATGCACTGCTGAGGAATGGTTCCCCGAATGTTGTGGTCGGCTGAAGAATCTGCGTGTGTTGCACTTCGAGTCTCGGCCAAGCTTTGACTTGTCAATGGCGCCAGCGCCGCTTGCCGCGGGGATTTCAACCATGCTTTCTGCACCTCGCCTTCGCAAGGTGGTGTTACGTGGTTGGAGGTTTCGCGGAGACGCTTCTGATGTCACCAACATGCTGTCTCCCACTCTGGAGGGACTAATCATCCAAGACTCATCGACCAGATCCGGTGAGGGGGAGGGGTCGTCTACCATACGTCTGGATGCTCTTCGAAGCCTAGAGATGCTAAATGTATCCGACCGTCTGCTCCGATTCGACAACCTCATCCAATGTCCGAATCTCCATAGCTTTACCGTTGAATGGTCTCCTTACCAGCACTGGGATTTACCAATATGGCTCTCAGACAGTCTTTCAGAGCTCAGGTTGAAAGGTTCGTCCCGCCATTGTTCTCATCGTTTGGGTACCAAAGCCCTTAATTTGCTTACTTAGCTGTACCCGGTTGCGATATTCCCAACTTTGGGATGGTCGTAAAGCCATCTGTGATGGTCATTGACCTGGTCACTTGGAGCTCGTTCCTCGACATCTTTACTTGGATCAAGGATTGCTTAAATCATCTTCCATTTCCCAACTCCATTCAGACACTTACACTCAATATCGAGCGCACTTACTTCGACCTGCTTCATACAGAGGAGCTTCACCCTGAAGCATCGGATTACATGGTGTTATCACGATCCCTTCGACAACTTGTCGAGCACGGAGAGTTGAAATATATCAACCTCGATATCAAGATGGACGCAAGGAAGTTGTCGAGATCGAAGGACTTGCATATCGACGAGGGGCGAGGGCTAGCAAAGCTGAAGACTGGATTTGCAGGGTTGTTGGAAGCAAATGTGCTCAACATAAACTTAATCTTATTGCAGCGATCAGGAAACAGAGTTCTCGAGACGGCTTTAGCCCGTAGACGTTAATGTTCAAATAGGAGGTTCAAATAGACAATTCGTATTATACGCCATACCATGCCAGTTATGGTACGCTAAATGCAACTGGAATGATTAAGGTCATCCAAATCATCAGCCACTTCGTCTGCGCAGTCCTCGTCATCATCAGATTCTTCCGGCAACGTCTCGTCTACGTCTCCTCATCTTCGCGTCTCCGTGGATCTTGTGTATACAGAAAGGCTACCTGTACTAAACAGATTGCAAACACACGCGCAGCAGCAAGCGTACTGAAGCAGTCAGCGGCGTTGTTCACCAAGATATAGGCTGGGCCAACTCTCCGATTCAATCCTCCAACGACAAGCGATACGACGCTACTTCACAAAAATCTACAGTACAAAGTAACAAATCTCCAGCATGGGCATTTATGAATATATCGAGTCGTACATGGCCGATATCTGCCTAAGAACACACACATCAGACGTGGTTTTAGAGACCAAGTCGCTGACTTACCATCTTCACGTCGTGCTCAGTTCCTCTTTTGCCTCAGAGTTATTGATATCGATGGCGCGTTGTTTGTGCGGTGCATGCCTTCGATGCCTTTTGGCAACACCCTCACTTGGGCCTCAAGGTGCCCGATCACTGCGTCTAAGCTCGAAATCCGGGGAGCAACACGGTTTGGTACCTTTGCTTCGGTCACGTTGAGAGAAGAGGAACATGGAAGAAGCGAGGATGGAGCTCTAGAGCTGTAGAGCCGTATGTGCACAGGTTGTATGTGCACAGGTGAACAGGTGAATGGACAAAGCCGACGTGCGAGGAAGGCAAGGCAAGATGCCGAGTGATACGCATTGAGGCCCGCAGAGCTCGAGGCCTGGAAGGAACAGGTGGTCGAATGGGTCAAACGGCACAACACGTTGTGCGGATGCACTACGCGGCATCCGATCAGCGACTAAGGCATGCGCAGAATTGACAGTGAGGACTCACGACGAAGCATATCATGGAACGGAAACGAGAAAATAGACGCATTGGATAATTAGCGAAAGGTTATGGATACTGGGAAATACATGTCGTATGTAGTGAAGACAGCACAACAACGAACAAGGCGATAGATCGGAGAGTGTGGTGTTGATATCTATAGAAATAGAGTTCGACGGTGACAAAGCCAACTAATAGAAGAGAGAACCGAAGACGAAAGCAGAGATACGGCAAATGCGAGCAGGGAGGAAAACATGCGGAATGCGATGGAGAGGTGATAAGTGTTAGTGAAGTGGATGAATGGTTCTTGCAGCAGTCAACGTTCAACGTCAGTAGCGCCTCCTGCTACCTAATGGGGCGCTGTATGACCGCTCGTCGTAGAGGGGACGCCCCCCCTCAGCCTCAGAAGCCCCATCGAGTTAAGCAAACCAGTCATCGTCATCCCCATAGTTGGTCGTTGTCTTGGCTTCCCAGAACGGCGGTCGTTCGGCCGCGCGGGGCTGCTCTGCATAACCTTGGGCCAACTTGGCGAACGGATTGTTGCTCTTAAACCTCGGAGGAGGCGATGCATATTCCGGCCAGGCCTCCTGAGGAGGCGGGGATGGAGGAAGGGAATAAGTAGGGTTGTAGGGACGCTGATCGATAGCCTGACGAGGGCGTGCCACCCCTCCTCCTCTGGCTGCTAACCTGGCTGCCCCCATGGTTCGTCTAGGAGGGTTGGCAACCATCGCTCTTATAGACCTCTCCGGCCTAGCCTGTGGAACTACGCTCATAATTAGCCTCGCAACCCCGACTCGCCATCGGGCCGAGCACCTACCTGGCGGCGATGCGTATATGTTCTGCTCTCCATTAGCCTGGTAGAACGACCCCCCTCCGTTGTTATTATTGGTCGTTTTCCCTACACAGCGATCAGCACGGCCATGCGGGAGCCACTTGGGTCCCAGCGACACACGCACCTCCTGCTACGACCTTCTTGGAATGGTCGTTGTGAGAGTTCCTGACTGTCGACTGGCTCTTGTTGTTGCAGTTGCTGCGATTATCGTTCTTGGTGTCGTTGTTCGTGACGTAGTCGCCCGCCACGTCGTTCATGGTTCCACCATCAATGGTGAAATCAGATGCCTGGTCGAAGTAGCCCATGGTGAGTCCTTTACGCAGTGGGGAGTGGGTGTAGAGGAAGGTCGCTTTGACCGCTTGTGCCGGTTGGTAAGTGCAAGGTGAGTGTAGAAGTAGAAGCCACAAACGGTGGCATAGCCGCAGAAAGATTTCCTATCGCGGGAACAGATCAGTAACATGACAGAAGGCGAGGCGCTTACGGAAGGTGAGGCGCTGCAGCCTGCAGGCTCTCCGCACGGAAACAAACGTTCGAAGCAAGTCGTCGCCTGCGAAGTGTTGGGAGCCAACACGAGTTGGATGCTGCAAACCTTTGGGGCGTGCAAAGGACATGCGACGCGCAAGCAACGCGTTACCTGGCACACGCGACAATTTAGAGTCCCATTTAGCTTCTCTCTGTGCATCTAGATGAAAGCATGATACCAGTCCGAGCGTTCGGCGTTCAGTGATCATTGCTGACCCCAAAGGTTATGGACACGCAAAGAAAAAACACGGTCAATCCTGGCTCCAATTAAAAAAGCGCTTCAGGCGAGAAGCTTTGTGGGGATCGTCTCTTTATTTCTGTGCTGAAGTCATTGTGAAAGATATTTTCGAGTCTCCTGTGCGGTGTGTTGAGCTGAGTCACGTTGTTTGTTCCCTCGCTGATGTTTGACATGGGGAAGCTTGAGCTTGAACAAGTCATTCAATCGAGGCCAGGACATATACGAGCACATGGAGCGGTTCACAACCAGCAACCCATACGAAGCCGCCTTTGGGTACTCCCGAGCCATTCGACGGGGGCCACACGTCTTCGTCTCCGGCACAACGTCCATCGATCCTACTACCGGCGCGGTCCTATTCCCAGACTCCGCATATCTTCAGACTCAGCAGATATTCAAGGAGATCATACGCGCGTTGGAGGGTCTGGGTACTAGCAAAGACGACGTCGTCCGTCTGCGGATCTTCGTGACCGAGCAGAGGGACGCTGGTGAGGTGGGTCGGGCGATGAAGGAGGCGTTTGGGGACGTTGGGCCGGCCGCGACGATGATAGTGGGCGCACAGTTCGTTCGAGCAGAGATGAAGGTCGAGATTGAGGCCGACGCCATCACTTTGTAGAGTAAATCACTGATTCTGGATTTTTGATGATGCTTTTCGCGTGCAAGTGCAAACAAGCGCCCGTCACGCCCGCCTCCGCCAAGAAGAATGAGTTGCGGGCAGAAACCAGACCATGACCAGGGACTTGACTGTCAACGTGAGACATACCCTTCCCTTTACTCGGCCACATCGTGCGCGACGGCGACCATAAGCCTCATATTTTGCTGGTCCCAGCCAGTCCCAAAATAGGTTGGCAACCGTTACTCCACTAGGTTCCTCAAAGCTGTTAAGGTCGTGTCGGAAATCAGATACACCGTCGCAGATTCGCACCATATCCAGTTACAGGGAAAGCTATCATGCACCTCTCCATTAAAGACGCTATTCTCCCCCAACCGCCTAGTTTCGTGAAGAAAAAGTCGTACGAGGTGCATAATGTGCTCGGGGAGGGGACTTTTGGTCAGGTGGTGGTGAGTTGTTTACTTGGTCCAGTGTCAAGCTAGCGTTTTTCGGCTTTTGGGACTGACGGTGGGCGTTCAGAGGGCAACTTGGCACGTCCCACCAGAGCAAGTAGCTGTTGCAGAACACGGAGCTGCTGCCGGAGAACCCTCTTCATCGTCGGCCAGCGTCAGCACCAAATCGTCGAAATCGGCTGCCTCTTCGTCGAAACGACAATCCACATTCTTGGGAAAGCCAAAGAAGAATAAAAATGGAGACGGCGCGAGCGATAGCGAGAAGACGGACAGTGGGATGGTTAAGGAAGTCGCGTTGAAGATCATCCCCAAGAAGAAGGTCAAGGGAAACGAGGCCTCTGTGTGGGGAGAGATGGACGTTCTCAAGGGCTTGAGCCATCCGAATATTGTAAGCGAACGCCTTCTCAGTTCTTGCCTAGGCACTGTTCACTGACCACGCACGCATCCCCACAGGTAAAGTTCTATGAATGGTTCGAGTCTAGATCGAAGTATTATTTGTCCTTCGAGCTGGCGACGGGCGGAGAGCTATTCGAACGTATCCTCCAGAAGGGCAAATTCACTGAGCAGGACGCCGTCGCCGTCGTCAGGTGAGTCGAGCCCAGTCCGGGTTTAACGTTCTCCATGCTGATCATGGTGCAAGGTCTATACTCTCGGGCGTACAATACCTACACGATCATGATATCGTACATCGCGACCTCAAGTGAGTACCTATGGTTGTTCGTTCTTTCATCTTTTTCATCTCATGTGTCGTTGTAGACCTGAAAACATCCTGTATCGAACCAAGGACCCGGATAGTGACATCGTCATCGCAGACTTTGGGATGTGAGTTTGATATCCCTTGTCTTTGCACACCAAGATACTAAGCGCGAGAAACAAAATCTAGCGCGAAACATCTTCATTCCCCCGAGGAGCAGCTGCACTCCCTCGCTGGAAGCTTTGGGTACGTCGCCCCGGAGGTCCTCAACAAAGAAGGGCATGGCAAGGCCGTAGATATCTGGTCAACAGGGTACGCGTTACTCTATTCGCCTTTCAAAAACATCCCTAACTTCAATCTTTGTCCCCCTCATACAGCATCGTGACCTATGTCCTCCTCTGTGGTTACTCACCATTCCGCTCCGATGACGTGCGTGTCCTCATCAGGGAAACGACCGAGGCAAAAATAGAATTCCACGAGCGCTATTGGAGAAATGTCTCCATTCAAGGTCGGTGAACCGCACCGCCGCTACCGAATATGTATTGACTTCCGACACAAACAACAGCCAAAGATTTCATTAGATCACTGCTGAATCCCAATCCGAAAGAGAGGCCAACGGCGCTTCAGGCCCTCCAGGACCCGGTGAGTCGACATGTATTTAAGGTGTTTGATTTTCTCAAAGTTATGATCGTAGTGGTTAACAACCCATGAACCGTCCACGGAACACGATCTCAGCACTGGTTTACGGGAGCACTTCGATCCCAAGGCCCGATGGCGCTCTGCCATCGCCTCTGCCCGCGCCATCAGTCGCCTCAGTAGCTTGGCTAAAACGAATACAAGTTCCTCATTGAACAGCAACGGGAGTAAGCTCGGGCGCAGTGATACAAGCGGTGCGAGCTCTGGCGGTTGGCTGGATAGCGACGATGAAGACGACGAGGGAGTGCAACCGAAGAAAGTTGATGGGTCAGCATTGTCGAAGATGAAGACGACGGGGACGGCGACTAAACTTGGGCGTCCGGCAGAACCTGGGTCGAACGAAAACATAACTGTGATTCCCCCGGACGGCGAGCCTGCGGCGAAGCAAGTGCAGGTGCCAGACGTTGGATTGCCCGCGGACGCTCATGAATTGAAGCACGAAACTCATGAAGGGGCGCACACACCTCTGCACCGCAAGAAGGCGGAAACTCTCGCGCAAATAGGGATATCTTCGCCCCCGCCTTCTGGGAGCCAGACCGACGCGCCGCAGACTCCAACGACGCCGAGAGCGTTCGCGAAGAAACGTGAGTCGGCTTCAACCACGTCGAATGCGAGAGGTGCTTCCGCGGAACGGCTACCGGCAGCCAACGATCTCGGACAAGAACAGAGGGAGCAGGAAAAGGCTGACGCGAGGGCGTTGAAGATGCCTGGCTCTTTCGACTTGTCGGACGACGAGGACGATACACCCGCGCGCGGCCACGAGCATGGGCACGGACATCACCACAATCACCATCATCACTCTTGGGTGAGTATGCTCCGGAATCTCCATGTCTCGAATAAGTAAACCTGAGCTCCACCCCTTCTTGAGCTGCCTTTCGGTTGGTTCCGATGGACTCACCATCCCTCGTGAATGGTCTCTACTCGTGCCAAATGCTCGGCCCTCACTGGCGCAAACCTGGTTACATATTTGGGAATCAAGGATGTTTGTTACATATACCGTTGGGATAACTCCTTGATAGGAAGATAATATAGATATATTTATACACCTTTCTTTATGATTGTTGCAAGCGAGATCGGTTGATCTCAGTTTGTCCTTTACTTCAACATCTCAAACCTCCCCATTCCTTTGCTCGCGCTCTGGTCTCAATAGTCAGATTTCTCCTTAGACTGTCAGAGCGTTCGAATTCAACCTATGTCCTCAATGCTACGCTGCCATCGCGCGTGACAAATCGAGCGCATACATTGGAGAATTTGGGCGAGCTAACCGAGATCATGGCGCATAGGCATCCTGTTGCAGAAGGTATGCTTGCTGTTGGCTAATAATTGGTTCTTGATGCTGAGATTTGAGTGGATTGCATAGCGGCGAGCGCGTCTTCGAGTTTTCGCAGGCTGGTTGCAAGGCAGCCAGATTCTGTTCTACGAAAGCTCCTCTTCTAAAGCCAGGATGACATGGTGTCCATCTAAGTCGTCAATGTTGCTCGCGTGTTTCATGTGGCCGGGCGGAGAGTCGCTTGCGATGCTTTTGATGACTCTTAATCATGTCTCTCACCAAGAACCATTGGCAACCCTACTCTCTTGCTCACCCTGCCTGGAAGCCGTATATCGATAACAGGGCGATATTCGAGTGGGGATTGGCTTCTCGGGACATAATCGATTGATCAACTACTTGCACGGGGAGGAGCATGGAGTTGAGGGGGCCCCTTCAAAGTGCGCTTTTCTCTGACTTCTTTTCGGCTCTTTCATCACCTCTATGATTGCCACGGCAATGACGAACCTATCGTTTCCACAAATGAATTCTCCACCACGGAGAAGGCTGTCTTGGAACTCCAACCTCCTTATGTTGCATACCGCATGCAACAACGAGCTCGATAGTTTGTACCCCGCTTGTTGTGCACGCAGAGAGAGCACTGCACTGGCCGGATGGGGTCTGAACACTTGGTCATCGACATCCTGTGTAACGCCAGTGATATGGGGGGTCTTGTCCCTGCCAATTCTAGCCATGCCTGCGCCTCAAGTTGGCCATCCACGATTGGTAGGTGTTTATCATCTGAGCGGTGATATCCATTGACTTACTACTGGTCATCCACCACCGAACTCAGTAGGACTTATGACCACCCGCAACGCTCAGGGTATTACCTTGGATAACACCACGGTGTATCTTCCGTCTTCAGTGCCTTCTATCTGGTGTTAGACCCCCAACCGAGACATGTTGAAGTGGTGGCCCTACACATGACCGTCTATTCGAGGCACAAAGGATCTACCCGGAGGTGTGCATTTTTGGAATGGCTGAAGGACCACTTGGAGTCTGTCGATGCCAAGAGACTCAATTCTGTCGATAAAAGACCGGAGCGAAATCTCCCGATCGAGTTGCCTAGCTCAATTTCAGGGCCTGTCTACATTCAACTCGTATCGTCGCAGATGCACCACACCTTACCTCTATTGGACGCTTCCAAGCATCTTACCTTTGTTTCAAGCTTGCCTCATTCATCTGGATGAGTCCTGTTTCAAGGTGATTGACCACAAGTAAGTTCGGTTGGTTTGAACTACAGTTTGTTAATGCGGAGATCATTCAGGATTTGTAAATAACCTGCGTATAGATAAAAGAGACAACTTGGAGATATAGCATTGCAAATTGAGACATCAGAGCTGAATGCACTACCTCCGACGTCGCCGCCTTGAAACCATCTGACAGAACCTCCTCCGGACCGTAGTCAAGCACAAAGCCCGACGCGTAGTAGGTTTTTTCCTCTTCTTCGACATTGGGATAGGGCATGCCGTCGTACAGCCTCCTGGAATCCAGGCAACCCGATGCTTTCGCCCTCGCTACTGTAGTGTTCCCGCGGACGAACAGGCTTTTAAGTTTCACTCGAGTCAGCGTATGGTGAATGCAACAGTCGATCCAAGCCAACCTCGGGTAGTCGGAGAAGTCCTCCCCGATGACCTTCTTTGCGATTTTCCACGTTTCACTGATGCTGGTTTCCCCGTCATAGGCTACGACAGTCTGGTTCAGTGTTCGCGAATCGACAATGATGTGTGCGACCATTCTTGCGGTGGTTGACAGTGTCGAGTAGACGAGCTTCTGTGCGCGGTTGCCAGCGTAGTTCTTCTGCGTCATGAGCGTATTCCTCGCGGAGTGCAGAGGGGGAGCATCCCAGAGAGCCACGCCCCGACTTCGATGCAGGTATGTGGAAACCTTAGCTCTTTGATGTAGTCACGGACTTCGAGTTTCTAGCAACGAACTTGAGTGTTCAACGAACAGGAGGATTGGGTGTACGTACGAGATCGTGCATGTGCATGAACATAACGCCTCTGGCTGTCGGCCCAAAGTCAGAAGGAACGTCACGTCCGACACCAGCTTTCTTGGCCGCCAGAAGCAAGGGCCTCTGGTCCACCATCATGAGGACCTTCGAGATTAAGACATCTACACCCCCCAAATAGGATTGCAGCTTCGCAGAAGGTCGGAAATATCTCCCACTATACTTGACGGCAGGCTTGTCGATGGATGACTTTCGGACCAGGATGGAAAGGCGCTACGAGCAATCGTACTGCCCTCAAGAGGAAGGAAAGGGAGCGAAGATCCTCACGAAGTTTCCTGCTTGAAGAAGCGCTTTGCAATGGCGCCTAGTGTACCCTGATGCGTCGGGAATGGTTTTGGACCCAATTGCCTTGTTCAACGGCATATCCGTACTACTGACCGTCAGTTTCATCCGCCAACAAAGACAGACTTACAAAGAACGTTTCTCGTGACTAGTGTCAGCCGAGTGCAATGCTCGAAACCCATTTCCTGCATAGCTCTCTTTGCAAGACGGGGCTTTGCTTCGACCTTCCATCTGACTCAACGATGGCGTTGGCATAGTCTAGGTGGCGCGGTTTCCAGGAGGCCTCTCAGGTTTCAAGTGTCTATTTTCATCACTAGGTTCGTGGCTAAGGTGCGGTTTGGCTCGATCTCGTTCCATGTCAAAGGACAGGTACAGATAGCACACTGCCTCCAGCCCTTCAAGCTTCGAGCTTTGTCCTGTAGGCGCCCATCGTCACGGATTCAATTTGGTCCAATGGTATCTTCCCGATATGAGGTCTTTCCCTAGCAAGAGGCTATGCTTTCTCCGAGGTCTATAAATCCACAAGCAGTACAAGCAGTACGAGGAACCTTCTCCCTCTCCGCTCACCAGACTCCAGAGCACATCGCTCGCCATGGGCTTCTTCAATAATGCATCCAACTTCACCATCAAGGACGCGACCATGAATGATGTAGGCGGTGACTATATCACCAACAACAACACTACGAACGACAGTCGCAACAATTGCAACAACTGGAACAAGTCGACGGTCAAAGGTTCTTACAACAATCACTCCAAAAGAGTTGTCGCAGGAGGTGCGTGCATCGTCGGGTAGCCTCCGGAGTCTGAATGGTTATGCTCATCTCTGCTTAGGAAACACCACCAATAATAACAATGGAGGGGGGCTGTTCTACCAGGCTAATGGAGCTCAGAACATAAATGCTCCCCCGCCAGGTAGGTAGTTAGCCTAACGATGATTGAGGCAGGGAGACTCACTGATATGGTAGTTTCGCAGGCTAGGCAAGGGAGGGCTAGGCAGACAGCAGCAGCTCGGTCTCCTCGAACAGCCACGGGGCCAGCCAATTTAGCGGCTAGAGGAGGGGCACCCCCTCGTCAGGCTATCGGTCAGCGTCCCCACAACCCCACTTATGCCATTCCTCAGCCCCCTCCTACACGAGAGAACCAACCCAAATATACCCCGGCCCCGACCAATTTGTTCGCTCGAGACTCTCGAAGCTACTCAGACCAGCCTCACGCAGGCACTCGGCCCTCGTTCTTCCCGATACAATCAACACCCAACTTTGGCGATGACGATGACGAACGTACGTGGGCATCTGAGGAAGAATACGAGGACGTCGACGTCGACGATGACGCACAGCCATTCGGGAACCGACCTCTCAACTCCTAGCTGCGACCCAGTCGCATCGCGCAGCCGCAGCAGTTGAATGCTAAATGTTTAAACCGTTAAAAAATCCATCTTGCACCCTCGTATCATTCCGCATGTTTTCCTGTTTTCTGCTTTCTTGCTCTCCCCTTCGGCTTTCCCTAATCTAGTTCTATCTCTCTACACATACTTAACGCATTGTCCCATATTTCCAACCTAGCGCCCCATGGATTACTGCTGCACATGTATCTGAGTAGCCTATATATTTATCGTCACTCCTTGAATTGTGTGTCCGCGCATCTTCGCTCCACGATGTACATCACCTGTGAGTCCTCATTGCCGGGTTTGCCTTCGAAGTTGCTGATGTGCATCGCGTAGTACATTCGGCAGTGCCATTGTTATCACTGGCATGCTTCCTTCACGCTCGCATTACCACCAGTTTGCATCGCCTCCCTCAAGTGTGGAAACCTGTTCACCTGTTCACCTGTGTGCAACTCTACAGCTCTACAGCTCCACAGCTTCCTCCTCCATGTTATCTCGGCATGTGGCATGTCTGTCGACATCAACAAAAAGGCGCCTTTCACCCGGATTCCGAAATTTAAAGTGTCGATCAACCACTGAAGGCCATCAAATAGATTGCCACATGTCAGATACTAACAGACAAGCAGGTGTACTATCCGCAAATAACACACTAGATAAACAAGAACAATTCAAGCAGAGTGCGGATGGGCCGTATCTACCAATGGTTCCAGACAGAAGTCAGGCATGTTGCTCTTTTGGCGTCTCTACTATTACTATGTCTGATCATTGGTGCGCTGGCCAGATATACTGTTGATCTTGATGGGGCATGCGCACGAGATCGTGTAGAACATACATTTCCTCGTTACATTGAACTAAAAGTCCTTTCCAAATATACGGCAAGGAATTGCTCAGGATCGACGAACAGACGTACATCAACACAGTCACGACGCGTCACGGCATCTCGGGATGTCAATAATCAAGGGATGGACGCCATCGTAAAACCGATATCTTGGCAAGGATAACCATACATATTCGTCCTGATCTACTTACGGCGAGCGCGGTGTCCAGATCCGTTCCAAGCGCAGAAAGCAGCCAAGGGCGTACCGTTGTTTCGATACAGCAAGAAATGCGATGTTATGCATACATCCATCTCTCTACTCATGAAACATATCAACGACAACCACGGCCCGGAACACGCAATGGACAATTGTTCCCGCTGATTAGGCTTCATTTTCGGGTACAACGATCTCAACTGATTCGTCTACGCTCCATCTGCAGCATAAAAGATACTGCAAGAAATCCCGCCATTTCTCGTCCCCCACCTTCATCACCCATCTTGCCCTCAGAACCCCAGATACGTCCATATGCCCGATATTATCAGTGTCGCAAACGTTGAAGTCCTGATCGGCTTGAATATGCGCGCGGTAACTCCCCTACTTTTCCCCCATGCTCTACCTAACCAACATATCGAACAGTGCTTCTCAGGTCAGTCCAACCGTTTTAACCTCGACGCAGCCAATCACATGATGCCCACTCCTCCTCTTCAAGTGGCATGTGCCGTATTTCTTGTACGTCGTTGGATTGCTTAGGTGCGCTTGGCTAGGTTATGACCCTATGACCCGAACCAGACATATGACTACCTCCTGGTGCTCTCAAGTGAGATTCAACATGTGTGGCAAGCTAACTGGGGTCTTGGCAAAGCGTTGTACTTGCTGTCTAGATATCCCATCCTAGTCATCTCACCCACGAGAATATATAGTATGGCGTTCACTGCTACTTTCGCGCTTACGGAGCCGACTGTTGCCCTTCAGTGATAACCGGCCACGTTGCACCCGGCACTGAGTGCCGTATACTGTCTTCACTAAATGGCTGTACGTCTTAATATCTCTGACACAACTATCAATGGCTGACAGCGAGATTCTATAGGCGCCTCTGTGTTTGCAACATTTATCGCAGAAAGTAATAGGTCTGACCTGTCCACCATGTTAGACTTGTTGACAATATCTAGTCATCCTGATGATTCGTGTATGGTCCTTGTGGTTCCGAAATATATGGGTGGGAGTTGTTCTTGCTGGCATGGCTATCGGCGGTGGAATACCTCCTCTGGTTGCCCTAATAAAAACACTAGTAGCACATGACCTGAACTGTGCGTGTATCCCTTTTCGTTGCCTTCTACCTTGCTGACGCTCTGAATTAAAGCTGTCCCCGACTATATGATACCGTCGCTCTCGTATTCAGTGTGCCGCACCGGGGACGACCGTACCACATCGGCCATTTCGTGTGTAATGTTGCTAGTGACCGGGACAAGTCAGTCGTCAGCAACGTCGAGTCTGCTGAGTTGTCTCAGACACTGGTCAATTTTATAGCTGTTTTCTCGTTGATGGTTATCACCTGGGTTGAATCTTATTGTAAGTACTTCCAAACACGTTGCTTCTTGCCGACCTCAGCAAAGGTTCGTAGCTCGTGGCATCCCCTTCTCTTCAATGACATATACCTTATATAAAGATGGTAAGCCACGATACACATTGCATCCGCGATGATTTTCATCCTTTGCCCACACAAGGTCTTGTATACTTCGCTGCTCTTCTTGGTAGGTATTTTTCTCATGTCCGATCGGAATGCAAATCAATATGACCTGATTTCTAGCAGTTTCGATCCTCAGTGTAATCGTCAATCTGACGCAGCCTGTAAGAATATTCACGTACTTGTGTCCTTCGCATTTTGACCTCTATCCACAAGTCGGAATATGCCAACCTACTTCTCTCGTATGTGACGAGACTTATCCCTTTCGTCCACATTAACCACCACCCCGAGCGAGGGCTGCAGGACACAGGCTTCTCTTCTTTCCGCCCTTTCCACGCGCATGCTCCTCAATATTCGACAGAGTGCATATCGAGAACTCCAGGGCGTAAACTCCGTATTAGACCCCCAAGCGCGTTACAGAGCCAACAGCATCACAGCGTTGAGGTTCGCGGCGACGAGTGCAAACGAAGTCAACAGTGCTGGCCCTGTTTGACCGGAACGTAGATATACTCGGCTCGCTTTGGACTTGATCGGAGATAGCGTTACGATGTACCCGTGATATGAACTTACGGCCTGCAATGAGTAGCAGAAGTGATCACTCCAATCCTTTAAATCCTTTATATTCATGACTTCTATGACATCGTCACCAGTCACACGAACCTAGCATATCACAGCGGGGGCCTCGAAGCGAGTCGGAAGTACCCGCCAAGTTCTAGACAGTGGCAAGCACGCTAGTCGGATCCATGCGATCGTTTGGGACTTGCGAGGCATTCTAACCAAGCAACTACCGAATACGACCCGCCCACCTGCTGATGGGGCGAACAGGAATTCATTCCCGTCGAGGTTCGGCCATCCATTTGATAGAAAGCCCCTGCCAAACAGACTTAATCATTTATTGACGGTCATTAGACCAGCATAGCCTTCCATTTGACGGTGCTTAATGGTATACGGTTCATGACACTCATGGTAATACAATGACATAACAGAGGGGAGAGGTTGCAACGCAGAAGATCAACGTCCACAGGAAGGAGAGGAAGGAATGCGACTATATGTATTACTGTGCCGTGATTTCTTTCTGCGGCGGCACTCACGCCAGTCAGAGAGAATTTGATTGTCCGAGGAAGGCTGAAATTCAGAAGGAACAACTTCTCACTCGTTCGTCGATTACCTGCCTCGCGCGTGACTGTTGTCATACAGGAACTGCAGACTAACTTAGGCTTGTTTCGCTGAACACACTCCACAGATCTTTCCAAGTGGTTCTCCAGCCTCGAGAGACAAACAGAGGCCCGTTCGTGCACATGGTCGATTGAAGGTCATTTGTAAGTCCGGCTTACGTCGCACGAGGTGAACCTGCACACCCACCTGCAGACAGACGGGGCGGACTGCAGCTAGGTACTGTGTTCGAGCTCTGGAGTGTCGTCGAAGCAACGAAAGACGGCAGAAAAAGCTAAGGGACACATTGACGTCTTATTCGCCGTACACAAATTTCAATAGTAACAACATTTAAACAAACAACTCTATACGCGAAAAACAGAGATGAATCAACGTCGACAGGAGCTGACGCTGTTTACGACGAGACCTCTCATTGGGGCCATTTACCAGCCTCCGTGGAGCTTGAGGAGGGCAAAGACCAGGGTGAAGCCGATGGAGCCCAACAACCCAGCCACCTCGAACAACCTACACGAATGTTTAGTCCACGAATTATACTAGTTTGAGAAATCAGCTTACAATCCAGCGATGAGCTTCAAGAGGCCAACGGCGACAATGTCGACACTTAAGAGTAGCTTGTTGATAGCGATGTCGAGGGCGATGAGGAGGATCGAGAGTGTCGGGATGAAAAGTCCAACCTTGAAGATGACCTTGGTTAGGGTTTTAATAACCGCCTGAAGACCAGGTCTGTCAGTTGTTCATTGTCACGGGGAGCTCCGACTCACAATGAGAATAAGCGCGATGATCTTGGCGAGTTCATCCTTGGAGGGGCCAGGCTTCCCTGAGCCAGGCTTTCCCTTTAGCTCAGTGAGCGACGCGTCCGCGGTGGAGAAAGAGGTGGTAAGCTGGGTGATCAAAGGGACAATGTTTCCGCTGTTAGCGTTGCCGCTATCAACCAAATTTTCTGCAGAAGAAGTTAGCTGAAGCTCATGAACCGAGGCAGGAGCTAGACTAACCGATTTGAGGGAGGATGCTGTCGGTTGAGGACTTGAGAGTATTGAACACCGCAGCAATATCAGCCGTGTCGGCGTCGGCGCGCTTGATCAGCCCAGCATCAGCGACAGGCTTAGCTACGGCTCCGAGAGTGAAGCTGAGGGCAAGAGCGAAGAGAGGGAGAACGCGAGTGAAGATCATTGGCGGTGGGTTGGCTGGTAGTCGTCGAAAGTCTTTGAACTGAGCTGGACTGGGGATTGTCTTCACCCAGCTATCACATTTATACGTTTCGCGTATTCGTCGATTTCCCTTTTCGTTAGATGAAGAACGACGTTTGTCTGCCATCCGTGGTTTGAAAAACGTCATTTGCCCGTAGAATGTATTGCGGGCAGCCTAAAACCCGCATAGAAGATCTTGCACCATCTGTCACTCGTATAGCGGGATGGAGAAGCTGAAGGAGAGTGTCAAAGTGAACCTCCGCTGCACCAAGGCTGGGAATGTTCTTCGATACAGCATAGCCACCAATATAGTAGTTCTAAGGGATGGAATCCTTTGAACAGCCTATAGGAAGTTAAGCTATTTGTGATTCTAGACACGCGGTAAGGTCAATAATAATGGCGAGTCTGTGAAATGTGTGGATGAGACCTTCGTCAACGCGTCACTTGTGACAAGCACACATTCGATCGCACCGCAAGCGATTATTCATTCCTAGTTGGATTGAGTCCGGGGAATCTTGCTCCACTCTCATTTGACACGCGTGTATTATTTCCCGGCCCAAGCCACTGACCTCGGAGGTCCCTTCGCCTGATGTTGAAGAGGTCATTGAGGGCTATGGGTCAATGCTGTGGCGTGTGGGTGGTGCGAACATTAATTTTCGTAGCACCGTTCGAGGCCCAAGCGGACGTCTAAAATTATTGCAATGGAAGGACAAAAGTTAGTGCTTGATCTTAAAAGCCGTGATGATCACGATCGACTCACTACGCTCACTATTCTTTAACTGACCCCTATTCGTAGGACATGACATGGGAAATCACTTCGCCACAAATCAGAAGTATTGTGCTATAGTCGTACCGTAAACTCTTCGCAGGGTCGAGGCGAGATGTCTTCATTTACGACACTAGGACAAGGAGACAAAGGATCGTGGAGCCGTGATCTTCGACGATGCCATCTTAGTTGAAGATAGGAAATTTTAGTGAGTCCCATAGCACATCCGTTGATTCAATGAGGGACGCACTTGAAGGGGACGAATAGGATGCTCCATGATCGCTTGGTAGGGACAATAGCTTCATTCCAATTGATTTGAGGTCTGTTTCACAACGGTGCGTCCGAAATCTTGGACAAACAGCAGTCAGAGGGTTGAAGGTTGTTTCGTAAGGACCAAATGTGAGAAACAAGTCAAGCGAGAGGGCTTCTATTTGTCTTCACAAGCGGCCCATTGGTTTAGACGGCAATGCACTTCGGCCGTCAACTTCTCGATGCCTGCCCAGAGGTATGCCATTGTACCCGTAACTCGTTAGATTGCTGTTGCGGACTAGACTATAATCCGCAACAGCAATCATAGTGCTGAACGAAACTCCAGAAAGCTGCACCTCCTGGAAAATGCATGTTAAAGTTAGCCCATTTTAAAGTTAGCCCATTGCAAAGTGTAACCGCCCAATCCCCCTCACACTTGTGCATCATCCCCTTCATCCGAGAAGGTTGATGTTCGGTGGAGCATCACTTACGAGTGACTTTCCGTGGGACTTGGGAGAGTCGCAGTGTGGGTACGGCTATGGTTGATTAATTAAACCGTTAAACGTGGCGACATAGCAAGACCGATTGGTGGCTTACAACAAAGAATCCGCGGGAGCGAAAGTGCTGTTCACCCCGATGTCAGCTGAATCGGACTCCGCACGCGGGCGCATGAACACTTCCGTGCTAAATTAAATTCGTGTCTCGACATACAAGATGGCGTGCTTCTTACCTCCTTGGAATGTCGCTTGGTGGACTCGTAAGGGCCAGCCACCCTCAAGAAAGCAACACCTATACGTAGAGTCCGGAAGCAATAGCCCTCGCAATTCGCGTTCTACTTTATCTTCGGGGCCTTTGAGGCGTAGGCGATAGCACATATTTGCTCGCAGTTCATGGTGGTTCGTAATGCGTAAAGTCCAAGATTGCGCTATGGCATAACGTCGATTCAACAATCTGCCATCCAAATTCGGTATGTTTCTCACACACCAGTGGGGCGCCAAGCACTTCAACACAGTTGTCCAGTACTTGGTCGTCATTTATGAATAGGAAATACTATGAAGGTGATACACGTATCCACGTCATGTTCACTTTACCGGAATCATTCATTTTGCCTCTGACCACGGGGACCATGAACCCCGCTGGGAGCCTTGGTATCATCACGCAGACGCTCCCAATCAATGGGACTTCTCCATCACTTCCATCAAGAGTGCTTATCACTCTATGAGGCCGTTATGCACGCAAAATCATGATGCGTATAATCGCATTTGAAAGCAACGCACAGATGAGACAAGGGCGGTCACGCAAACCCCCAACTGATACATCCTTGGACATCGTCAGTTAGAACAGTGAAAGGGGAGAAAATGAGCGCGCTAGATGTATCAAATATTCTTTTGGTCCATATACGGGACGACATCGTATTTCAACCCTTTAGCGAGGTAGGAGATAGGGAGGGGGAGAGGAGGACATACAAGTTCGCGTATACCCCGAGGGTGGTTTACTTTTCTTTCCGAAATCCCAGACATTCGCAAATTCCATATATCTGCATCATCGCCCCCGATGGATGCCGGTGAGCTCGCTATGTTCCTCCCCTGTACAAAGCAATGATCTGACATTTCTTGTCGAGTTTGCCTGTTGTATCCGCTGATGGACGTCGAGAAGTCCTGGCCCTTCGTTACGAAGATTTCTTTGATAGGTTACTGCCCATCACTCGTGATTATGGGCAAAGACAAGGGGACTTTCTCTTGCCGTGCAGAATGTCGCGGGGAGGATGGAGTGAAGACGCAAGGCTTCCTATAAAACCCAGATTCACTACATATACATTACTTTGGGGGTACTTAGAGGCGAACTTCAACACACCTTGGCTGTGGCACTTATGAACGGCGAACGGTCAGGGCTCTAGATCAGCGACGGTGAAGGCCCTGTCGACGGGGAGTTGGGATTGACGGGATCGAATCTCGTCCCTTATCATCTTCTGGTCGTTTGGGTGTCTAACGAGTTCGTGTAACATCTAGCTGAACGAGGAAGCGACCATGTCTTGCCCAGCCAAGATCGTTCTGATCGCGTATCATATATGTCAACTGAGGCTAAACGTACGCATCGATGGGAACGAGCCGAGCCAATTTGTCATAATACTTCGTCTTCGTCCAGTTGATGCCTAGGGTCTTCAAAGGCGTTGGCTCGAGCCGAACACGGGGAAAACATCAGCACACAGAGAGATACATTGCGGACGACTCACGTAGAACGCTCATGAAGCCCCGTCGGGGGTTGTCCTCTGGGACAAGGGCCATACTCGAAACCTTCCCCGTAGTCAGCTCCTTGGCGACGTTCTGTTAGAGTATCGGAATCGGCAATATTTCCTTGTCGGCATGTATTCAACGGAATGGATGATGGACGGAGGTTCGTAGCGACATAATGCCTTGAAAAGGATATCCATTTGGAGGGGGCAGTTATGGACTGGGGAAACGCCATCAAGAGGGTCACTAGGACATTGGAAGTGTAGTCAAATGATGAAACCTACAATAGGTCTTCCAAACGATTAGTTAGTCGCCTGAAGCACTAAAGTGATAATCAACGTAAGCTAGCGTGTTCACATCGTTTGAGAGGGAAGAGTGTTTGGCGCACCACCTCCAATAGCGTCTAAGGCAGCCCGAGAATATATATCTAGTTTGTGGTCCCCGTTCTGAATCCGATCTTCCCACTTCCACCTGGGAAGAATTAGCAGGATTCGATCAACCACTGAAGAAAGAAGAACTTACACGCGAAGCTACGTTTAGAAATATTGAGTGTACATCGCCCAACGGCGGCCATACAGGAGTTAGGGCGTCGGCAGAAGGTTATTCTGCGGGCTCTTGTCGTCCCCGGTCTCGCGGGGTCTACTAATATATATTTCAGGCGGGGGAGGCGCTGACGGCCGGCGGCACTGTTAACCACGTCACGGGGGGACTAACGCGCTGCGACGAGTAGATAAACCACCAACTTTCTCCTTGGTTGTAATCTATCTGTGCAAGTATTTGCATTACGTCGTGTATTTTCCAGAAAGGACACGGAGAAGCTATCAAAGTGACAGATTCGGGAGTCCCGGCGCGTCGCTGTAGTAGATGGCACTCATTAGATGAGAAGCGCAGCCCTAGCAAGATAAATAGGTTTAAGTTTAGATGGTACGGAAACGTATAGTTTAGCTATACTCTGACCGTATTCGTAGCTTTTTAATGGAAAACGGTTATTTTGCGCACTATACCAGCGAATAGGGACTGATGGTAGGCCTAGGTGATGGTCGGACGAAGTTCAACGCATGCTAAGTCGGAGTTGATGTTCCTTCTCACGCTTCCAAACAGGGCTGCAATGAGGATGCCGAATCCGGCGTGCCGTGTTGGTGCCGTGCGACTTCATTCAAGCTTCGACACATTTGGAATGCAAATGACTGTGGATATACAAGAAGTCACGCCTAAATTGCTACGCTTTTGAATCAAGATCACGTATCCTGAACAAGGATCGCAGCGCCATTTGCAGTCGAACGCGAAAACTACCCGCAATATTTTCTTTCCGCCACTGGAGGACATGTGGAAAGACATGGAAACCGGGGTTCGTTCAGTTATGTCGATTGCTATGGTGTAGCACTTTCGTTGAAGGACCCTAGGCTACGGGCGTGTACGAGTCTCAGCCAATGTCTATTTCCATCGCTTCGGAAGAAGTCCGTAGACGGTCGCATTCAGCATCATGATCCTTGTGGTATGACCTAACCCTCTGTAGGTACGATCGACGGAAACTGAAACCGTCTCCGGTTTATCGTTGATCAGATCCTCGAGCAGAGTCAGCTATTTCTGCTACGATTTGTCTCCTGATTAACCAGCGCTGAAAGGTCGTTTCAGGACGAATACCCATTTCTTCCTGACTCCCTAGAACGAATGCTCCCCGACTATATTGATTGCAGGGACATTGTCGGTTCAACATAGTGCCTCTCATTGTTTCTCGTGTTTCTCCTACCCATCGAAGTCCGTCGCCTGGACTTTCTAGTAGTATCTATTTATAGGTCAACGGTGAGCATGATACCATGCGCGATATTTCGGAGGATAGCATCTAAAGACGCGGCTTGCAAACAGAAACTTATACTCAGCCCGCAGAGAGGATACGTTGACCTGCAATCCACTCGTTTGTCACTTAACACGCAATGCATCCGCTGTTCTACCTGAGTTCGGTGGGGGGATGTCGAGTTAGTGGACCCTAGCACTGTCTGCGGAATGTCGTGCCAATGGCTGGTCGTGCGTGCGTTCTGGGTCGGGCTGAGCAGACAAGTGATTCTCGAAACCTCGGATCTATAACATCTCGCAGTCCCCTGATACCGACACGGCGAAATAGTCCCTTCGCAATCACAGCCCCGAGCGACGCGCTACTGTATAAAGGGCTCATCGACCGAGCTGCATTCCCCCAACAAACTCGACTACTACAGAATCGGTGAGCTGATACAGGCTAATACTCATTCACCCTCCTCCTTACTTACCATCGCATTGGCACTTACTAGAATCAAGATGATGTACCAGCTCTTCCTCGTCGCTATCCTCGCCGTCGCTGGCGCGAACGCTTCCGCCCTCCCTTCATCATCTCCCACAGTATGCCTCAAAGCATGCTTCCCCAGCAACCACGTCTGCGCCGAAGGGCAGTTTCTGCAGGCACCTTCCAACGGGGGTCAATGCTTCGCGTGTTGCCATACCCCGCCACCACCACCATCGGAGGTCTGCTTGAGGGCATGCTTCCAGAAGGACGATGTTTGCCAGCAGGGCCAGTACTTGAAGGCCCCTGCCAACGAAGGCGGGTGCTTCGCGTGTTGTTCGTCGTAAGCGCCTAGGCGTCGGTGTAGCACTGCCTAAGAGTTTGGTCGAAAAGTATATCCGGGGCGTGATAATTATACTGGGTTTTGTGATTGAATGGCAGGCAGTGGTGATGAAATTGGGACGGTATAGAACGGGAAACACATAGTGCGATATGCAACAAGAAACTCGTCCACCCTAGCTCATTACTGGGGCCATGTTCGGTTTAATGGAGCGTCGGCAGAATGTCTTTGATCTAGATACAAAGCCGAATCCTTGCAACTGGTCACCTAAGCCGCGTTTAGCGCTTTTCTTCTTCTTCCTGACGTTCGTGGTGTATCATCGTTATCATGGGCTAGCTAGTCTCGCATTTTATGGCTTGGGGCACCCGATCGTAGCCTGCTCTTTACGTTTCGTTGTGATGTTTTGGCATGCGATTGGGCGGGACGCCACGGGAGGGAGGGAGAAGACTCAGGCGCTTTCCTTGCCGGCGGTTGATCGATTGATCGATTGCTGCTGCCAAGGGTACGAGAGGATTGAAGTTAGATAGGCATTTACTTCCTGGTTGATGCGCATCTAAGAGTGACGAGAAAGAGAATGTGTAAGTTTGAAATGAGATATATATTATAGCAGATAGCTACTGTCACAATGTACTACGATGCGTACATAAAATTACAAGGCATCAATGCGCTGATTTGTTCGTGCGGTTCATTGAGGTGGGAGGAGATGCAAGAGGATGTTCGTGCATGCATATGATGATGGAAGTGAAACCCCGAAAAACAAAAACGGAAATATCCATTTTCTCAATCCTTGGACACGTTCTCAAGTGATGAGTCCGAAGTATCTTTCTCGTGCTCGTCGTACCTGACCTCGGGAGCGCCGGCTTTTTCGGCCTGGATATGCTGAGTAGCTTCTTCTCCGTCGAAGAGGGCTGCGGTTTCTTCGAGAGACCTGTTCTTGGTCTCGATGATGAAGAGGTACAGGAAGACGAGTTCAAAGGCGAGCCAGCAACAGTAGACAATCTACACATAAGAGTGAGACGCGAGAAACCGAAGTCAACGAAGCGACGCACGTAGTATTTCCATTGGATAGCATCAAGGGCGACGGGGTTGACGTATTGATTGAAGATGAGGGAGAGCGAAATTGCAAAGTTGAATACTGTGAAACCTTTGGCTCGCAGTGCGAATGGCAGGATTTCGACGGTATATGAGACGATGAGAGGCGAAAAGGCGATGCTGGGAGCGAGTGAATAATAAGTTGAGATGAAGCTACGAATAGTATGGAGGGTGCTCACTCGTAGGAAGCGTAGAACAGGAAGATGAAGGCAATGACAGCATGTGCGGCGGCGTCGCTTCCGTGAATAGCAAATTGTGCCGAGCAGACGGTTTGCATCACGAAGAAAATTAACATTCCAACTGCTGAAGTCAGGAAGAGGATGCGTCTGCCAATGCGATCAACAAGGAAGGATGCGAGGAGAGCCCAAATGAGGTTCCAAATTTGGAGGATACCGTTGATGAGAAGCTGCGAAAGAGTGAGTACCCTGAGACACTGGCTTTCATGGGGGAAAACAGAATGCTGACTAACCTGGATCGTGGGGTCGGTGATACCAATGGCATCAAACACCCTGTTGAGGTAGTACGATACGAGGCCATTTCCGGACCATTGGGAGAAGAAGGCCAATGCAAGGATGATGCGCATGCGCTTTCGGTTTCCAGGAGTTGAAACAAGGGCTTTCCAGCCGACATTTGCGGCAACTGTACGATCAAACTCGATGGCGTTCTTGATTTCATGGTATTCGTACTGAACAAGTGGGTCGTTTCTGACAAGAGGATCATGTCAGTTATCTGGTTGACGAGGCAGAACAGCAGGGGAGATATAGGAGACATACACGTTACCATCGGCGTGATAATAAGCAAGCGTCTTCAAAGCTCTGTCGTCTTTGCCTTTGCTGAGTAGCCAACGGGGCGACTCTGGAGCGAATAGCACAAGGAAGACCTGAGCGACGGAGGGAAGAGCCTGGAGGGCTGAAGGAATCCTCCATGACCATGTCGATGGGATCTTGAATGTACCATATGTGGTCCAAGCAGCGCTAAATTGATTGATCAGAATGATTTCTGTGGCAAAGGAAAGAGTGGACGTACACGATAGCACCAGAATACCAGAGAGAGTTGTAGGCGGATGTAAGAGGTGCACGATAAGAAGGATAGGAAATCTCGGTCACTAACATTGGCGCAGCTCCAGCTATGGATGCGATTAGCACCATGTACTCATGTTTTTACATGTTGGGCCTACCAGCAAATGTGAGACCAAAGCCAATGAGGAAACGCGCGCCAATAAACATTCCAACAGACTGGGAGGCCGTCTGGATGACCGTAGCGATGCACATGATCAAGGCGCCAAGCATGACAGTGTATTTACGGCCAATGCCGTCGGAGAGGTAGGGGGAGAAGGGATAAGCGGCGAGTGACCCAATGTTCTGAAAACGGTTCGTGTGAAAACAGGAAACACTACGACCTATGAACATGAAGGCTCACTTGAATAGCGTTTAAAAGACCAAGCTTGCCGCCAGAAGGCGAGTGGAAGTAGTCTCTCCATTGGGGTAGAGACTGAAGGCCGTTCATCATACTACCATCGTAACCATTGGTTGATGAGGTGATGAGGCTTGGGGCCAAGAACGTCAATGAAGCCAAGTCTACACAATAACAGGGTAACTACTCACAGGAGGACAATCCAACCATTCAGAGCGATGAGCCTGAATACCAAGAGTCCAAGAGGTCAGGGAGTGCCACGTCTAAAAGGCAAAACACATACCTCCTATTGTTGTACCATTTCCTTCGCGGGTCGATAAGATGAGTATACCCGCTATCGTTGCCAGAGTTGACGGCTGGTCCTCCGGCCATAGTTGTTCACTTCGGTTTGAAGGCGAGGGGAAAATCGGTGGATTGAGAGAAGTGAGAAAGAAGCATACGGGTCGTTTTATGGATGGAAGAGTTCACAGGCAATCATAGACCACACGCGAATGAGAGAACCCCCTATGTTTCTCCGTGGTTTCCCCTACGGTTGGAGAGGGGCGGAGGTTGATTTCACAGAAGTGCCTGGCCAATGAATAGGGTGCACAATCGTGCTTGCACTGTCCGGCTTTCGCGGCACATGGGGTACCCGCGTGGATTTGTGGAGGAGTGGGCGCAGGTGGGTGCACGATGGAGAAAACCTCTGCAGAGGTCAGTGTGTGGAGGAGAACTTCGTCATTCGTGCTTTTGACCGTCGATGAGACCACCAGAGTCGTATAGATAATCCTTGGGGTCCGGGGTACAAGTCGGCCAAAGTGAGAGCGCACGTACGTACGGGAGGAGCTAGTACGGTTCGGGACATTTGCGCCCTAGGCGTCGCGAGGGAAAAAAAACAAACGTTAGTCTCCGAAGTTTTGCCTTATTTCACCGAGCAACATATCGTTCATGGCCGGGCGGTCTGTTATACGCCAACGGGGTCATAACGATCGCGCGATTCCTCTTTCTTGGTGGTAGCAAAGAGACCAGATCTGCCCAGGCTCAGCCAACTTCACCCAGCCTGAAAAGGGTCCAAGTTCGGGCGGTAAACGTCGTGGATTCTTGGCAATCATGCTGACGCCAAGTCGAAGAACGCCTTGAGACGATTCATTATGAATGACAACCCACCGCTATTCATATTGACGGCTGGTTGTGAACCTATCGTAAATGAGCCTCTGGCGTCTCCTTCAAGTTGTTGGTACATTCTGATAGCCATCTATATCGGACGTTTTTGCAAAGCCGACATAAAGGCCCGAGGTCTGGCAAGAAGAAGATTCAGAACATCAGTCGCACACTTAATTTACGAACGCAACTTGGAAAGGGTGCGTACGTGACAAAAACTCCGCGACGAGGCGGCGATATCCTTGCCGGGGCCGCACCTGGCCACCCTCGACCTCCCTGCCACCATATATAATTACTCCAAGTGCACCCGAGGGCCGACAGACCTCAAAGCGGCGCTCCGAGTAAAATGATGCCCAGCCTTCTACAAAATCCGACCATTGAGTGGGCTATTTGGTGGATTATATTCATGATTACCTGGGACGAGACCAGGCTCGGGGGATACTCGAGGAGCAATGGCTCACTACTAGCGCGCAGGCCGCGATGACAGTCACAGAGTGGAATCCTGCTTCCGCGCCTCGCCCAGGCCACGAGGCTGTAGAAGCTCTTCAGTCTCGAGCTTAAGCTTGATAGCACCTCTCTACTCGCGCTCGCGCTCCCATAGTGCCCTTCTGTCAGGGCATAACAATCTAATACCCACTCCCAGAAAACAATGCCCTTCTTTAATTCCGCCACCAATTTCGAAATCCAGAATAGCACTTTCAACGACATCGCAGGCAATTACACCGCCAATAGCACTACTACCAACCGCACCCTCACCAACTCCAATAACAAACGAGCTAAAACAGTAGAGAATTCGTATAATGATAGTTCAATGGGCTGGAGCACGCGGGGTGATGGCGCTGAGGAGATGATGGTAAGATCTGGTCGTCGTGCACCTGGTAAGTCACTGATCGCTTTGGTTGAAACGATGGGCGCTCAATCGATCTATAATTCGCTTGTACTCAGCCCAACGGACGGGTCGGGCAAGTGTAGATCATGCAGCCTTGGTTCCTCCAGCCCGTGGCAATACTGGATCTAGTACTAGTCGGTCGCCAGACCGTCCTCTAAATCTACTCCAGCAGCACCTCGATCACATGGGTGCCAGTGAGGGCTCTGAGTCGATGTCGATCCCCGCAGGCGGAATCCATTCTGGCAGGGCTCGTCGGAAGGATGGTGTTACTGTTGCTAAAGCCGATCTACACTTTGATTCTTCCGATGATGACTCTACGTCCGAGTCGACCACATTATCCGATCATCAGGATACAGACCTCGAATCCGAGATTCCACCCCCCAACGCCATGACAGTACCGTTCTCATCCACTACGCAGCAACCACAAGAACCCCAGACTCTAGAACCAGAAGCCCCGGAGGAGCAAGCTCCATCACGGCCACCATCCCCTCCAACTATTCCAGTCCAGGCAGCTGCAGTTTCGCCTCCTCTCACTTCACTCCCGGTCCAACCGTCCAAGTCTGCCCACCATCACCAAGATGGTGATGACGAGACCGGTAATGATGATGTCGGACTCGAGGCTGTCGCGGCGAAAGAGAAGATAGACGATGACCATGAGGCAGAATCCGCCTATGCATTACAGGTCGCACCAGCACCAGAGCTTTCGAAGCTTGCCCCCACAAACACGAACACCAAGCCTGAGAAGAAGTCCAAGATCAGATCTTTTTTTCACATGAAAAGGCCTAGTTTTCGACGCGATAGTCAGTGAAAACACTGCGGTCGGATTTGAACGCCTTTCATGGTTTATCTTTACGGCCGTCGCCGTAGCAGCGACTGGATATAGTGTTTGTTTGTGGATCGCCAGTTGACATTCGTCGCGGATTGTATGGACGTTGTATTTTGTACCTCCTCTTGCACCCTGCCATAGTACATCAGCGCTCAGCTTTGCTGCAAAGTCTTATCGCCACACAATACGCGTACCATGAACGGAAGTTTACGACCCACGCCCAAGTAAGCGTGTAACGCAACACACTCTGTGGAACCTACCCTGCAATGCATGATTGGTTCGAATGGCATTGTGTAAAATCGCTCTAAAGTGAAGCCCACCTTGGACACGTCCGCTCCCAAAGTGGTTCGAATCCAGTCTGCCGTCAGCCGAGCCTACTTCTGCGGTGCCCTTGACATTCAAGACCACGTCTCTCAGCTCTCCACATTCATGAAGTTGCTAGAGAAATTGCGACACAAACATGCAAGCGTCCGAAAGGAGCGGGGAAATCGAAGACGGTAGATGCAATCCTCAACCCAAGTGAAGAAATCGAAGTACGGGGCGTAAACCTCTTAATTGAATTGTCACTGCGGGCCCTTGTGTGGTGTTTGCGTTGATTTGGCCTTGTGGGTCACTCTCTTGTTTCTAGTACAACTGTCAATTGTGTCGATGGGAACATACTTTCAGAGGGCCTTGTTGTTGCTGTGGGTCCATTATCTGATCGTAGTATAGTGACTTTGTTCCAGCTGTTGCTCACAACGATCTCAAGTTCTGCACATAACAGGGGGACTCGTCGGGCTTTCTTGCGTTCTCGCGTTTGACCCTCTAAGCACCCAAATCCTGCGATCTCTCCCTACTCACCAAATATCGAGGCAAAGGGATTGAAAGGACGATGCACGACTTTGTCAACCGTTTGATTGAAGACAGCGCGAAGAATTGGGGAGACGACAGTACGGTCACCATGACCAACTGTGGCATGAAAAATGTCAACAACACGAACTGTTTCTTCTCGGAGTCGAACGATACCGTAGAACATAATAGAGGGGATACCTACCATAGTCCTCGCGGCCCAATAACAACCCACACCGCTCCTAGTACGTTGTGGTGCGATCTATATGTGCCGAAGATTGACTAAAGCCACAATCATTTGTAGATGGGAACCAAAACTTTAATAATGGTAGCGGCACGTTCAATACTGCCCGTAGCCAAACGTTCGCTGCCCCAAACGGCCAACCTGAGAGAGGTATGCGGCGATACTATCCTTTACACCTCCCTCACATTGAGTACGACTGTCTCAGAGGGTTCCCCAATTCCGTACTGGGACCCGAGAGGTCAAGTTCAAACCCAACCTTCGCCCTGGTCGCGACATGAGGCCACCGCACAGCAAGGCCCTTTCGAACGCAGAGGGAAGATACGCCTGGAAAACTGCGGTTGGAAGAATGTGGGCAATACGAACTCCACCTTCGTAGAGTCGAAGGATAGAACGGCGTACACCAGCGGTGACTACTACAACAACCCACAGGGCCCGATCAACACATACAGGACTCCCGGTAAGTGGCCATGCGCTTGGCACTCACTCTGTTTCCGTTGCACGGATTGAAATAAGTCTATCGCGCCTAGGCGGAACGCAGAACATCAATAACGGTAACGGTATATTCAATAATATTGCTGGCTCGCAGACCTTTTGTCCTACCGGTGACCAGCAAGGTGCGTAAAACGGTATGCCCCATCCGTAATTTCGTCGCATTGATAGACATTCACAGTCAGCGGTTATCCTAACCCATGGCAAAACCAGCATCCTCGAGCTGTCCCTGTAGCCTCTCCCTTAGCGCAGAGCCAGTACAGTCATGGCCATCAAGTCCTTCCAGGCAATGGAAACTGTTATCAACAACCTGGGCGACCGGAGCCGTGCAGCCAATACGACCCGCACGCGCCCGCTGGGCTGACCCGTTATAATCCCCGTAATCCTTACAATGCGCAGATGTATGAGCCCTCCTCTCCGATGGCTGGTCCAATGGGTTCAAGCCCCTTCGTACAAGACTAAGGCCCACAATACATACCCTCTCTTAGTGTGGATGTCCGCGCCGACGTCTGAACCCAAAGGCATCCAAGGCGGCATGGAGGCGGGATAGGAAAGCCGCAGAGAAGTGGCAGTCGCATGACACGAGCTCCTTGGACTTCGATTAGTGAATATGTATGTGTATCTCTTGTGTCTTGATCTCCTGTTCTTCTCTTGTTGTCTGGAATAGGATGTCCCATTCAATGTAGTATCTACCACCCCAGTCTTGAGCTTGAGCTGATTGATTCAATGACAACGCAAAGTCATTGCCACTACGTCTTGGCCAAGCGTAGACAGCCTCACTGTAGGGTATCTTCACTTTCATTAAGGTCCCGTTCTGCTACACAGCTCCGAGCCTGAGGTGCGTGGATTCAGGCTCCTAGAACCAGCGCGCGTCGTATCGCGAGTTGAGAGCTCCGTCAGTTTTTTATCCGACTTCACGTGAGAAAAAAGACAAACAAAGACAAAGAGAACCTAAGAGCTCGAACTCGCGATAGAGCGGCTGGCAAGACTGTCAGAGACGCCCGCCATGACCCTGGTCTTGGCTACTTATCGTAGTCCTTAGCTGTCGTTATCACTTATGTTTTTTGTTGTTTGTTCTATACCTTTTACCCATTTCGGGTCATAAACTACAAGTCTTGTGATTCGAGTTAAGGTGTTAGCTTAGTATCTAGGGGTAGGCTAGGGTCCAAGTACAGGAGCTACGGGGCTCGCAGCAATGACAGTCTGTACAATATGACTCGTAGGATGTACAATTGACTGGTCCAGTTTCATTCCGCAGCCTTGAAAGTAAGATATAAAGCAAGTGACAGTCAGCAATTGGGACATAAGATGGCACACTGGCACTCACCCACCATCATTGAATTACTCCTACAACTCGACGGCGAGGACATCGGGGAGCTCGTCGTTGCATACCTCCAGAGGTTGCAGTCCAGCGGGATACCTGTTCACGTCGTCGTCATTGAAATCCTACAGGCGTTGCTCGCCCACTCAACTTCCGAGGACACTGCGCGGCGATGGGCCTGTGATGTGGCGTCAAGCATGTATGCGACTCAAATCTCAGCGTTGTCAAAGAAGAGCTCAAACTTACATTTCGGGGCATCATCGGCAAGAGCTGATCAGCTAAAGGATTTTGATCTCGATAACTTGGCGATCCAGTTTCAAGCAGGCGCGCCAGACCTATGGAGATGCTATGACCTCCTTCTCGCAGCCGATCCAGCTGTGAATGCCGCTCGTGAACGTCGAGAGCATCAACGTTGTCACACTCTCCTAAGATAGGGGAGTGTCCGGGGAGCACTGGGTCTTGCTAGTAGATCAAGTGAGAGCCCGGTTGTTCGAACACCTAGTATCTCTGATAGGGGCGTATAATTTGTCTTGCCAAGGTATGCCGATAGTGAAACAAGACTACAGGGGTAGTACAGGAGTAACACAGGGGTGGTACAGGGATAGTACAGGGGCCTGTGTGAGGAGGTCCAATGACTGCTTCTTTCAGATAGGGGACGCGAGCGTGAGTGGTCACGAGCACGAGCGGAGACAGTAACGTGGAGGAGGAAAAATAAACAAAGGTGCAGATACGCAGTAGAACAGGAAGGGGTTAGTATAAAAGGAATAGAGAGTGAAAGAAAGGAACAAAAGGGGTACCGGGTAAAGAATTTGAAAGATAGGGGGATGATAAAAGATTAGAGAACGAAAAACTACCGTGACAAACTTCTTCAAGTACGCAGTACTTGAAGTTGAACCAAGTGGATGACTAGAAGACCAGAATTCGACTGGTATGACTGGATAACTGACTGATTGATGATCTTGCGGACTGAGAGTAAGATCGACTTTGACTCGACTGGATGACTAAAAAACTTGACTAATACGACTGGCTGACTGAGACTTGACTAATACGACTGAATGACTGAGACTTGACTAAGACGACGGAATGACTAAGATCTGAGGACTGATACGACTAGAGGACTGACTGAGTGAACCTTTTACTGGGGGGGAAAAGATTTTTTCTCAACTTAGCTACACTATTGGATTTTTATATGTAAAATATCTAGGCTGTGCACGGAAAGTAGAAAGAACGGTTGTTAGGCCGTCACAAGAATCAGAAAGTCCGGTAGAAAGAATAGTCACATAATTCTGTACGGAAGATAGAAGGAAATGCAGAAGAAAGGAAAGGAAATGCGCAGCTGCATTCCGTATGTTCCGATGGATACATAAGGCTGTGCAAGGCTGTGCAAGGCTATGCTGGCTGTGCTGGGCTGTGCAATTTGCACAGCCAAGGTCCGAATAGAACAGCCCAGCTGTGCGAATGAAAGGAATGAAGGAATATGGACTATTCTGATGAAAAGGGAGTTCCTAATGGAATATCTGATGGGCAAAGAAATGGTCGGGGGGGAGAAATAGAATTCCAATGGAAATGGGAAGAGAATAGTGGCATCCCTAAAGACTTAAGAGGGGCGGAGAGGCGAACAGGGGTAAGATCCCATGTGGTATATTATAGATAGGGGTGAGGGGTAGGATAGGGGATGCTTCCCTAGAGCCAGATAGTTCGGGGAGGATAGGGGAGGTATTACAGAGAGAGAGAGTAGGGAGCTTGGGTGTTTGATTGAGCATAACCCTAGATTTCCGACATGATTACCATGTTACAAACATGGTTCATGACATCTGCGGGCGGCATTAGAATTCAACCGTCCTCGGTTGCATGCTCGATCAAATATCACAGGCTCCTATTATCAACGAAGATTAGGGGACGCTTCTAATGTTTTGAGGAAGGACAGGGTTTGCAGCAAGGATCGAATATTTTGATAGGATTGGGAATGAGAGAGAGGCTGGTACTGAGGTACTTGTCGAATTTTCACATGTGTTCAAAGTTATCCCAAAGGCGAAACAAGCTGGTTAGAAATGAACGACTGGGGGTGCTGAGAGAACATGCGAACAATTGTTAAGGAAGGGAATGGTATCGGGCCTCATATAGACGATAGACGAAAGAATAGGAGGATGATGAAAAGAGGGAAGGGGCCGAGGTGACGAAGACATAGAAAGGGGAGGATGATTCAAGAAAAAACGATAGGAATGGGGACCGTGAGGGACTTTTCAAGTGGAAGATGGAAGCGAGGGTCCCTATACATGGCAATCAGCGCCCTCAACCTATCCCTCCAACTCATCTTGACATCCCATGATTTCACCCACATTGACCTAAACAGCGGCATGCGAGGGACAGAGCCATTGGGGAAGATTTGCAGCTTGAGCTGCACATATCGACCCCGGAATCTGGTGATGTCGAGAACAAAAGCCATATCGTCGGGCTGGCAGTGCATCCATGCGCGAAGAGCGAGCGTAGGTGAGTCGAGCTCAAGGAGGCGCTCAGCTTCTCCAGAATCCGGGGAAATAACCCAACGGATCCGGGCTGTGGGGAGGCTGCCTATGTCGCTTCGCAAAGGCATGCCGGACACCATGACTGGTGGTAAAGGGTCTGCTTCCTCGATCTCGGCATCTAGAAGTTGATTGAAATCATGGACTGTGAAGCGTCAGTATGGGCGCTTCACGGGATCGTTTTGATGGCGGACCGAGTATAGTCTCAGGGCTGCCCTGGACGTCCGAAATCCGTATCTCCTCTTTTTCTATCTTAATGGTTATGGGCGGTCTGAGTAGGGTTGTGCTGGGGACAGGGGACGAGATAGTGCGCATCATTGAAAGGGCGAGGTAGGTAGTGAAGGAAGGAAAGAAGTGGGGATTTTCGCATAACGAGCGTTAATAAGTAAGTTCCTCAGGGTCATAACCCTCCTCATTGATTTCCTGTTCTGGTTGCCCATCGGCTCCGTCTAGTTCCTCCGAAGAGTCTGACGAATCTTCTAAAAGGAATTCAGGGTCATCTCTTGAAAGATACCCAATAACCCTGAAGCCGGCAATCGCGTCTCGTAGAAGAGTTCCGTCAAGCTCCTTAAGCACATAATTTCCCTTCTTGGTTCTTTTAACCACTTCATAAGGGCCTAGGTATCGTGGTGAGGTCTTTATCATTGAAACGGATTCTTGAATTTGGCTATGTCTGACCAGCACAAGTTCTCCAGACTCGAAGGTGTTTCGTTGAATTCGATGATGAAAACGTCACATGAACTGGTCTCGGGATGTGCATCTGGCTCGTTTAAGGGTTTCAGCTGCAGCAGCTAGGTCCTCTTCTCTCCTTTCCAACTGTCGCATTCGCAAGGCGACAAGTTCTGCCGTAGATATACCGCTCCGAAATCCTGTGACCAGGAAGCTTGCTTCTGCATAGTCAAAGGGCAGGGCAGGATGAGTCCCATGTAATAGATAATATGGGGAATATCCTGTCACTGAGCTGACTGTGACCCGGTCAGCAAATACCGCCAGCCCAACTGCCTTGTGCCAGTTGAGGGGCAGTCCGTTGGAGCTCTTTTTACAGGAACGAACAATAGCTTCTCGAAGGATGTAGTGGCCACGTTCAACAACTCCATTGGCATGCTTGTTGTATGCTGTGATTTTTATCTGGGGTATTCCTAGTCTTTCCGCTAACGAAGAGAAAGCTCCTTTTACTTCGGACCCATTGTCGGTGACGATTTGCTCAGGCGCCCCATATCGACAATAAAGGTTGTCCCATAAGAACTGGGATAGGTTGTGAGAGTCATTTGTCCTCATGGGCTTAGCTTCGGAGACACCCGTTAAATCATCTTTGGCTGCTACTATCCATTCATATCCTCCAGAGGCGGGCCGCATGGCCATGACATCCAGATAGACTTTCTGGAAGATTCGAACAGGGGCGGAGATCTTGTAAGGCATTTGCATTTGTGCGGTGTTTCGGATCTGACAGTCATGACATGTAGACACATGGTAATGGACATCCTCTTTGAGTCGAGGCCAATAGAATCGGAAGCGAAGCAGCTTTAGGACAGAGTGCTCTCCTTTATGGCCTAAGGATTCATGTGCCTGTTGAAGGATAGATAGCCTCCGGTCAGCTGAAGTGACAACCAGCTGGGGAATTTCTGCTGAATTCCGGAGGTACATATGATCTTGATGAACAAAATATCTTTTGGCTTGCTGTAGAAAACGCTTCTTATGCAGAGCACTCGGAAGTATAGGAAGGGAGTTGGAGGTGAGATAGTCATGAATGTCTTGAAGTAACTTTGTCATTTTGCTGGACTTCTTGACAGATGGCAAAGCAAAAACCTTATAACCTTCTGGAGTAGGAGCGGGGAGTGTGGTGGAGACTAGGAATATGTAGAGGGCTATCTCATCTAGCCAGGAGTCATCGTCTTCAATATATTCTTCTGGAAGATGTTTCCTTCTTGACAGTCCATCTGGTCCCTTGAAGTTGACCCCTGGGACATGTACTAGCTGGAAGTCGAACATAAGAATTCCTTGGATCCATCTGTTCATGGCATTGGTGGGCTGTAAGTCTGGTTCCTTCAACATTCCCTTGATGTATTGGGCATCCACCTCCACAACAAGCTTGGGGGCTCCTATGAGGTAGATACGCCAGTGCCGAAGTGCTCGATACAGTCCATAGAGTTCCAGCTTGGACTGAGAGTATCTGGACTGGACTTCGTTCATGGGTAGGGAGCCATAACGTGCTGGCCGCCTTTTTCCGTTCTCATCGTTCTGAGACAGAATGAATCCGACAGCAATGAGGCTTGTGTCTACCGACATGATCAAGGGGTTGTCGGATCTATAATCAATAGGTCGCAGTGCGGGAGCACTGGATACTTTACTCTTGAGTGTGTCGAATGCCTCCTGTCTTCTTTCATCCCATATGAAGTCTGCCCCTTTTTGTACAAGTTCGGTAAGGGGTCGGGCGAGTTGAGAGTAATTGGGAATCCATATGCGGACAGTTCCACAAAGCCCCAGGAAACCTCGGACTTCCTTTGGGGTGGTGAGGATGGGCCATTTGAGAATCTTGGAAACTCTATCATCTTCGGGGCTTCGTCCTTCTGGGCCACATTTCTGTCCGACGATTACTGCCTCTTTTCTACAGATTTGGGCTTTCTTGGCAGAGAAGGTAGCACCTGCACACTTGACCCGGTGCATAACCCGATGTACATCAATGGCATGTTCCCAAATGAATCGGCGAATCCCTGGATTTTCGGGAATCATCTCAGGCTTTCCATTCTTGTCCAAGTACTGGGTTTTAGGGCCTTTGATAGGTAGATCGTCTACAAATATATTGGCAACATGGGGAATCTCCGGTTGAAGTATGTGCACCATGCACTTCTGAAACTCCGTTGGTGAGTTTGTGTACCCCATGGGGAGCGCCGTTAATCGTAACAATCCCAAGGGACTCCAAAATGCGGTCATATCTCGAGACGATGGGTCCACTATTCGTGCGTCAAATCCCCAATAGAGGTCATGGGTTGTAATACACTGACACCCAGCGTAGGGCTCAACGAAGTCGTCAATGATAGGTAGTAGTCCCGCGTCTCGGATCGAGACAGCATTTAATGGTTGAAGGTCATGGACGATTCGGAGGGACCCATTCTTCTTCAGGACGCAGAACCACCTTCCTCTATATGAGGATTGGCAAGGCTCATATACTCCGGCGTCTATCTTGCTTTTGAGCATTTCAATAACTTTGTCCCGAATTCCAGGCGGAATTGGAATGTTGCGGAACTCCCAGGGAGTATGAGGTATAGTGGCCATCTTGTAATCAGAGAAATAATCTTTTCGTAGAGTTCCACGGTCGCTTTCCTCGAAGGCGAGTGCATCTTGGTTAAGCCGGAGGATGTGCTTGAACAGCTTTTCTTCTTCTGGGAGCAAGAAGTTGTCTTTATTAATTTCCATAGCTTCTATGCGCTCCTTGGTGAGTTTCTCAGTAGGAAGAAACTCTGGTGGGTCCTTAGGTAGTGGCGGAAGTGAGTCCAGTGGATCTTCTGGCATGGAGCGACTGACTTTGGCGTCTTCGGGATAAGTTCCCGAGACAGGATGAACCTTCTGGGCTACCCGTTTGTATGCGCCAAATGCTTTGAACTGGAAGCCGAAAGCACTGTCCTCAGGTGTTGGAATTAAGATGGAGTCTTCCTCCCAATCCACATCGGTGAGCAGAGCTGAGATGCGATCCAAATCTTTTGTGAGACGGCTTTCTATGTAAAGACATTCCACAGGCGGTGGTGTATAGATGTCGATAGGGGAGTCAACTGTATCAATTTCTGAACCTTCAACATAGTAGGCCCAAAGAGATGGCATTGAAGCCTCGCTGCTGGAGGTAGAGGTACTGGCTACTGTCACGGCGTAAGACCATAAGGGGCTAGGGGACTTTGGATCCTCACAGAGGAGTTGGTAGGTAGTGTGGGAAGGAAGGTGGATAAGGTCGGGGTAAAGGAACGTATATGACATAAGGAGTTTGCTAAATCGAATGAAAGAGCCGTTTCTAAATCCCTTGAGAAGAAAAGAGTGGCTTTGGCGGAATGAAGGATGGGGAAGGGAGTGTATAGAATTCAAGCGTGAAAATGAGTGATGGACTTTAGAAAGGAAAAGAGGGTGGTATGATGCTTGGGTACCGATGCCAAAGTTATAAGGGAATACGCCATGACATAGCACGGCGATGTCCGGCAAAATCAAACATGGCATAGGGGTCCAAATATTCGGCCTGAAAAAGAATGTCGACACTGATGGGTAAGTCCGGCACAAGTCCACGCATGGTGCGGGCAGCATTTCCAATGCACCCCCGTCCCATGGAGTCAAAAACTTTTGCCACGTTGGCCAAGTACTCATCTTCTTCAGGGGTGAGTAAGGGGTTGGCCTTATAAGTGGTGAGAAGAGGCTCGACAGGGGGTTTGAGTAGTGAACGGGAATGAAAACAGGTGTGGGAAAAACCTTGGGAGACCAGTGGCTTGTTGTAGAATAGGACCCGAAAGATATGGCAATGATGGGTGAAGTAGTGGCGTGTTGCATTGGTGAGGAGTGGCGAGGTCATTAAATGGAAAGTGAATCCTGGTTTTAGGAGGTATCTTGTAATGATGCGAAGGAAGGCAATATGAAGAAGACGGAGGTGTCGGAGTGCAGATATTTTGGGGTTCCATAGATTATAGTGTATTTCGTCCTTTTCCGAGGCCCATGGATTGGAATAGTTTTTGATGAAGAGAGCAGCGGTATTTTCATATGTGCTGGGTGTGCGGGGAATTTTAAGTTTGAGTTTGTCTTGGGACCAATCCATATCGAACCTATGACCGTCAAGAATGAAATTATGATGCACGTAGTCGAAGGAGCGGGGTGGGGCTAGTCTGGCTTGAACGAGCGCCTGCTGCGCTTTCTTTTCTTCTTGGGTAGGCTCAGATCGTCCCCACATTTCCGGAGTAACATATTCCCGAGTGATGTATTCCTTGCACAGTAATGCGATCCTTGCGATCATATAATCTCCATCATCTTGCCAACGTCCAAAGCGAGAATCTCCCCTAGGCATTAGGATATTGGTAAATCCATCATATGGATAGGGCTGAGTTTCATAGTCAAAGAATGAGGACGAGGCGGGTATGACGAGCTGGCCTTCAGGGTTGACATATGGATGTCCGAAAGGAGGATAGTCTTTAGTTATGGTGTCAGATGCCACCGGTATGGCCATCCCTTCTGTCATGAACAGAGTAGAGAAGGCATGGCTGAATCCCCAAAGATCAGGTTGGTCATGACGAATTTCAAGGTAGGAGTCCTTAATGAAAAGGTCGGCTAAGTTGGTGAAGGCATGGATCATGCAGAGTGGAACTGGCGAGATAAGACATCCTTGAACGAGTGAAAACGAGGTTGGTTTTGGACTGAAGGAATGGTGTACATGAGATGATGGTGAACTGGTACTAGGAGTATAACCATTTCTTTCTGCTTCTCTTCCTTCCTGGACCTGTCCTTCTATGCCATCCTCTGATACTGAAAACTTCGAGATTACTGGAGTGGGGGTTGGGTAAAGGAGTGACTCTGGAGTTGGGCTGGTTTCTAGAGGAGAGGTGGGATGGAGAGAAGCTACAGGGCTTCTGTCTCCTTGGACTTGTTGGGATTCTTGTTGTAGTATTCTGGGGGAAGAGGTGGGAGCAGAATGACAAGGGATGGGAGGAGGAGTTTGAGTTGACATACTGCTGGTGGTTTCCATACCCACAACTACTTCACTGCCAGGGGGAACATTCTCTTTCTCCTCATCCAGAAGTTCCTGCAACATTTGGTGATTGTGCTGGAAGGCAGAATTCATAGCAGCTGCAAGGCCATGAGAGCCCTGAGGAACTTGGACAACAAAGCTGTCCTCAGATTCCTCTACTACAACTGCATTCTTGAAGAATTCTGTTGCCTCTTCTGAATCAGAGTCAGGCATGATGAGGACAGGGCCTTCCCCAGACTCAGGTCTCCAGACATGAAAGGCATGCTGCAAAGGAGGCTGGTTGAGTGTGGAGGATGAAGTGGAACCCTTGCCTTTGGATGGTGGAGGACGAGATCGAATGGCTTTCCTTCTGTCCATCCTAGATCCAATGGGAGAACTGAAGCGAGGCTTCTTGGCTCCTTTAGCAGCAGATGAACCCATGGGTGGAGTATCTTGAGCAGGGCTGGAGGAAGGCACAAGTACCTCCCCTTCTTCAGCTGCAATTTCCGAAGCTACTTGGCGAAGGAGTTGAGTGATGTGGTCCTGAATATTGATGGAGGCGTAGGCCCGATTGATGTCAGACTCACTGGGGAAAAAGACAGTCATACTGAGGGCCTCAGAATTCCCTTCCTTAGCTCCCCCTTCATTATCCGAAATGCTAGGACTGTCTGCAGTGGGAGTGGGAAGAGAGGTGGCTGGAGACGGAAGGTGGAACGAACTGGTGTCGTCTTTCATGGTAACGTCTCCCAGAACTGGGGAAGGGGGACGACCTTCAGTTCCTAAGCTGGGCTGGGTGAATTCGGACGATTCCATAGGAGATGGTGACCTGTAGTAACGGGTGGTGAGAACACCAGAAGACCTCGCACCATTAAATTCTTGGTTGAGAGCTAGCTGATTCCTGGGGGGCGAACGTTCTACGGATTCCGACGAAGGTTTGGGGTCCTCCAGCGTGAGCGAAAGGATAGGTGGGTCGCTCTGATATTCCTCCTTAATGATGGGCTCAAGCGAGGGTTGAGTGGGTTCCTGATTGTCCGACGCATGGCTCGAGGTTCGGTGGGAGGTGGAATCGGAGGGAGGAGAAGGGGAATCGGAGGAAGCTCCAAGGCGGACACGCCGCTGAAGATTCCTAAGGTCTTCAATATTCTTGTGACGGATGGCGTCATTGGGAATGGGGAGTCCTGGAGGACTTGCGGTACGAACGGGGGACCGAAAGGACTGTTGGTTGGCCTCTGAGGATCGAGGAGCAATCTCCTGACGCTCAGGTATAGGCTCTGACACATGGTCAACGTCTACGGTCGACGCTGAGATGCCTCTGAGTCTTGCTGAGCGGCGGCGAGGAACCTGACGAGGAGCTCCTCCACGTCGAGTTCCACGTGTGCGAGCATTTTGCGTTCGAGGAGGCCTCTGATTATCCTCATCACGGTTCTGGTCGATTTCTCCAAACGAATGACGGCGAGGCGGAATCCTGATGGTAGGGGCTGCCCTCTGGACGACGGGCTCCACAACAGCTGGTACAGGACGAGGGGAAAGAACGCCGGGAGGTACAATGACGTTGTAGGGGTATTGGGAATCTGCGATGGAGAAAGTGAACGCATCTAGAAGACGATGGGAAGGAGTGGGAGGGGAATCAACGGCTGGAGCATCAAATGATTCAAGGAGAATGAGATAGGCGGTACCGCGGTTTCGCTCCACCAAGTGGGGAACGATGGAACTTCGCCTACTGACTTCTGCGTCGTTGGCAAGATAAATCCTGATCTTGCCGTTGTTCACCATATGGGACTGATGTTCGACGAAGTTGTTGGACGACATAACCCCCGCAACTTTCTGGGGTTGAGCCTGGGTCATAGCCGCCTGGACTAGACCGTAGCGTTGCAGACGCTGCGCCGTGAGCAATGCCTGGTCCTGTCCCCCGCTGGGGAACTGGATGGGAAGGGAGATATGAGGCTGAGGGACGCGATCAACGGGGTATGCAGGGGGCATTCCAGTGCGAACGAGCGTCTGGATGACACGCCCAATCGTGGCCTGGGGGTGCGCAGGAACGTTGACGGCGTCAGCAACAGCGGCGTAGTTGTTGGAAGACATGTCGCTCGCGATATGACTTTGAAAAATATGTGCTGGTAAGCTGGGTGTGCTGGTAAGCGAGTTGAGAGTAAGTTTCGAGGATGGGGGGCCGACCGTATCCAACGGTGCATTAAATAGCGGGAGGGGCGGCGATTCCAAGACGTAGGTGCGTACATTATTCGTCGCGGAGTTCAGAATTGACGACTTCGTCGTCTGGAATTCCTTACCTTGTCGTTCTGGCATCCAATACGGTTCTGATGGATAGTGCCACCAACAACGAGCCTCATGATTTGCACCATGACGATGTGCGAGGACGCGGGGAGGACGTCTTCCCCGTGCATCGAGATCCGACTCGTTCAGCAAGAACGCGGCCGGTCGGATTGCCTGGGAGGTCTGCGCTTCATATGCTCGTTCATCTTGGAGCTGGTTCGCGTCGATATCCTCGTTGAGACGCTGGCACGAACGGTTCTTCCAAGACAGTCTCGCAGAGGGTGCGCGTTCTGGGAGAGCACGTGAGCGCGTCTCTTCGTATCGTTCTATCACCGAAGTTCGACTGCTAACGTCTTCTGCAGTCTCATTCACTGTTCTGCTCTCATCCCGCCCTCCTTCATCTTCCCACCATGTATGGGGGCTCTCTTCTGTACGATCCTCCTCGGCATTACACGACCTGGAAGGTTCGGCCGTACGACTTTCCCTTACGCTGGCAAGCCAACTTCGTCGGATTCGCGGGGGCGGTACTTCAAGACCTAGCGCAACGCTATCGGACTGATTGGGACTTTCCCCCAAAGGAATCAAGCGAATTGGTTTGGTGTATAATAAGAGCGGACGCAGAGCTTCTTCTGCTAGCGAGTCAACCGTTGGGACACCCTCAAGATCCGACGATTTCTTCACGACGGGGGTGCTCAAATCGCGTTCTAGGAATTCCTCTTCCGGCGTAGCGAATTCGATAGCGCTACTCTGCGTTTCGCCGGCATCACTAGGCCATTCCCGAGCGAGCGCAATGGGAGACGCATGGGGAATTCCTACCTCAGGTAAGTCCTCCCCTTCGTACTTACTCATGCTCTGGCTTATTTCCTCGTTAGCTGGCGAATGCTCTGGCTTGGAGCCTAGGTCTTCCCAACCAGGGTTGTTCATCGCCATCCCTCTACCAATTCCTACCCGATCTCCTTCGAAACGCGGTCCTCTTGGTACCTCCTGCCGCTTCCCCTGCCCTACACTTTTTTCAAGACATTCTTTCGTCCTTGTTGGCTCTTCCGGGCCTATCTTCGACCGTTGGGCGGGGCGTTGCGCATTATCCATACTCTCTGGCGTACTCAGGCCACGCCGTGCAGGCGTTTCTGCGTGGCTGTATAGGCATCGAGTTCGCCCTACCGCAGGCGGAGGCAGGTCTATTGGGACGGCATATGTTGCGCTGGCCGAATCGAACGCTTCCACAGCGGGCTCATCCTGCCGCCCACTGCCTACTGTTCTAATCCATGCGCTCACGTTTGGTCGGTACGATTTGGCAGAATTGCCAACCTCTGAGCCCTGTTGCACCGGGGTTTTGCATTTGCCGCAACACTGATCGTCCTTCGCTTCTCCATACCGATTTTCTGGTGGGAAACGCTTCCCTTGGTTGGTAGGGCTAGCGAAATACTGTGGCGCCCTTTCTCCCCATTCTGTAGAGAATTTCGGCGAGCTCCCGCTGGGTCCTACTCTCCGGGTTTCTGCACTTGCGCATTCTGCGTGGCGCTCAACGACGGCGACTTGCGAGTTATCGCATATCCCTTTTGGGGTTGCCAGTCCCTCGTTGCTGCACCACCCTAGCTCTGCCGACGTTTCTCGCGAACTTACCTCTTGGTTACCTACTGGGCTTCTCATGCCGCGCCACATCTCCTCTACTTTTCCGTCGCATCGGGTACAGTCCACAGTGGCTCTGGTCATAAGTTCCAGATCAGGTGAGTTTCCATAGTTCTGACTTCTAGAACTTGGCCCATTTACATTCTCGTAGGCGTTGCTGTCGCCCTGTGGCCTTGCCCTCGTCTTGGGGCCGGCCGTTTTCTTGTCTAGGCTTGCGCCGGCTCGAGACCCGCGCCTCTCATTACTCTGAGCAGACGGTCTCTCTTCTGACGGATCACTCAAAATGGAACGGAGTGAGTGCAACTGCTGTACGCGGACTCTTTCTGATGTAGTATTAGGATTCGTCGGCGGGGTTGTGCTTTGCAGGATCTCTATTTCAGATAACGGAGAGGACAATTCACTCGGGGCACTCGTGGGTGAAGAGTCTTGGGATGTCCCATCACCTCCGCGTTTTCGCACGAACCGAATACCTCCTACCGTGCTCGCCCTCGTTGGTAGCGGGCTACGCCAGGGATGCCCAAATTGCAACGCGCTATGGACGCTTCCCAAGGCTTCACCAAATCCTAGGCCTTCCCGTTCCCGCGATGAATTTCGTGTCAAAGTGTTGTACAAGATTCTCGAGGATCGGGGCGGGTTGTCCCACTGGGAATTCGGTCCTTCCCAAGGATACGGTTCTTCCTGGGAGTTGATCGCAGACAGCGGTAAGTTGAAATCGCTAGTCTGCAATCTTGACGACATCTCATCGTCCCTCAGAAGTATTGGGCCTCCGCTTTCGGCACTTTGTCTGGGTGGTGGGTTTCTGGAGAGATCTAGGGACGCAGATACGGCACATTCATGCTTCCGCGCCGCTTCGACTCTATTCCCTTCGCAATTAGAATCGGGGTGCACTGTACATAGAGTAGAACAATTAGAATGTTCTGGGGAGCCTGACGGCCCTATCTGCGTTTCTGCATCTGCGTGTTCGGTTTCCTCAAATGAGGGCTCCAATCCCCCGGTTGGTATCCCATTCTCAGGGTATTCTTGAGTATCCCACCAAATCCAATAGTCGAAAAATTGCGAAGTTCCGGGTGGAGTTCCAACTTCCAGATTCCTGTGAGGGACTTCCAATATAGGCTCGAGAGTTCGCTTTTCTGATGGACGTGTCTTAGGCGATGGGGGCAAACTACGGGAACCTGCCAGCACTTCTTGCGAGTTTTTCTGATGGACCGAGGGTGAAGGATGTGCGTGCAAATCTTCTATATTCCCCGGAACATTTCCAGGAGCTGAGGAGGTGCTATTAAAGCCACTGGGGGAATCATAGCCAGTAGAATCCCCCCATTGAGAACCTCCTGAGTCTATAGTAAACCCATCATGTCCACCAAATCTATCAGGTAGGACCGTACTCTCGAGTGTGTGTATGTACGTGGCTGATTCCTTCTCATCTTCTGGTTCAGTGTTTCCGTGGGTCTCGTTAAGCAGGAGACACTCGTCCAAGTAGTCTCCCCAGCATTTAATACAGAAAAATCCGTCCGTACCAAGGAATGGGCCCTCTCCCTTACTGTGGAGACAATAACGCGGTGGGGCAATATAGGAGAGTTCTTGTAGGTCAATGTTTGAGTCTGCCGGTTCTCTCTGATCCATTGTCTCCAGCTCGCTTGGGCCTTCACATACTTCTGAGCTGGTTGAGTTAACCGATGACTCCACCATTTTCTGAGTGGGACTTGATGCTTCCACTGAGGAAAGCCTAGCCAATGTAGTAGTGGATGTCGGGAAAGAGATATGTGCCGAATGTACTGAATCTATGTCACTGTCTTCTGAGTGATCATATGACAACTGAGTTTCTGAGAAGGGTTCAGTGGTAATGAATGATGTGAAACTATGCGCTGCGGCAAGGACAGAGGGTTTGACCATGTTTACCGCAAAGTCTTCCTTGCGGAAAACACTGCGTAGCACTTGTTCTGGGCGATTCACAGTTTCTAAGACTAAGAGTTCATACTTCGTGGTTTCATTTCTGGGACGGAAAACCAAGTATGTCCCTTCATCTCGTTCCTCGATCGAAACTCGGTTAGCACGTTGCCAGGGTCTTCCCAAAAGGAGGTTGAAGGGGGCCTTATGTCCGAGATAGAGACTTGCAACTGTGTCCACACTTCCGCAGGTTAGGTGAACATTGGCTACATAGCCTCGTAGTTCCCCTGATCCACCATTTGCATCATTCATTGTGAGGACTTTAGATGTGTCCACCGGTAGGCGAATACACTTCTTGTAGACGTCAGCGTGAATTATATTGAGTTGGGACCCAGAGTCTACAACCGCATGAATGATTTCCTTTCCAAAGCGCATGGGGACCACTATAAGAGGTCCTTTGGTTGTATCCTCATTTTCGATCTGGACTTCGAAGCTCTGGGGAATCGAGCCAGTGATATGCTTCACCGGTTCAGGCACTGCGTTTTCATTGGCTATCTTCATGGATCTTCCCTTGAGCATTGACATCACTTGTTCCCGAGCGTACTTTGAAACCGCAAGATATTCTTGAAGGGAGATCTGGAAGGTAGATTCCAGCCCTCGGCGGAAAAGAGCTTCCTGCTCCTCTGGATCTAGAATCTCAGCCTGACGTGCAGATGCCCTGGGTGCCCTAGCAACACGATCATTGGGTTTTGCTTCCGCGGCATTTCCTTTTCTGGGCTCTGGTGTCTCATCATCGGCCATAGCAATGTCCTCCGCCGTGAACTCGTGCCTGGGACGAATATCGGCAGGAACCGGGTTTGTCAAGGCAGGAATCTTGGAAGTAGACGGTTTTGCCCGTACGTTAGAGCCTGCCCTAGGTTCAGGGGCAGCCCCTTTAGAACGTGTGTGCCGTCCCGTTTCTTCGTTGACCGTTGGGCGCGCCTTTGAACTAGATGGTTTGCCTAGCACATCCTTTCTAGTCATGGTGACTGTCTTGGGTGCATGTTCTGCTGCTAGAACATCGATAGGGTCTAGTTCAGCTAGGAACTCTTCTGCCTCCTCTTCCTCTTCCTCTCCTTCAGACACATAATCCTCAGGGTCAAACGATGTGATGAAGTTGGAAACTACAGGGGATGCCTGGCTGCGAATGCGTTGAATGGCTGGGAGATAGTCCTCGCCAAAGTTGCGCCTAATCAGCTCCCCATTAGGCCATGTGTAACGCCCTTCTGAGTCCCTGGAGATGATTCCCTGATCTACCAGGTCATTCAACGGAGGGCATCGTCTAAGCCCGTGTCCCTGGCCTCCACATCCATAGCACTTAAGAGGAGGTCGTGGCGGAAAATTCTGGGAAGTGGAAGGGTTGACGTTCTGATTGGCTGGCGGAGGAAGACTTGAGCGAGGTGTGGTAGAAGCCTGTCGAGAGAACTCCCGGTTTGATGCTTGAATAGCTTGTTTGGCTGGCTCAGGAAAGATTCTTGCAATTCGCTCGTCCAAACAGAATGCTCGATAATATGTGACAGCATAGTCTGGATCCTTGATGTTCATCTGGGACATCTTCTTGATGAGGTCTTCAACCTCTGAATCGCCTGACGAAGACTTTCGGTGTGAAGGAGTTCTATGTGAAGAATATGTAGGGGAAATAGCCTGGACTTCCTCCATGACAGGGTCAATGGCACTATCATGAGCCTTGGACTTCCTAGCTCTAGGTTTGTGGGCCTTCTGAGATCTTAAGGCCTTGAGCTGGGCTTTGACCTTGTCTTCATCTTCCTCTGATTCATCATCATCGGAGTCAGAATCACTATCAGAGGATTCATCTTCCGAATCATATCCGGCGCTGACTAGATTGAACTCGAAGCGGTCCCTTTCAAATAATTCAAGGGCAATTTCGGAGACTAGCTTCATGGGAAATGCTGTCTTGGCGGAGATATTGGGGTGACGAGCATAGAGCCGATTCTCAATTTTCTGGCGAGTATCGAGGTGGATGCCCAGCCAGAAATAGGTGGCCTCTAGGTTCTCGGTTATTTTATCGGCCTTGCGCAGCCATCCGGAGATGGTTATAAACTTTCGTTCATACCGTTTCCACTGTGTGAGAGACTTGATTTTCTTGGCACCCTGATGAGCAGTGAACTTTGAGAGTCGGCAGATAGTATTGCGGGTTTCCTTCCGGTCAGCATCAAAGTGCTGTTTCATTTCTGTTTCCAGAGTGTCCCATTCTGAGCTTCGATATCCTGGAAGCGCCTCTATGAGTTGAACAACCTTGTCGCTACAGTATTCAAGGACTCGCTCGCATTTGTCGGCAGAGTCTGTCACCGAATACCGGGCGCATAGAGTGTTGAATTTCTTAAGGAACGATTTGACTTTCTCATGGCTCCCCTTGAATAGAGGGGGTGCACCGCGCTCACCCAACATGGGCATCATGTCCGGGGTGTAACGGAATGAACGGAAGATCTGAGCGGAAAGCTCAGGGCTAGAATGTCCACGAGAGGGTGTGCGCATAGCCATGTGAGGAGGAAGATCGTGATTGGGGGTCGGTGGAGGAGGCACAGGATCTGGAAACTCGAATGTCTGTGCCTGAGGTTCTGGCGATAAGGATAACAGATCAGACTGATGTACTGATTGAGGAGGAGTTGTTTCATGAAATGACATGTTTTGGCGAGAACAGTATACGATGAATACAGAGACAAAGGTGTCCTGCGGTGGTCACCAAAGATTATGTCACACTCTCCTAAGATAGGGGAGTGTCCGGGGAGCACTGGGTCTTGCTAGTAGATCAAGTGAGAGCCCGGTTGTTCGAACACCTAGTATCTCTGATAGGGGCGTATAATTTGTCTTGCCAAGGTATGCCGATAGTGAAACAAGACTACAGGGGTAGTACAGGAGTAACACAGGGGTGGTACAGGGATAGTACAGGGGCCTGTGTGAGGAGGTCCAATGACTGCTTCTTTCAGATAGGGGACGCGAGCGTGAGTGGTCACGAGCACGAGCGGAGACAGTAACGTGGAGGAGGAAAAATAAACAAAGGTGCAGATACGCAGTAGAACAGGAAGGGGTTAGTATAAAAGGAATAGAGAGTGAAAGAAAGGAACAAAAGGGGTACCGGGTAAAGAATTTGAAAGATAGGGGGATGATAAAAGATTAGAGAACGAAAAACTACCGTGACAAACTTCTTCAAGTACGCAGTACTTGAAGTTGAACCAAGTGGATGACTAGAAGACCAGAATTCGACTGGTATGACTGGATAACTGACTGATTGATGATCTTGCGGACTGAGAGTAAGATCGACTTTGACTCGACTGGATGACTAAAAAACTTGACTAATACGACTGGCTGACTGAGACTTGACTAATACGACTGAATGACTGAGACTTGACTAAGACGACGGAATGACTAAGATCTGAGGACTGATACGACTAGAGGACTGACTGAGTGAACCTTTTACTGGGGGGGAAAAGATTTTTTCTCAACTTAGCTACACTATTGGATTTTTATATGTAAAATATCTAGGCTGTGCACGGAAAGTAGAAAGAACGGTTGTTAGGCCGTCACAAGAATCAGAAAGTCCGGTAGAAAGAATAGTCACATAATTCTGTACGGAAGATAGAAGGAAATGCAGAAGAAAGGAAAGGAAATGCGCAGCTGCATTCCGTATGTTCCGATGGATACATAAGGCTGTGCAAGGCTGTGCAAGGCTATGCTGGCTGTGCTGGGCTGTGCAATTTGCACAGCCAAGGTCCGAATAGAACAGCCCAGCTGTGCGAATGAAAGGAATGAAGGAATATGGACTATTCTGATGAAAAGGGAGTTCCTAATGGAATATCTGATGGGCAAAGAAATGGTCGGGGGGGAGAAATAGAATTCCAATGGAAATGGGAAGAGAATAGTGGCATCCCTAAAGACTTAAGAGGGGCGGAGAGGCGAACAGGGGTAAGATCCCATGTGGTATATTATAGATAGGGGTGAGGGGTAGGATAGGGGATGCTTCCCTAGAGCCAGATAGTTCGGGGAGGATAGGGGAGGTATTACAGAGAGAGAGAGTAGGGAGCTTGGGTGTTTGATTGAGCATAACCCTAGATTTCCGACATGATTACCATGTTACAAACATGGTTCATGACAACGTAAGGAAATGAAGGCGGCTACTCGAAAGGCTGCCCTGGCACAGTTTCGTTCGAAGCATGACGATAGCGATGACGATGGCGGTAACGATGTGTCTGAACTATCAGAGAGTGACGATGAAGAAGATCCTATACTTGGCGACCGGGCAAACAAAGCTCGTCAGTCAACAATGACAATAGTGAGTAGCTGGTTGTCAGGTCACTTACAGTACTAAGCCGAGTTCCAGCGCAAAGTCGTCATGACTAGTATCATGCTGCAGAGCACTAATCAGTATTGCAATGCGCTCCAGTCCATGATTGTAAGGGCGACCTCAAGATGGCCGACAGCGCAGGCCTAGCAGAGGGAGAATCCAAAGTAATGAATAAGACTAACTACAATACATGAGAGAGCTGCTCACCTAGCAGAGGGAGAATCCAAAGAGAACAGGATAAGGATTCTCCATGCTAGGAAGCGAAGTATATACTGTAGTAGCGTGGGAGGAATGAAGGGTAACTGTACAGTACACCAGCCACAGGTACAAATGAATATCACAAGGTACGAGGAAACATGTGATAATGAAGTGGAAGGGGAATGTACAGGAGTCGTGCCGGCGACCTGGGGAAGTGGGGACAAGGAGTAATGAAGTGGGAAAGGAGGATAGAGGTAGCCCGGACGAGCCCCGGAGTGTATCTACGAGTCCGAGCGAGTCCGAAGCGTCCGAAGCGAGTCCGAGGCGCGGGAAGACTCCGGAGTCACCGGACGTGGCTCGGATGCGAAAGGAGTGGGCGGAAAGGAAGTGGAAAGGAAAGGAAGCGAAAAGGAACAAAGGGGAACGAAGGAAATGTAGGTAAGAGTCCATGGGATGAAGGAAAGGAGAGAAAATAGGAGTGTCCCCTTACATCACCCCCCCTTCAAGGTTGCGGCGACCCGACGCGAAGATTCCTGCCTGCCGCGCCATGAATTCACCAACCCCGAAACTCCGGACTGCTGCGAGAAGATGTCGAAGTACGACTGCACAGAGCCCGGAGCCTTCCGACTACGCCAACGCTCCCAGGACTGGTCCAGTGCTGTAGGAGTCATCCGGAGCGGTGCAGGGGTCATCGGACTCGTCCGGAGTGAGTGCACTGCGTCCGGATGACGATCATGGAAGTCCTTGACCTTCTGGGCAGCATGCTGGAGGTTGCTCGCGGGCTCCCAGGAGTCGTGCTCAATGCCATAACCTCGCCAGCGTACCAGATACTTCAGGACCCGACCAAACCGTCTGCTGTTCCGGACCTCTTCTACCTCGTGCTCTTCTTCTCCGTCAATGAGCTGCGGAGGTGGCGGAGCGACAGGGCGTCTACCTGGAATGGGATCCGGGACGAAGGGAGAGAGTTTGACCACAGGGAAGACGGGGTGGAGACGGGATAAGCCTGGGGGGAGCTGGAGTCGATACGCCGCCTTGCCAACCTTCCGGACGACCTTGTAAGGACCGAGTCGTGCGTGTCCGAGTTTCCGGGAGGGTCGGGCAAGGTTGATGTCCGACGAGTCCAGCCAAACCTTGTCACCCGGTTGGTACTCCGGAGCAGGAGTCCGACGCTGATCATAGTAACGCTTCATGTCATCCTGAGCCTTGACCAATGCAGACTGAGCTTCATCAACTGCAGACTTCATCCGATGTACAAACTCGTTTGCGGACTCCATCCGAGACGGTGGCTGATGAGGTTCGAACCCGAGGCGAGGATGTCGGCCAGTATCTAGGAGGAAAGGTGACTGCTGAGTCGACGCATGGACCCGGTTGTTGTACGCAAACTCCGCCATAGGTAGGAGGCGAGCCCAGTCGTCCTGGCGCTCTCCAACGAAGATCCGGAGATAGGACTCGAGTTCCTGGTTAGTCCGTTCCGTTTGTCCGTCGGACTGAGGGTGGTACGCAGTGGAGGCAGCCAGCTTGATTCCGAGCATCCGGTAGACTTCCCGGGTGAACTCTGCAACGAACTGCGGACCCCGGTCGGACACAACAGACCGAGGGAGTCCATGCAGCTTCCAGACGTTCTGCAGGTACAAGTTTGCGGATCCGAGGGCAGACACTGTGGTGTGAGTCGGAATGAAGTGGGCGCGTTTGCTTACGGAGTCGACCACATTCATGACAGCGTCAAATCCATCGGACTCCGGAAGCTCAACGATGAAGTCGACACTCAGGCGATCCCAGCGTTCATCCGGAATGGGAAGCGGATGAAGTTCACCCATGGGCGGATGCCTTTGGGCCTTCGTCCGGAGACAGAGGTCGCAATGGCGGGTGTAGGATCCGACGTACCGGGACATGTTGGGCCACCAGTAGCTGCGTGAAACGAGCTCTAGGGTCTTCCATCTGCCGGCGTGTCCTGTGACCTTGGTGTCGTGGTGCTGAGCTACAATAGTCCGACGCAAATCCGGTGAGTCCGGAACGTAGATCTTACCCTGGAACATCAGGAGTCCGTCCGATTGGGACCGTTCCGCACTTCGGACTGTCTTGCGACTGCCCTGGGTCTTCTTCAGCTCCTCCGCCGCCTTTGCCACTGCATCTTCAAACTTCGCATCTCGCACTCCAGTCCGGATAGCCGTGAGGATATCCTTCTCCTCCCCTTCAAGAGTGACACCCGTGGCACGGACAGCAAAGTAGGATGGCTTGAGCATCACTACATCCTTGTTGTCATCCTTACCATCCGAGTGATCCGAGCGTCGCGAGAGAGCGTCCGGTTTACCCATAGTCCGACCCGGACGATGCTGGAGAGTGAAGTCGAAGCGGGAGAGGTATAGCGACCAGCGGGCTTGACGGCGGTTGAGTTTCTGGGCCTTGATGAAGTACTCCAGGTTCTTGTGGTCCGTCCAGATCTCGAACGGAGTCTCTGCGCCTTCAAGGTAGTGCCGCCATTCTTCGAGCGCCCGGATGATCGAAAGCATCTCCTTGTCGTGTATTTCGTAGTTCCGCTCCGCAGCCTGTAGACTTTTAGAGTAGAATGCGACAGGATGCCATTTACCATCATCCGGATCCAGTTGCGACAAGACTGCACCCGTAGCGTAGTCCGACGAGTCCGCTTCAACTCGGTATGGCCGATCCTCCTTCGGAAAGACAAGAACAGGTTCCGAAGTGATCAGCTCTTTGATCCGAAGAAATGCGGATTGAGCGGAGTCGTTCCACTGCCATTCCTTCGCGCAAGTGAGGTCAAAGAGAGGCCGGGCGATATGCGAGTAGTCCTTGATGAAGCGGCGGTAGAAGTTGACGAACCCAAGGAAGGATTGGAGTTCAGTCCGAGTCCGAGGGGTTGGCCAGTCCGCAACTCCGGAGACCTTCACAGGGTCCATCTCGATCTTACCCTCGGAGATGACGACTCCGAGATACTCCACCTTGGTCTGCTCGAATTCGCACTTGTCTGCTCGGAGGAAGAGCTTGTTCCGCTGGAGGATCTCTAGCACACGCCTGAGGACCCGGCGATGCTCTTCGCGCGTCTTGGTGTAGATCAGAATGTCATCCAGATAGATAATGACCACACCTTCCGTAATGAGCTCCCGGAAGAGGTCGTTCATCATGGTCTGGAAGGTGGATGGGCTATTCGTTAGTCCGAAGAACATCACCAAAGGTTCGAAGAGTCCGCGCGTAGTCCGAAATGCGGCCTTCCACTCGTCACCCTCCTTGATCCGGACATTGTTGAAACCCCACCGGACGTCAAGCTTGGAGAAGTAGCGAGCATTCCGGAGTTTGTCCACCAAGTCCGAGATGAGCGGAAGTGGGTACCGGTTCTTGACCGTCATGTTGTTGAGCTTCCGGTAGTCCTGGACCAAGCGGAGCGATCCGTCCTTCTTCTTAACAAAGAACACCGGGGCAGCCATGGGTGACTTGCTGGGGCGGATCCGACCAGTCCGGAGATTTTCTTCCAGGAATTCGTCCAGCTGTTTCTGCTCCGCCGGGGACAGTGGGTAGCACTTGGTAGAGGTCGGTTCCGCTCCGTCCAGTAGCTCAATGGCATGGTCCCACGGACGCGGCATGGGCAGTTCATCAAAGGATTCCTTTGCGAAGACGTCCTCGAATTCCTGGAGGAAGTCCGGGACTGCGCTGTTCCGAGGATCGTGGGGTTTGTTGCGCTGGAAAGCCAATGCGAGGCGCTGCGAGACTGTCTCCGAAGCCCGGACGTGTTCTTCCCGAAGACTCCGAAGGTACTCCGGAGTCGGAGGAGGAATAGCCACGAAGATACGGTCACCCCTCTCAAGTCCGGAGTCGTCCGGAGTTGTGACATTGTCATCCTCATCATCATCCTCGCAGTCCTGAAGCTCTGGGAGATCATCCGAGTGCAGTTCCTCAACCCTTGGCATCGGACCCGTACGACACTCCCGGAGTCGTACGGACTCCTTGCGTCGGGTCAGCTTGTCATGGCGGAACTCCTTCCGACAGGTGTCGCATCCGGACGGACAGCGGCTCATGGTCACCTCCTTTGTCTGCCAGTCAATCTCGGGGTTGTGCTTCCGAAGCCAGGTGTATCCAAGGATGATGTCCTGCCGTCCGATGTTAGTGACTGCGAAAAGCATCCGTTCCGTGTGATCCTTAAACCGGAGTACAAGGTCCACGACTTCGGAGATAGATCCGTTCTCATTTGGTGATCCGTCAACGTTGAAGACCGGAATCGGAGCGGACAGCTTGCGTCGGGTGAAACCATGGGCATCAGCAAAGCGCGGATGCATGAAGACTCCGGTGGCTCCGCAGTCCACCAGGGCCTGCAGGGTGCATCGGTGTTGTGTATCCGTGCTCTGCACTTCAACGGGTATATCTAGCGAAAGCTTGCCGGGCAGCGCGGAGATCTTATAGCTACTGGGTAGCCGCCGTTCCCACTGCGGGCGAAACCTTCGGAGTGTGCGGATTGTAACCGGAGTTGCTTGCTTAACGTCGGACGAATCATCGGAGTGATTGGAATCGTCTATTTCGTCTACGCTAAGACAAGCAAATCGGTTATTTACCAACGAGGTCGCACTGATCACTCGTTGGTCCGGACAAAATCCGCCGTGTCCGATTCCTCAACCGGGGCCGTTCCCTCATCGTCTATTCCTTCCGAAGTCCCCGTACTTTCTACAACGTCGGCCGCGGTCAAGAGATCTTCAATGGCGGACATCCGCTCCTCGGTGGTCATGAACCGGACGTCGTACCGGAGTGGGCACTCGCGAGACATGTGGCCGGGTTTGCCGCATCGGTAGCAGAGCTGCGAGGTGGCGGGCCGGGAGCGGGTGTGGTCGACATCCATTGGGACACCGGGTGAGAGAGCCTTTGGAGGAGGCGGAGGTTGGAAACGGGGTTGCAGAGGCGGGAGCTGAGTCCGAGGCGCGGGAAGCACACCCGCAGGAGTCCGACCGACTCCGGAGCCAGCTGCTGGTCGGACGAGGGATCCGGAGTGTCCGGAGTTTCCGGAGTGCACGCCAAAGTGGAAGGATTGGTTAGCAGCACGGTTGTCAGCAACCCGCTGTGCTGCCTTGTACCATTCCTCGAAGTCATCCTCGTCCGGACAGTCTGCGGACTCGGCAACGCGGCTCTGGATGATGGAGTCCAGTCCGCGACGGAACTTCATCGTGATGTTGGAGCCCTCGGAGTATCCGGACTGGTCTACAAGGTCTCGGAACTCGTCGAGGTACTCCTGGAAAGTCCGACGCCCTTGGTGGTACCGGGTAGACTCCAGCTTGAGCATGGCGGCTTCGCGTTCCCGATCCGGAAGGAAACGAGTCCGGAATTCGGTCGCGAAGGCGGCCCAGGATTCGAAGTACGGATCCTTCGGACTCCGGAGCACCATGTCCGCGTACTCCTTGGCGCGATCCTTCTGGAAGAAGGAGAGACACCAGAGGATTTTGGCCTGCTCGGTCGGGAAGTGGTCCGGACAGAGCTGGAAGTAGATGGAGCACGCGTTGTAGAACGCGCGACCATCCTTGCGGTTTCCGTCAAAGATCGGGGGAGAGGCGGGCTTCAAACGGGAACGCGGGGTGATTTCAGATCGACTCGGGGCGTGCTGGGAGGCTTCAGTGCCCCTCAGCTCAGAGTCCGGAGTCATTTTCGGAGTAGTCGGACGGGGTGTTAGGAGGAGTCCTTCAATTCGGGCGAGTGCATCCTGGATGGAGCTGATTTGGGTTTGGTGTTCGTACGTCTGAGCCCACAAGGTCTGCAAAGTCTCGGAGTCCGGTCCTGAAGCGACTGGCTCGGATGGCGGGATCTGGCTGGAGGCGCCCGGCATTTCGGAGTCGTCAGGGGAGCGAGGGATGGAGTTCCTTGGGTCCTCAGAGGTGGGTGGGAGTAGCAGGAGAGCGTCCGGAATGTCCGCAAAACCGGAGAGACGTCGAGAACGAGTCCGGAGTGGCGCAGGACGTTTTCCGTAGGGCTCTGGTGCCAGGATGGGAGATCCTGTTCTGCTGTAAGGGCGACCTCAAGATGGCCGACAGCGCAGGCCTAGCAGAGGGAGAATCCAAAGTAATGAATAAGACTAACTACAATACATGAGAGAGCTGCTCACCTAGCAGAGGGAGAATCCAAAGAGAACAGGATAAGGATTCTCCATGCTAGGAAGCGAAGTATATACTGTAGTAGCGTGGGAGGAATGAAGGGTAACTGTACAGTACACCAGCCACAGGTACAAACGAATATCACAAGGTACGAGGAAACATGTGATAATGAAGTGGAAGGGGAATGTACAGGAGTCGTGCCGGCGACCTGGGGAAGTGGGGACAAGGAGTAATGAAGTGGGAAAGGAGGATAGAGGTAGCCCGGACGAGCCCCGGAGTGTATCTACGAGTCCGAGCGAGTCCGAAGCGTCCGAGCGAGTCCGAAGCGTCCGAGCGAGTCCGAAGCGTCCGAAGCGAGTCCGAGGCGCGGGAAGACTCCGGAGTCACCGGACGTGGCTCGGATGCGAAAGGAGTGGGCGGAAAGGAAGTGGAAAGGAAAGGAAGCGAAAAGGAACAAAGGGGAACGAAGGAAATGTAGGTAAGAGTCCATGGGATGAAGGAAAGGAGAGAAAATAGGAGTGTCCCCTTACAATGATGGGAATCTTCTTACATTCATGCAACGCGCCCGAGGATATAATCGAAGTTCTCGCTCGTATCGGCGTATCGATATCGACCACATCAATCAACGATGCGATCACTAACTTATCCAAAGAGTCTAGTACAGCCCTGCGGAGACTAGGGAAGACTCTAACAACATCATTTGCATACGACAATGTGGACATAGAATTGAAACATACCGTTCCAACCCTTGAGAAACCCCACGAGACATTGGTTCACCTCACATCGGGCACATTTATTCCACTCGATCATGGTGTCGTTCGAGAGGATCTCGATTGCTCGCAGGAATTGTGGCAGAGGTCACCGATGAATGCCGACCGAAGTGCTGTAGAACCTCCGATTAACGAGGACGAGCTTCTGCAGCTTCATCCAGAGACCCTGGAACATCCAACAGGCCTCCTTCGATCTGGCCGATTCAACGCTTGGGTGTTTAGGCGTGACTTGATCCAGCACGGTCCACCATTCTTTCGTCGCTACCTTAAGGAGCTGGGAAAACCGGAGGTTGTGGAGCAGATCCCTGTTGTGAGATCTAGCCAAGTGCCTGCGAAGATGATGGATATCAGTCAATCGACACCGCAAGGAAATGGAGACGCTCTCGCCGATCTATTTCGGCAGGTAAATGTCGGCAATCCGACAGAGAAGGGCTGTAACGAAGTGACAGACGTCAAGAACTATGTGGTACTGGTACACGGCGATCTACTTACCGGTGAACGAATCCAGAGCTTCCAGGCCTCACGCCGTATCGAGAAAACACCATGGCGGCGTAACCAGTTCATCATCTATGTGATGGGCCTCTTTCATTTGAAGATGGCGTGCGCTGATGCAATCTGGCGGATTTGCATATTCCCCAAGGCTGCGAGAAACGATCCTTCCAGTCTTATTGCATTTGTTGGTATCCTTCGCAAGAAGGAGACAGCCAAAATTGAATCGAAGCCGGGGTTCCGCCGTATGCATGAAGTTATCGAGCACGTTGGAGTCGTCTCACGATTGGACTGCTGGAAAGTCCTCGCATCGAAGCACTACATTGTTCTCGTTGGGCAGTGCAAGAGTTAGAGGCCGCGAACGTTGGCCTAGTTCAGTTTCTCGTTGGGCTTTTCGAGCGGGGCAGTTCGAGTTCGTTTCTACTCAAATATTAGTATGAACAATAGAAAAGGGAGTTGTAAACCCACTGATATGACCAAACTGGTGGCATTCGCTGCATTGGCACTGCTTTGCTGGTGCGCGAGTTCGCTTGGGTGCGGAGGAGACACCTGAAGGAGCTGGCAGGGCAGGTGGCGGCAGCTTTGGCAAATGCTGCTCGATAAGGGCTATAATCTGTGCGCCGAACTCGTTCACTCGATCTAAACTCCACCGTGTCTCTCTCGCAAGGTCTTCGACCGTCTGAATCTTGTTTCCATGGGCGCAATCAACGACACGTTGGATAACCATGTCGTGCATGAAAATCTCCACTCCGTATCGACGAACTGTGAGAGGGCCGAGCTTGACAGGCGCAGTTATCTTGCGCCATGAGACAATCGCGGCTTTGAGGTCTTGTTCTGACTGAACAGGCTGGTACTCCTTGATTGATGAGCGATTTGGTGCACGAGCCTGGTGAGGGACAGTGACTCCGTCGAAGAGTTCCAACAAGGCTGGAACACATTTGTCGCAACAAGGAGACATCTCATTGTTGCAGCTCTTTGGTCGGCATCTCGAGCATCCATCCGGTGTTGTACGGTCGCAGAGAAGGTGGTCGTTCTTTACTACGGTCATTGCCAACGTGTGTGAGAAGATACTCAGAGGGAAATAATGTGGGCTTCCCACTTACCACATCTGTCATTCCCAAAGTAGATAGCAGGCGGCTGTCGACGACAATCAAATCCACGTGTGTGAGCATTCACCATGTCGTCCAATGCAGGCTCGAGTACGTGGTCCTTGTGTTCACTGCCAATTGACCGATACTGATTACAGCGCTTGTGATAACTCTGGCGTTGTGTCTCCACATCAATGTCAATGGCTCCACCTCCTGTACCGTCCCCTTCACTCATGGGATCCTCACCAACGTCAAATGGCCTTGTTCCAACGGCATTCGTTGGCAATACTCGGTTAACGTTGCATGAGGCCAACGCAATTCGCTTTGAAGCTTGTCCCTCGGTTCCCTCCGGTGCTTTCCGTTTCCGACTCCCAAGCCCTTGTGTCGCATCCTTCTTCTGCCGGTTCCCATCGAAGCACTTCTTCTCAACGAAGATGATAGCCCTCGCCGTATTTCCTTCCCCACGAGCAGCACGCCCAATTCGCTGCCAGATCGCACAAAGACTTGCATTAACTTTCCACTGGATTACAAGTGATATACTCGGTAAGTCCAGGCCCTTTAACAGTCACAGACATCAGTTGATTATCCCAAGATTATTTAGATGTTTCTTACCATTCCAAATGCATCGGTGACGCAAAGCCCCCAGAGATCGCCTCGCTTGAAGGCCTCGTATTCGTCCAGGCGATACGCCGATGTCATGGTCGCATGAAACCAACGGATTCTCGAACGGAACTCCTTGGGTAATCGAGACTGCAGGAAACCGACTGCGTCTTCCGTCTCGCGAGTACTGTCGAAGAAGACGACGAATTTCGGCGGCGGTGCATCCCCTCTACGCCATCCATCTTTGATCAGGAACACTAAATCGTGGTAACTCGTAACCGCGTACTTGATCTGTCGGACGATGAGTGCAATGTTTGGACGATCGTTAGAGCGTATGAAACGCTTCGTTCGCATCGGTCGTAGCCGCAGGATCTCTGACACCTCGGACAGAACTGGTGGTGGTAGTGTTGCTGACGCAACGAAGAAGGGAATGGTATCCGGGATTACGAAACGAAGGCTGCCCAGATGCAGGTAATCCTTCCGGAACGAACTCCACTGGCTGACACAGTGGGCCTCGTCGAAGACGAAATTAAGGATAGTTGCGGTAAACTTCCTATTTTTCCATAACACTGTGCACGCCGAGCTCATCAGTATTTCAGGATTGATTATAATTACTTTGTATGCGCCGGATTCAATGGCCTATGGATTATATCGGTTAAAATCCATCATTCTGACTGGACGCAACTTACCTTAAATGTCTCCGGGCCCGCATTTTCCGCTGTTACTGAAATGGCCGTTAAGCCAATGGTGTTCAGCTGATCGCTGTTCTGCTGACCGAGGAGATTCAGTGGGGTCACAATGAATATTACTTTTTTCAGCCCATCCTCCAAAGCCATGACAAGCGGCGCGAAGAAGGATAGTGTCTTGCCGGATCCAGTTGCTGCGACACCGACAACATCAAATCCCTCGTACACTGCTTTTGCCATCTCGATCTGGAACCAACACGCGCGTTTTCGGAAATATTTGTTGAGGACGTCGCGGATCCGTTCATGGGTCCAGTTGCTCGACGACGACATGGTTCTCAAGGCGTTTGGGAGGAAATATAATAATAATAAAATAGTCATATTCAAAAATGGATAAACAGTATTGAATAAACAACAAAAAACATGAGTGATAACGACAGCTAAGGACTACGATAAGTGAGCCAAGACCAGGGTCATGGCGGGCGTCTCTGACAGTCTTGCCAGCCGCTCTATCGCGAGTTCGAGCTCTTAGCTTACATTTGTCTTTGTTTGTTTTTTTTCTCACCGGAGTCGTATGTAGCATCGAGGAGCTCAACTCGCGATACGACGCGCGCTGGTTCTAGGAGCCTGGCGTGGATTCATCATAAACTTTCACGAGCGCTAATGCTTAGTTCCTGAACAGGAACTTGCCTAAGGAACCATGCGGGTTCGTACAAACTCTCAATCACACGAAAGACCAGCGAAATTGGGGCCTTCACAAGCTGACCATCACACACGCTTCCATTACATTTCATCCCTCCCTTTGCACGCTTTTACGCGTACGGTAATAGCCCAGCCCAACATTTACTACCTCGAAACCGAGTCCATCATTCACGTTGAGGCGAGGCTTCAAAGTTCAATCAGTCAGCATTACAAAGTCCTGGTACTCCATACGAAGAGTCTACTGTGGATACGGATGGATCCGAAGGCGATGTTAACAGGTGGGCCCAACGAGACCCGATGCCCTTCATCCAAGTCCCGAACTTTCCACTCCTAGTTCTGGAATGATCGACAGCGTTTCGCCGGCTCGGGACGCCCTCTACGCTCGCTTAACTCTACAAACACCCAAAATTCCCTCCCGATTTCCATGGTCCGGAAGTTTTTCTGCTTTGTGAGGCGTCAAGCTGTGAAGAAGCCCATGAGACTTGGTTTTCATGGGCATCTATGCTTTGAACAAGGGTTGTGTGCCGATTGGTATATAATGTGGACGAAGATAGCTAGAGACCACAACCAACAAGCCTCACATCTTCACCGCTACAACCCTCCAACTTTACATTCGCCTCTACATCGATAATCAACATGGTCTCTACACGATCCCAACTCGCTACCATCCTCATCCTCGTCCTCGGTGTTTCCTCCGTCGCTGGAGCACCCGTATCCCTTAAAGACCTGTACGTTGTTTGCGTCTAACGATGCCATTTGTCCCCTAACCGTTAAATCAGGGGCCACTTAGAGACCACCAACGGCAAGCCAGTCTACCACAATAATCCCGTCGTCTATTCTAAGAGGTACAGCTCATTTATTTACCTTTTTATATCAGAATCGGTATCTCATTGCGACGCTTCCCCTCTACAGAGTTGACGAATCAATCGCTACTCGATCGTCCAAATACGCCATTGACTATCTCCCCACTTGGGCAGTCGCCGCTCCCGAAGCCGAGCCCACCAAAGCGTAAGCGTTCTTGTCTTCGCCTTGTAGCAAGTGCAATCATACTTATGTCTTCCTTCCAGTGACGCCAAGAAAGACACCAAGATGCCCAACCCCTCGAAATACGCTATCGACTACCTTCCCTCGTGGGCAGTAACCGCAAAAGCGGCTTCTGCTACTAACGAGTAAGCATCCTCCACTTTACTGCATCTCACATATACTCAACGAATCAATTGAATCACAGAGCTGAGAAGGATGCGGCCCACGTACTCATGGCCACAACCAAATCCCCTGCCCCGCCTGCCACCACTTCGACCAGGGCATTGAAGTACAACATCTCTAAGTACGCCATTGACTACCTCCCTACGCGCGCCGGCGATGTCTCCGAAGCGGAAGCAACTGTCGCCGCCGCTGACGAAGACAAAGCCACTCCTCTCGCCACGCGCTCATCAAAATATGCTGTCGACTACCACCCCACCTGGGTCGCCAATGGCCCTGCCGAAGCTACAGGTGCTGCAGATGAAGACAAGGCTGCTCCTATCGCCACACGTTCATCGAAGTACGCCGTCGATTACCACCCAACTTGGGTCGCCGGCACTCCTGTCGTGGAAGCAACAGCTGCCGCCGACGAACAAAACTAATCAACGGGTCGAGTCCATGCGCTTGCATCGCTGCATCAAAACAAAAGGCCTCATTGGGTCACGCCATCATTCTGGCATCCTGCTTTTCTTTTCCTTGGGCTTAATCGGACTTCTCTTAGAATATCGGGGTTTGACAGTTAGATTTAGACGAGACTCCTCAGCAGCTTTCCGTATTACAGGAACATCTGCTCCCATTGATATATTGGACACTAGCTTACAAGTTTGGCATAGATAATTAGACATAGACTCCGAGGAAACCTTCGAGTAGAGTAACAAAGTAGTGTACGATCATCCCAAAAATAATATCTGTCAAGACGCCTCTTGAGCGATGTCTGGTATTTACAGCCTACAGCATACGTTGTATGCCTACTTGAAAACTGGGGTTCACAATGTGGTACAAGACGCGTACTTGCATGCGAGAGATTATGTACACTGGAGTCCGTGTGGCTGGATAAAAGTACAATTACAAGTTAGTACAAGTAAAAGCGGAAAGTTATCGTGATGCTACAAAGAATTTGGACGTGCGGATGATGGTACAGTAACTAGTACAACAGGCTAACACGGGTAGGGTATCGTCGTGAGCGTCGTGTGGTATTACAAATTTGTCCGGAGCGGGAAAAATGGCGAGAGGAGAAGGACAGCCGCATCACAGGTTGTGAGCAGCAATGTGCCGCATGATGAGCAGCGAGGCCAGTAATTCTACGACGACGACGGTGAGTATGCGACACGACGTGGTGTGGAGCAGTGGAGACGTACCGGGGGCGATGTGAGGGTAGGGTTCCTCGACAGTGAGTGAGCATCCGGAGGAACCGGCGTATTCGGGTTCGCCATGGGGTTTGAGGCTATAGTACGCTACGACGTAGCCGTTCGCGTTCGTGCACTGTGTAGATAAAGGGAGGAAAGACAGGAGAGGATCATGATGTCAGTCAGGTTTCATGGGAGGGAGTAAGGGAAACTTACAGCCCATTCCTGATCCATTTGTCCCCTATAGGCCCAGCAATAGTCCTGCCCATCTGAAGCTCGGAATCGACGCGACTTGGAACTGAGCAGTGAGAACAGACGCCTAATGTGAGTACTATGTGCGGTTTACGTGTAAGGCGCCGGACAGAGGGAAGATACATACGATCCTGAGGAAGTCTGGATAAGGTACTTTTGCATAGGGAGGGACACGTTCGGCGGGAAGCTGATCGTGCCCAAAGCGTTTTTCGGACCAAAGTCCAAAGCAACCAGGGGCTGCGTCGTGGAATGTGGAGAATAACCTGCTGAGGACGTGGTGTTGAAGATCATGTACGCGGCGCGCATAGTGTCAAAGGTTGTTCGACGGAGGGTGAGCCTCATCCGTCCGTATATGTCGACAAACTCGGAGCCAGTGAGTTTGCCTGTCATGTCTTCGAGGAAGTAGGAGAGGCCGTAGGATCCCATTATGCGTAGAGAGGCGGGCGACGATAGTGTTGCTGTCTACATAGATGAGGACAGCTTTATAAAGTGGAAGCACAAGTGCTCACGGATTTAAGAGGAGGACCGTGGCAGCTCGCGCAGGCATCCTTATCGGGGGAAACCTACCACGCGAATTACATGAACCCGGATCGTATTGAGATGACGAACGTCGCGCGTGGGGGTTTGGAACAGCCCAATCGACCACGTCTGCGCAAAGCCGCCTATCTGGCTTGATCAAAGAGAAAGATTCGGGGAGATACGCCACAGGTTGGCGAGTCGCAGGACGAATGGTCAAGGGCTGACTTCTGTGCGACCGTAATGCGGAGATTTACAGGTGCGCCGGCGGATGCCAGCGCTTGACATGTAATTGCAGAGCAATCCCACCCTGATGTTCGTCCTCATGGGCATCGCAGGTGGCACAAAGGAAGTCTCTGTGGGGTAATGGTGTACTGCATCAGATGTTAGTAGACTCGTGCATCACAGATATTATGTCTTACCGTTGGACGTGTCCCGCAAGCGAAGCAGGCTCAGCCTGGAGATTTCCGCTGGATACCCACGAGGCAATTTGAAGTCCTAAAGACAATTGCCCAATGCTTGAGCGTGCATAGACTAGCACCCACCGCCCTTCCTAAGTCGAAACGCGTACAGCAGCTCCAATTTGAAGCCATTGGCCTTGGCCAAAGCTAGCAAGCGTGAACTAGACGCGGTTCGGGCTTGTGTAATAACCGAGCCGTCGGGCCTCGGCAATGGCCGCAAGTTCAAGGTTCAAACGGTTCAAACGTTCAACATACTTATTCTCGAAACGACAAGACCAGGCCACAACAAATCTAACTCCTCGTTGAATAATGCCGCCGTCAAATCGCAAATAAAATGAATACGCGACTGGCATCCCATTTACCGCCCGTGCGCTCAATGACGGATCAAGTTTAATCATGTCAGAGTTATTCGAGTGGGCTTTGCCTGGCGAATGTAGTAGAAATTGATGATGAGCACATGCTGCTATATTTCTCTAGCTTCTTGGAGAAACCCCAGACGCTAATCGGAATGAACTCTTTGTTCCGTACAGCATCCTACAGCATCTATACCCATCAATCCATCACGCTCGAATCCCCATGTTCAACAACACGGTAAGAAGACATATTCTTGACGTAAGTTTTCGGCATCGCCACCTTTACTTACTCGAATAATAACTCCACGCTTCAGATTTTAGCACGGACCGCTTGATTGTAATCGATTTTGCCTGAATCATACGGCCTCATATGGCTACAAAGTCACCCATCTCGCTCATGTTGGGTCTCCATTCGTAGATTCCCTTCGAAAGAGGACATCCGCAACATGCGATGCGAGGGGTGAGATGCGGTGTATTTCCGGCCCATGGTACATCAATGATCATATCTAATTCATTTGTTCGCAGAAATATGATCAACACGCCCCCTCTTCTGCCCGAGAATACAATTCAATACGCCACCCGCCCTCCTGTACGGCACCTTTCTTGAGGCACCTGAAGCTGCTAGCTTGAGTCACTAAACCTCTCCTCGGGATTTAGATATGCGTTGGGAGCACGCTGTCGCGGACGCTCCTCATTACGCCACAAAACGGTTCGGTACCGGCGTGAAAGACGTGTAACCGAGAACAAACGAGGGCCATGACTTATATTGGGCCTTATCCTTTCCCTTCTCTTTCATTTGGCACGGTCGCGCAGGAACCGGGAACTTAGAGTTTCTACTCTCTTCTACTGTGATATTACTAGTGTGTTGGAGGTGAGCTGCTTTCTCCCTTGTTCTCGACCAACCAGCGAACGGATAGCTACGACTACCATTGGATACGCTGCCTGCAGCCAAGCTCCTTTCTTCTTCATGATCAAAGTGGCGTGACTGCGTAGCACTTGCTACCCCGTCCCTTTCCATAGAATAATCGCTCAGGATCCGGATTTGTGTATGTATTCTCGTCGTATCCTTCGCTAACACACAATATTTGGACCCAAATGCTCACTGCTTGATGACGGCGGCGGGGGAGGCTCGGACATTGGAAGTGCGATCCTTTCCTCCACAATCTTGAAGTCGTCGTTTGTGAATGAGTCTCGAGTGCCTGTCGCGACGTCTATGACTTCCTTGAATACAGTAATGCCCCCTTCTGAGCTATGTCTGGGTGCCATTGGATCTACCTTCCGTTCTCTGGACCGCACCTCACTTGAGATCGGTTAGTTCGAAAGTAAGGGACTTCCTTTGTCGGGCCCATACAACTTGTATCTTCGTTCGTGCTGATCGTGATAATACATGGCTTGAAATAACCATACCATACCCCCAATGGCCCCATTAGAAGCACTTGATTAAGGCTTGGCTGACCGCTGCAACCTACAAGATAATTGATGAAGACCCCGAGCTGTCGCCTTGTGAATCCCGACGCCCTCCGGTTGTATGGCCTCCTGGTAAGTTTTCACTGGAGGTCAATACGGGAATTACTGCGGTGAAAGTGCCGGGTGTGGTGCAAGTAAGCTGTCAGAGCGAGGGCGAAGAATGTGTCAGGAGACCCGAAGATACATCCGTGCATGGCGACGACAGGAGTGGGCAGACGCCAGGTATCGAGAAGCCAGAGGAGCGAGGTCACTGGGACGAAGAACTTTATGTCGAATCGCCAGGAGGTTTGTGATAGCACATGCATAAAACGAGTAGGATTTCGTCCATGTGTCAATATCCATCGCCGTGGCGGTAAGTGAGGTAGGCTAAGCGTCGATAACCGAAGAGTAGTAGTGTCAGACGTAGTTGTGGTCAAAGTGTCTCATCACTGCGATCGTGCCAGCGTCGGGACGGCGGGAGCCTTATTCCGATACGTCGGGAATTCTCCTGACATGATGAACGGTAACATACTGCGTCAAGCGACTTCGGCATCGAGAGAACGATAAACGATGCCTTCATGGGTAAAACGAACGACGATAAACCGACCGGGATGCTTTGGGAGTGAAGCCGGCGTACGGTTGATGAGGGGAATGACTAGGGCCCGGTGGCCGACTCCCGAGCAATTACGCTGGCCCAGGGTCGGGTTGATAACTTTATTTCTCGCCCTAGCACCTCTTAGCAGCTCCTTCAGAGGTCCGCAATGTGATATACTGCGCCTCACTCGACGATCTCCAATCCCCCATGTTCATGCCCGATTTATGTGGGTCCACGGCGAGTCCAGCGTCCCCACGCAGACTGACTCACCAGAATTTCGGCCACCGTTGAAATTTCGCTGGAATCGTCTATCAGAGACCGAGAGGAGGCTGCGGGACCTAGCTTGTCCCGGAAGGTGATTTCCAAGAGGAGTATACCAGATTCGTACCTCATAAGATGATGTACGAATCTGGATGCACAGCCTTGGGTTGAAATGAGGATCATCGTGGCAAAGTGAGTAAAGCCGCCTACCTCAAATAACCGTGCGTGCCATAATTGAGGACTCACTCCCTTCATCCTCCCCACCGCCGTCACCCGCTCACTGTGCCCGCCGTTTCTCAAAATCCGACACTGGAGGCAAGAGGGAAGGGCTGCCGATCCTAGAGCGCCCAGGATAACATTTCCAAACATGGAACCGGCTATCCAGCTTCACCTCGCGACGTGCGGCCTCCACCATCACGACAACGTCCATGCCGTCGGACCCATATTATCGCTCTGCGCTCACCAAGATCAACGAGCGCACCTCTGGATCAGCTCCTCCGCCTGCCACAGCCAAAGTCAACACTGCAGGCCGCATAGTGAGCAATGTGCGTCGTCCATCTTTGTCGTCCATCATGCGCGCCGAGAAGTTCGACAAGGAGCTTCAGCTGACCTTGTTACGATTTCTTGACAAAAGGTCCCAGAGCCAGCTGCGCGCACGCCCTCAGAAGACGAATTCTTCGCCATAGACGATACAGGGGACAGGAAGCCGAATCCCACTTTTCTGAAGCAACATTTCTTTCGAGAAGGGCGCTTGACCGACTCACAAGCCTTGTATATACTTCAACGCACAACGCAGGTACTATCTAAGGAGGCGAACATGGTGCATGTAAAGAGTCCTGTGACGAGTGAGTCTGCTACAAATTATGTATGTATTCTTGGAGTGGGCGCTAGAACCATTCTTTGTAGTCTGTGGAGATATCCATGGCCAATACGTGAGTCTTGCCGTCGCGCAATCGACCGATTACGATGATATACCTCCCGCATAGTACGACCTGATGAAGCTGTTCGACGTTGGTGGACCGCTAACGGATAACTCGTATCTGTTCCTGGGAGATTATGTAGATCGTGGTTGTTTCGGCATTGAAGTGAGTTATCTACTTTGCTGCTCCCCCCTCGTGAACATTCAAGCAATCCCTAAGTGCCTGTTGTACCTTTACGCCCTCAAACTTTGGTATCCTGGAAAATTTGTACTACTACGCGGCAACCATGAATGCCGACACCTCACCGAGTACTTTACGTTCAAACGCGAATGTATGTTCCTTTCACCTCAGGCGATGCTGTGTTCATTCTCCTCACATAGGCTTGCATAAATACTCACCAGAAGTGTACGAAGCATGTATAGCTTCGTTCAACGCCCTTCCTCTAGCAGCCCTTGTAGACGGCCGCTTCTTCTGTGTACATGGTGGCATTTCACCTGAGCTTGTTACACTAGATGATATTAGGGCTGTACGTCTACCGACGCCCGCCTCGACTAGTCATCTCACTATGCCCACATAACAGATTAACAGATTCGAAGAGCCTGGATCTCACGGGCTTCTCTGCGACCTCCTCTGGTCCGACCCCATCTCGGATTTCGGCCATGAGCAAGAACGGGGAGTACCACAGGGCACGACCTTTCTCAACAACGCCACGAGAGGGTGTTCATATTATTTCACGTACGGTCATATCTCTGCGTCGACCCGAGTGGCTCTTTCTAATCTATGCCATAGATATGAAGCAGCCTGTCAGTTCCTGGAACGCAACAATCTTTTGGGGATAATACGAGGGCATGAAGCACAAGATGCTGGGTGAGTACCCTCATCGTAAATATGCTTATATACGAGCGCTCATATTTCGTCAGATATACCATGCACCGGAAGACGCCGACAAAGAAATTCCCTTCCGTCATAACCATCTTCTCGGCACCCAATTACCTCGACGTATATCATAATCGCGGCGCGATACTGAAGTACGCAAACAAAAATATCACCATCAGACAGTACAACTCCAGTCAGCACCCTTATTGGCTACCCAACTTCATGGATGCTTTCACGTGGAGCCTACCGTTCGTTGGCGCAAAGAGTGATGCTTCTCCCCTGTGTTGACCTTGGAATAAGCTGACCGATGACCTTTAGTCACTGAAATGTTACTCGCGATCCTCAGTATATGTAGCGAAGAAGAGCTGAACGAATCCGACGAAAGTGAGGAAGAAGAGGTCACCCGTCCATCCGAAGAAGAGATCCAGCAACGCAGACAAGTCATCAAAAACAAGATCCTGGCCGTTGGTCGTATGCAAAGGGTCTTCCAACTTCTGCGGTGAGCGATCAACAGCTGTAACATTTTGGGCTCGCTGCGGACAGCACTGACTCGTACTCGTGGCAGAGAGGAATCAGAGAACGCTTCAGAATTGGTACCGACTGGTGAACCTAGTGGTTCAGCCTCTGTTGCTGCTCGCAATGGACCAGACGCTCTTGGGGTGCAAGGCTATCAGATACGGCGACAAATACACAGCTTCGCCGATGCGTACGTTCTCTTCTCTAACCTATCGTATCCCCTCTCATTGTACCCCCCGTCACCTCCTTTAGACGCCGCTCCGACATCGCGAACGAACGTCTACCTACTAGAGTCGACTCATCGTCGCCTATATCACCGACGTTCCCGCCGCCAAGTATGCGACGCGGAAGCGAAGACGGCATCAATATGGAGATGCTCATCAAGAAGACGTTGTCGGAAGACGTCGACGACGGTGGGTATGTACAGCGGATCGCTGATACCATAGCTAAGGAGAGACCACCCGTTGGTAGACCACGGGCGTTGAAGAGATTCGAGACAACGTGACGACATATTTGCCATCTGTCTCTCCTGAGCCGACTACCTAACGCCGATGCCGATCATACTGTGGTATCTACATGTTTCAAGGGGACGGGATTCTGTATCTAGTCATTATTGGATTGATATATGTATCTGCTCTTCTTACTACTAGGATGGCGAACTGAACGCATTGTAGTTATGTACCTCAACGTTCAATGTTCAACTATGCCTTCGAAGCGGTGTTTATGAAAACTTATCAAGACTACAGGTGGCGGTACACAGACCACATTGAAGGCTGTATGAAAGTGTTACATGTCTCTTGTTTCTCTCGTAGACAATATTTTCATAATCTAAACATTGGGTGGGATGGGCCAGGATAGGGACTTGAATGTACATCCCATCCGAACTAGACAAGGTTCGACGGCTGTCGACCGACGACTTTGCATTTGCTGGTACAAGAGATGACAGATCCATATTCATTCACTTAGTAGATGATACTCTTGAGGCGTGTGGTCATCACTCCTTATATACATATCGTCCCCTTTGCCCCACTTTCCTGGTATATCAGACCTTTTATCATTTAACGTCGCGTACTAAAAACGAGCGTTATCGCTGGTCCCTGTCGCGACCAACCTCGCTCGCGCGACATACTTTTGACATCCTCAAAGCTTTCCCAGATATATGATATACCCTGACTTGAGCTTGAGATGATCGCAGAATGCTCGTGCAGCTAGTATTACAGACGACACTATGATGCACATGCAGCATAATCGGCAATGACTAGTACTCAGCTGCGGTACCGTCATCTTCGTGATCCTGTAAATGCATTTTGTCACGGAGAGGTAAACTCGAACGAATGTGGTCATACCTCGTTCTCAGTATCTAGTATCGGTGAAAGGTCAGGCACCGGCGATCCCTTCCTCAGGACACCTCCCTCTGACTCTGGCTTGATGATTTCAGAAAGGCTCATGACCGGGAGAGAGGTGAGACTCTCGAAGTGCGTTGCAATGTAGTCCCGAAAGCCAGTGTATGGGGTGTCCTTGAAAAACTCGCGAGGCCAACGACGGGTATGTTTATCTGGTTCCTGCTTCTGCAGTTCTCTTTGCGCGGAAGCAAAAGATTGTCGGATGACCACTGGCCGGACTTCCTCCAAAAAGGGGGCGGGGAATGACCCAGTCATCGCCCAGAATTCCCTCAGTTCGCGCCATTCCTCGTGGCAACCCCCTTTAATCACATCAAACCGTGCCATGTTATCTACGGAAGCAAACCAGCGAGAGGCAGAGGCCCGGAGAGATTTAGCAGCTTTCTGGAAGCCTTTATCCGCAACTAGGAGGGACGTGGGGACATGGTTGAAGAGGAACCAAACATACACCCAAATGAGAGACTCAAGGGCGTGGTAGAAGTTGAAGCTGACTTTCTGGGCGGGGCCGTCGTTTTCAGGAGGAAAGAATTGATAGGTTTGTGTTGAGTATTCGGTGGGTAGAAAATACGGTGTGCCCTGAAACAACTATTTGCCGTTGGTTAAGAGCACACTGACATAATTCGCTCACCGTTATATGTTCGTTGGGCTTGCTGTCCTCGTACGGCCGGCAGTATTCAAGATCAGCGATCTTTCCTATGCCTGCGGCCTTGACCGCCGTCGTATCTTCTGATCGTTCCGGAGCGTACCAGAGAATATTGCCGCCACTAATGTCCCGATGAACAAACCCTGCTTGTCGTAGATAGTGCAAGCCTGGAGGATGCCATCAGCAAGAGGGAGCAAAAAGAAATGCCTACTAAACGAGAACTCACCAACGATTGCGCCGTCAAGACATTTCGCAAGGGTGACACTGTCTTCAATGTCGTATACGGGTTCACAGCACTCCTTGAAGACCGTACGGACGTGGATGCGGGCCTTGGGTGCTTCACGAGAAGGTTGGAAAGATATTTTGGAAGCGCCTTGATCTAGGGGGGGCTTGCTAACTCGGGATCCCTTCGAGATCCTATTTTTGGTAACAGTCAAGGATGGCGAACGACAGACCAGTCGCAAGTGGAGTAATGTCTTTTCGTTCAACATCATTCGTTTTGAAAGACACCTCAACATCTTGGAGGATAGTGAGGAAGTGCGGCCTGGCTTTCTCTCGAGTTCCCTCGTCGAACTTGCCGAAGATTTGGTCCTGATTATCTTTCTCCATTGTCGACCCATGATAGAGCCAGACGTCTCTCAAAACATGTAGTTCCTTGTCCCTCTCATCCTCGCGCCAGCCCGCGCCGTCCAGAATAACCTTTCGTACCTTCCAAACACAAGTTGATCGTGAGGATATATGATATGCCGCGTCTTGATTGAGCGGATCGCCGACAGTCTCATAGTAGACGTCGCCAACCTTGTAGCGAAAGACCGTCCCCGTGCGTCGGATGACGCGAACGACGGTAGGATCGAATCCAGGTTCTTCTTTGGTTGCTGAAATGAGGAACAAGAGGAACAGAAGGAAGTCGTCTTGCGCCTTGAATATATCATCAACAATTACGGCAGATAAGACGCGAAAGCGGCTCACTTTGTGGATGTTGAATGGGAGCGAGATGGCGATGTGAGAGCGACAGAAGTACCACATGGGCAGTTGCTTGCCTTGGAGTGTCATCGCATAGACGTGTCTACGACAAGGATCATTGTAAAGTGTGCTAGTGGCGGCACCTATCGCCTTCTTAACATTCTATGTAGACTGTCGTCAGCACATTGTACGCCGTGAATGTATCAAGTGCGTACATCAAAGAAGGCCTTTGGATTGTTCTTCTTATTGAGTTCCCCCGCGAGGATGCTGTCGTGGATCTTGAGCTCGTGATCGTCCTCCTCTGCAACGCAATCTGCGGCCCTCTCCTCGTTCGAAGCAGCGAGGAAGATACCACCGTCTAAGAATGTGACATAGCTCGGATGGTCTGAGATCTGCGCTGATTCATATTCTGCGGAAACTTGGCGAAGAGCAGACTGGCTCTTTGTCACAATCTCTTGGATGTGCGAATAAATCTTATTTCCCAGTTTGCCAGTTTTTTGGGCCGCGAGTATCTTCGTGAATCCCTGCGGAGACAAAAGATTTCCCTCAATGAGCGCTTTTTTGACGTCCGTAAGGCTTTCGATGAGGGTGGAGCGTATGACTCCCGCCAACTCTGCAACGAGTCCACAATGAAAAGATTGGATTTAAGGTCATCTACAATGTCGGTGCGGTGACCGTCAAGGTCTCCCAGAATGGGCATTAGGAGGAGAGGATTTTAGAAGTCAGCTCGTAGAAGTGGTCAAAGTAGGCATCCATTCGGACTCCGCCGGGAAGTGCCCTACCGCGCCAGTTGAACGACTTTTGAGACCAACGAACGTGCAAAAACTATTGTTTTATTTGGTTAAGCGGACGAACGAAAGCACCCCGGGTCCTATATATCCAATGCGTGTCCTGTACCCCAACCGGTTAGTTGTCTTCAGGTATGCCTGCATATTCTTCCAGCCCCAGTGCTATGTTCACATTCTATGGGAAGGAGTCACGGCGTCAGTGACCAGTGAACCCTACAAATAAACACTCCTTCTCCGCACCTGCAAGCATTGTGTCGCTGCACCCTTCAGCAAGTTATCTAGGCCACCCTGTGAACAGACGATTGTATCAGTATGCAATATATCTCTTCTTTGACTATTCTCGCGCTGTGAACGAGAACGTACCACGACCACGACTCTCTCGCCCTCGCTGTGCACCTGAAACCCTCCAACAGTCCACCCCTGCTTCCCCTCAACGTCTCTCAACTCGGGAACGCCCTTCTGGATCTTCACCAGCCTCTCTCCAGAATACATTTCCTCGTACAGCGCCGCGACCTCCCGGGCCGTCAACTTCTGGTTGATCGGCATCGACAGCGTCGAGATGATCCCGCTGAACCACGGCGCGACCATAGGCACGAACGCGAGCTTCATTTTATCGGGGCCGTTAGCGCCTCGGGAAGTGAGGAGCGTTGAGAGATGATGCCCGGCCTCGCGTTCGTGGATGTGATCGGTGAGTGCATATGGGCGCACGCCGCCGCCGAGGATCTCTGGTGTGACCTTCGGTGCACTCACAGGTCGACCGTCGGGGTCTGTGGCAGCTACGGTGCCTGCGCCGCTGTACCCAGAGAGCGCCATCACCGTGGGCCAGGCGCCGGGCTTCAGGTATTTTAGGAGCGGTGCGATGAGCAGTTGCGAGGAAGTCGCATAGCATCCTGGGTTTGATATTCGTTTCGACGTCCGTATCCGCTCGCGCCCGTAGAGTTCTTCATATAATGAAGTACACGGCGTCATGCAGCACATCGGAGGCGAAAATAGTCGAATTGATTTGGTTTACACAAGCGACGTATCGTTTTTTAAGGAAGAAAATATCTATGAACACACTGATAATGTTATTTACGTCGATGACGAAGGAGCCTCACCCGGAAGACCATACGTCCAGCCCTTCTCGAACCTGTAATCCGCGCTCAGATCCACAACCACGCTACCCTCCCCGGCCTTCCGCTCCTTAGCCCCGCGATCCACGGCGTCCACGAACGGCTTGCACGCGCCATTCGGCAACGCCATCACCCACGCATCCACCTCCCCCTCTTTCTCCATCTCCGCGACATCATCAACAGAGAGGTTTGAATAATTGATGGAGGCTTTGGTGTAAGAGTCCAACGGATACCCGGCCAGCTGGCGGGAAGACACATGTGTGAGGTCTAGGGTGGGGTGCGAGGAGAGAAGACTTGTGAGTGATTGACCAGTGAAGCCCCGCGCGCCGATCAAGGCGAGACGCTTCGGCTCAGCTGCAGCTGGAGCAGAGGTCGCGTAACCTCTGGAGTACCCGGGCATCGCCTTTCTTGCCAGAGTCGAATACTGCTTCACGCCGCCGAGCCCAGCATCCTTCCTTGGAGGTGCAGCAGGACCAACAGGGAGGTACGACCTATCAATCCGCCCCTTCGCCTCGAACCCCTTGATAATCCGCTCGACCTCCGCGACATCCTGCACACCGTACCAAAACAGACTCTTCCCAGCACGTGTGAAGCTCCCGTCGGCGCGCTCGAAGTGCCAGGCACGGTTCTCGTCGTCAGCTTGCGCAGTCCAAAAGAGGCGGCGATGATCCTTCTTGATGGCGTTGAAGATGTTGTCCGTGACGTTGTTCAGCACACCTGTGCGGCTCGCGAGCATCCGCGTCATCACTGGGACCTCGCCTTCGGGCCGCGACACGACCGCGACGACGTCTAAAGGATCATCGCCGTATACGGTGTACGGCGTGTTCTTCAGGTCGTTGAGCACACCCGTGACGCTCTGCAGACCGGCAAGGACTTCGGGGTCACGGTCATGCACGACCTGCCGGAATCGATCTGCGCCAATTTTGTCGATGCTGTCGTGTTTGAAGAGTTTGTAGCCGCGGCGAATGAGCGTGCCTGCACCGCTGTCAGTGAAGAGCTCCTTCTGGAGCGACGATGCCGAGATGACGGCGACGGAGGATGTACGGGGGAGGTGCTCGAGGAGTTCCTTGAACTCGCGAAGTTTGAGCTTTGTGCCATACTTAACCCACGGCTCTTTCATCAGTTGGTCATATTCCTGTATATGTAATCGTAATTAGAGGAGCAAAGACGACGTGATATAAGACGCACCTCGTCGAGGTTGATGATGTCCAGTTTCTCGCCGGTAACTCCGTGGAACAGCCCCCCCTTTTCGTTGAGGAAGACAATCTTCATCGGCTCGAGTTCCTTGGCGAGCTCTCCAGCAGCGATGTCGGCATTGACGTTGAGGATCTGTCCCTCGGGGGACTCCGCGAGGCTGGTGAGGATTGGCAATGCGCCTGCTCTGATGGACGCTTCAAGGGGACGTTTGTCGACACGAGTGATCTTTCCGACAAGCTGGTATTTATCTTTGTCGAGGTAGTCGGCGGTGAAGACACCCGATGTGATAGGGCGAGCTCGTGTTCCTAGCTTCTCAAGAGCAGCAACGAGCTTGAGGTTCTCTTCTAGGAAGACACGGCGCGCTACCTGGAGAGTCTTTGCATCTGTTGATAAAAATGATTTAGGGCGGGTAGAGACATGGGTCGACGCTACGCACCTGTCACTCGAATTCCGTCAATGTAATCGGGGACAACGCCCTCCCGTTCAATGATATCGTTGAGCTGAGGACCCCCGCCATGTAGAACGACCGGGTAGAGTCCAACGCGATACAAGAAACTCAAGCTAAGAGCGAGTTCGTCGAGCTGTTCCAGGACTGCACCCCCGACCTTGATGACAGCGAACTTTGCTGGGTGCGATGGGTGCGACGCTGCTGAAAAGATGCGGAGATGGCGCTCGACCTCTTTCTTGGTTCCCAGAGAATACAGCAGCCTTGTGATAGTGTCCTGTTCAGCGTCAGTGCAAGTTCATTCAAAATCCCCTTGAAGCCAGGCTGCTGCCCTTCCCAAGTAAATAGTAGAACCGTGGTCCCGTCGCCGGCGAGAACGTCGAGAAAGCCATGAAATCAAGCTCACCCTGTCTGTTTGTTGAGCAGTCTGTATTCCCCTTACAGCTCTTCGAACAATTTGCACTGGAGCGTGCCTTCGACCAGCCACGACGACAGCTCGCTGGGCAATTCGAGTAGTAGACAAACGTGTCGCACACGCCGAGGACAGCATCTTTCTAGCGACGAAAAGTTTTCTGGGAGGACTCAAGGAGTCAATCAAAAGAAGGGATTTGCGGCTTTTCGGGTATTTGACGCCAATTGGTAATTGGGACCGAACTTTCGGCGACGACCGCACTCATTTTGGCTGCAACTACTCTGCTTCTCTATCACCATCGTAGCCAATGGTGCTCTGAAATGTCACCAATCGCGAATCAAGCTTCTGAGGGTAATTTAGCTACTGGGTCGTGGCCGCCGCGCTATTGAGGGCGAGCATTTTCTCCGAGTCACAGCCGAACGAGTTGGGGTGCACTGCTGGTCTATCTTTTCTGCCCCGACCTTTGGTGTTGAACGTTCGGCAGCTGGACTGCGGGGAAGAGCCCAAGGCCATGAAGAGCACGTCGAATGAACGTGTGCGTAACCTCTGTGACTTGCTTCTGCATCACGAACATGCACCTGAAGCGAACAAACCGAGCGGATTGGATCACTTGTACAGAGAGCAGGCCCGTCCAGTGTAATGACAACATTCGCATGCCGTGCGCCGAGAAACACGTAAGGCAGCTGGGCTCTTTATCCTTAGAGGTGTGCTCCAACCTATCGCTAAGCGAGCTGAATGCATTCCAGTACCCAAGTGGAACAAGTACAATCCAAATGGTGTATAGTGTATCAGAGATGAGAGTATTTCCCAAGGCAGGGGTATATTATGTATGTTGGCGTCGTACGCAGAATACATAAAAGAGATAGGCTAATTTAGTGGAGGAGGCCTCCAAGACCAAGGAGGGGGAGAAGCCCGTCAAGAAGACCGGCAATGTTGAGTTGCAAGATGAAGGGGATGAGCTTGAGGATGGTAGGTAAGAGGCAAACCAAAAGGCCGCCAACGAGACTGAGAACAAGCGCAAGGAGTTCCGTGACGAGTTTCCTGTGAAGAAAGTTGTGGATCAGTGGATGGAGGGACACATCAAAGACTCAAACACGTACAGGACTTCACCGACAAGAGGAAGGAGAATATCGCCCTTGACCTTACCCACAACCTTGACAATGGCGCCGAACGTACAGAAGAGAAGCTGCATTGATAGCCAAAGTCAGAATCAAAGCATTGGTGCAGACACATTAACGTACCGTGAGGAGGTCGCCAACAAGGACAGCGATCACCTTGACGTCAACTTCGACGACATGGCCAACGAGCAACTTGACTTCCGCGATAGTAGCTTTGAGAACAGTTGTAATCTCTTTGATGATGGGGGCCAACTCGACTTCGACTTCGAGCTCGATCTCAATATCCACGCCTATGGCATCGGCTGTGGAAAGAAAGTGACAATATTAATTCAACGAAGAACGTAGTGGACGTGACGCATAGAACTTACTGAGCTTGTTACAGAGGGGCTTCAGTCCCGAAGTGGTCTCGGTGAGAATGACTTCGAGGGATTTAAGGTGGGCATCGTCAGTGCGTTTGGTGATGGCGAAATCAGACGGCGAAGCAGCCTGGGGAGTGGGCGCAGCGGCGGCGAAAGCGGCGAACGCGAAGGTTGCGATGGAGAAGATGGTCTTGAATGAAGGCATGGTGAATAAAGAGTGTGGTGGGGTGTAAAGAACGACTGGAGAACAGGAAAGGTTGTTAGGGAGAACGAATAGAATCGACAGAAAGTCAATGGAGAATCCTTCAGCGCAAGTCGATGCCCTTTATACGAGTTAGCCCAGAGGACGGGTGTGATTATGATCGATGCATGAAGACAGGGTTGGCGTTGGCATATTTTTTGCAGGGCATTGGCCTCATCAAGGATCGAGTTTGAAGTCAAAAACCCTGCAAATGATGAATGCGGCGTCGCAACTGTCAGGGTTCTGACCACCGGCAGCAGACCCCACCGGCGTCATTTCGTCCGTCCACTGCGTGTTTCGAGTTGGATGGAGGACTCGTTTCGCCACTGGAGTACCGTGTAGACTCAACCACGCGAAAGGAAAGGTTTTGTCCGCCACAGAAGAGAAGTATCGTATCCACGGTGCGTCGGGAGGCGCCGTAAATTTTAGATGAGTTAAATGATACAATGGAGCACTGTGGGGCGCTAAGATGGAAATGTCAGATCAAACATTCAAAGATTGCGCTAGAAGCATTGAAAACTAACATGCGGCGGGACTTACGAAGGGTCGGACGCAGTATTGAACAACATCGTGCATTGATGACTCAATGACTACTTCGCCGCGTCGAAATGATCGCCTTCACGAAAGGCCGATTCAAAGCTGTGAGCAATGTACATGGTAAATCAGCAGCGCCTGTGAGTTTTGAGTGCCTTGAAGGTTGCCCAAAAGAACCTACTATAACGATTTCCCAGTTGGCTGCGCTTTGGCGGACGTCGACAGATAACGTGACAAGTACCCAGGGAGTTAAAAATCTCGGCATATCAACTGAGATCATGGTGCCAAGCCACCATATGGACGAAGGGTCCGCTCCAATCTGAAAGTGTCATAATTAATAAGTGTATATCGGCTGTGGAGCAACACCTACAAGTGGTTTCATTCCATATGATTGTTTACCATGCATTCCACCGCGACAGCACGCACCAGGGAGGTGCAACAACACTGGTTCTGAACTGTTACCTCCCAAGGGTCGCCACTTAAAGAAGAAAGTAAGTCGGTAAGCTAGCTGGTCATCAAACCAGAGGATGACCTGAAAACACTTCGGCAAAGAAGATGAAATGCGTCGAGAAGGAATTTTATTGTGCTATTATGAATACTTGGCTATGCTAAGTAATGATACTCTGAGCGAATGGCACGACTGTGAAGGAGCATGAGAATGACAATATCACTGAACGATCCCATACTTACACTTATAGACCAAGAACGGCCACGAAAGCCCAGAGCTTGAGGCGGAAGAGAGCGGGAACGATCTTGCAGATCAAGCCCAGGACCAAAGGAAGGAGGCCATGGACGGCGATGAAGATCGTAGCAACCAAGTTGCACACGAGGATACTAAGCAAAGGGCTCTACGTTAGAAGTCGAGCCGGCGACGAGACTGTGATTTGACTTACCCAACGGCGGAGAGGAGAGGGAAGATGACAGCAACCTTCGCGGCAGCAACAAGCTTCAAGCACGCGGCAAGGGCACCCAAGACAAGCTAGTATTAAGGATGAGAATAAGTTCTGAAATAGACCATACACAACCGAAAACAGCAGAACTTACGCAAAGGAGGTCGGCGACGAGCTTAGCAACGTCGACGAGGGCCAACACCTTGCCAGATAGGAAAAGGACCTTGTCGAGAGGAAGGCCAACGAGGAGCTTCACTTCGGCCGTGGCCTCTACGAGGACATTCGAGATCTCTTTGCAAATGCCACCAACAACCTCGACAGAGATGTCGACATCAACCAGAGCACCTACAAAGGACAATTTAGTATCCTAATAGACAACAACCTCGAAACCACACACCGAGCCTTTGGCAAGCAGGAGTGACCTTGGCCGTGACGTCGATGAGTATGGCAGGCAGGCTGCGCGGCTCTCCACGGCCCTGGTTAACGTTGCCGACGTTGGCGCTCGATAAAGTGGCTGCCACGATGGCCGCGGCATCAGCAAGATCGATATCGTGGCCATCACGCTTGGCCCCAGCGAGCCCAGCAAGTACAGAGTCAAGAGACACAAGATCCCCCCCAAGCTGGCGTGACTGGTTGAAGTTGAGGACGTTGATATCAGAGACGATAGCCTTGATAAGAGCTTCGATGTCCACGACGTCGCGACGAGATTGGGTGAAGTTCAAAACGTTGATGTGCTTCAAGATAATGTCAGCGATAACATCGACGTCGATGAGATCGCGAGCCTGGTTGAAGTTCAAGATATTGATCTTTTCAAGAACAGCAGTCACGACAGCGGTCAAATCAGCGACATTCGCATCGCGGGCCTGGTGGACGTTGGCAACGTTAATATTCTGCAACACGGCTTTGACGACGGCTTCAACGTCAATGGCATCATTGCGAGCCTGGTGGACGTTAAGGGCATTAATGTTTTTCGCTCCGACGAGGGCGACAGCATCAACATCCGCAAGATCATGACGAGCTTGCTTCACGTTTGCGACGTTAACATTCTTGACGACGGCGTCGACAACAGCCTCGACCTCAGCGAGTGAGTAGTCGTGATGGTGGTGGTCACCACCTGGGGCAGGAGCGGCCGAGGTGAATGTCGCAAGAGCGAGGGAGGCGAAGGCGGTGAGGAGTCCAAAGGAAGGCATTGTTGTTGTAAAGATTGTGGGGAAGGTAGATGAAAATCTAAGAGAGGGAGAGGAATGAAACGAAGTAGAAGGCGAAAACGACGAAGAGCTCGTTGGTATTCTTCAGTTTCGCAAGTCGTCCTTTTATACTTAGTAACGGCATAGTAGCACCAGCTTTCCTAGGTCCAGGCGGTCTGTGAATCTGAGACGTAGCTGAGGAGACGTAAGATGGGACGCGAATAAACCAACGGTCGAAGCATGCAGAGGTCGACCCTGTGTAGCAAGCGCTTTAGTGCATAAGAGAAGTCGAAGCGAGTTCTCCGTGCCAGGGTGGGTAAACGCGGAAAGAAGCCTTCATAATACGAAACGTTTTCATGAAGATGCCAGCTTTGGCGCACGGTTTGGCTACAGCACAGTTCATCGGGTTGCGAGCTGCCTCTCTAGTATTCCAGTTCGAGACAAGACTGAGTCCTGAGGCCTGAGGTAGCAACATTGTAAAGCCATTCCAGTAATTTCCAAATGTCGCGTCGAGCGATCGGAGAGCCAAAAAAAACCAACACTCGTAAATTTATCTTTCCAAGCATCCGATTCGATGGCCAGTATCCAAGACTGTTCAACGGATTTGCGAGTTCATCCAAGGTGCAGACAGACCAGAACTTGAACCACAGACGCGTAAACACGATCCAGAAGAGTCACTACAGAGCCCAGAAGTAACGAGTGCCCTTGAACGTGAGCTCGCTGAAGTTTGAACCTCAGTAAAAACGTGTTGGTGGTCATCGGTCTCCATTTGGGAACGTTTGGTGCTCACATGTCTCCAAATAGTATTGAACCGGTCTCTATTTTACCAAATCACGACCAGATAGTCACAGTTTGGTGGTAATTAAAGAGAGTGTGGGAGAAAATGTGTCCCGATGCGCGCTTAGAGAAATTTCTGAAAATACTGCCTAAATCTACTGTCCCCCCATAGAGCAACCTAAGAATACAATGTATAGATACTCTGCAACATCCCAAGTGATTAGAGTGGCGGTATGGACCATGTACAGGGCCTCAGTGGCTCGCAAATGGTGAAATCAATATTTTTATTCCCACGGAAATATTCAAATAGTCATACATTGGTGCCCAATTTACCTATCCCGCACCTTCGTTTTTACTGAGTTTGAACCGCCAGTAAATGCCCGTTGAGTCAGTTGGCCTGATTCGCAATGGATGATCGTCGTGGGCGCGAAGTTGTGGGCGCCTTCGGAAGTAACTTTAAATCTCCGCTACAATCGACTAGCTTGAACAAATTTCTACGGCCAAGTCCACTGACCGTCCCTGACGCCTTCACGATCTCCCCATGCACTGGCTCTACCCAACGTAAAAAGTGGTACTTCTGAGGCTATTCCTGTGCTATCCAAGCATCGTTGGAAGACGAGTCGACCAGCAACGCAATACTTAACTATCGGCAAAACACGTACGCGAAGACAAACTCGGCTCATCATTTTGTTTCTTAATTATAATTACGGCATTCGAAGCACATCACGCAATCACCAATTCACAAAATTTACTAACTCCTGCTCGCCTATCATTCTTACTTAATTCAAGGAAGTGCATCGGTTGAATGTTTGACGACTTTTGGGGATTCTCGCGGCCGCACCCAACCGTTTTTGACATCGCATGGAGTTGAAGCAGCTTCAAGTATGCTTCAAACAGCCCGGGGGTGGCAGAGGTGTAAATTACTGGATACGTTATCAGTCAATGCACGGCTACTTTGGCACAAGTCATAAACAACACCACTCCGTGTAAAGCCAGCGGCCTAGGGCTAAGCAGCAGATAGACGTAATTTGCGCACCGTGAAAGTACCTTCCTTCCCGGGAAAGCTGCATGGGCGCACGGACGCCCCATCAGTGACCAGAACCTACAAAAACCCCCGTCATTTATTGAGTTCAAGGATACATGGTATTATTAGGGAGAGAACCCGAGGCAGGGAATGATTGATGACAATGCAGTCGGATAAGTACAAGCACTTGTCTGCAAAACGCCATGTTTGATAGATGAACAATCGACGCGCCAGGCCTTCCTAATCACAGTCTACCTTCCCGCTTTTCATGGAATGAAGGATTCATGATATATCAGTGCGTCGAAGCCTCTATCTGCATATTTATCTTGTATCCATCACACATTGGCAGAACAACGGGAGTTTTAACGGTCCATCATGTTGGCCGTGAGAGTGGATTCATTCCAGACGCACGGCTGTTTGCTGAAGTCTGACAGTGTCACTGGAAGAACGATCATGTTAACCTTCGTGTCTCCTGGATGAAACTCTCGTGTTCTGCTCCAGACTCTAGAGGAGATCTGGGATCTGGAAGACGATGCTGTCACACGGCCGGCTCCTTGCCCACCAAATCATCTTGGTACCCGTCAGGCCGCCCTCATCGTCGATTTGTTGGATAATATTTTGTGGAAGTGAGTTGTTGTGACAACGGAATCATTACGCTGGTCGCACACGAGAGAGCCTGTGCATACGACTTCCAGATCATGCACTTACTTCGCCATCGTAAATCAGTGACCACGTTGTTAAGTGCATAACGTCGGTAACCGCACCTGATCCAAAATAGATGATAGATAGAACCCCTTTCGTGGGCGCCAACTCTACATCCTTTTGATCAGAACACTTGAGGTTGATTTAAAGGCATACGCAGGTAATGTTGGCGACACACAACTCTCCACATTTGACGTTCACCGTATTTTAATCTGCGGACTTCAAGTCATAAGGACTTCGAAAATAGCATTGGATAGGAGTGTCCCCTGTAGTAAGAGTCCCACGATCCTAAGCGCCGGGTTCATTGTCACCAAGTCCGAAACCGAAACTAGGCCACGCCTTCCACACGAATACGTTATGTCCAATATTCTTCCTAATCTCGAAACTTTTGCCAAGGTACGCGAGCAGTCACCTCATTCGCCATGAACCGCTCACTGACTGGTTTCCGAAGGGTGCTTTTGCTACCGCTGCTGGTGTCTCGACAGTTGGTGGGTCGTAGCCGGCAATTATTGTCGGCGAGCATACTGCTCATTCTATGCAGGAGCCGGGCTGTTGTGGTACGGGCAGAACTACTTGATATACCCGTCTGCCTTTCCCCCTGGCTCGCGAACAGGTGCGTATCCTCCTTTTTGGTGTACTGGCGCAGGCTCAGTGATGAATGTGCCGTTGCAGACGTACCTATACCCTCAGACTTCGGACTTCCTTACGAAGACCTTGTATTGCATACACCGGATGGAGTGACACTGAGAAGCTATCTACTACTCCAATCGAAGGTGCTAGACAACCCCCAAACGGCCGAAATTGCATTTGATCGACGGGAAACGGATGAACAGGTGAGTTGAGCCGGCCATGCGTTTCAAGCGTCATTTTGCGTTCAGATGGCCCTTCGTGGTACATTGATCCAGATCTTGGCAGAACTTGTCAGCTGCGTTCTTTATCACAGCCAGATGAACGCGCCTTCTGCATCTGACATATCCTAACTCCATTCATTGAGCAGTTTCGAGCTAGTCGCCCGCTCGTGATGATGTTCCACGGCAATGGCGGTAATCACGGCCATCGCATTCCGTTAGCCAAAACTTTCTTCCTGAGGATGCGTTGTAACGTCCTGATGCTTTCATATCGTGGGTGAGTAGCTTCATTTCTTGCAAGTTCGGTCTTGTCATGTCTCTTTACCTCCGCGCACCTCAGGTATGGAAAGTCAGACGGGGAGCCTTCTGAAGCAGGTATGTTGAAGGTTGTGTCTACCTAAGCCCAAACCTGCTTACCTTGGCATGGAAGGACTTTGTACCGACGCTCAGGCGGCATTAGACTTTGTCAAGTCAGATCCCGTGCTGCAGCAATGCCCACTCGTGAGCACTATGTTCTATTTCCACATGGAATTACTGATGCGCTCCCATAGGTATTGTACGGTCAATCAATAGGCGGTGCGGTTTCCATAGATCTCGCAAGCCGTAACCCTGATTCAGTAAGCCACCTTCGTATTGTTTCATCGTGTCTATATGAATATATGAACCCCGCATGTCAGATAAATGCCCTAATTTTAGAGAATACCTTCCTATCATTGCCTCGACTCATTCCCCACGCTTTGCCAGCACTCAAGCATTTCTCCTTCCTGTGCCACCAGAAATGGGATTCAGCCTCAAAAGTACCACTGATACCCGCGAAGACCCCAATTCTCATGCTCAGTGGGCTATTGGACGAAGTCGTTCCCAAAGAGCATATGCGGCAACTTTGGGAAATCGTCGCCTCACGTGGGCAGAAGCGAAAGGGGAATGCCACCACTTCTTCAAACAATACAAAGCCTGGGCTTGAAAGGGCGAAGTTCATCGAATTCGAAGACGGCGATCACAGTACGTGACCTTAATTTTGTGGGCCCGGGCTGCCGCTCACGCGCTCACGGCCGGATATGATAGATAATACCTGTGTCCAGCCCGGGTACTGGCAAGCCGTCGCTGATTTCGTTGCTAGTTTGGCCTATATGGATACGGCAAGCTCCCAGAAGTCGTAATCACAGCCGCCGTCGTAATTATCCTTGCTGTCTCCTGGATTTTAATATTATTGGGTCTCAGTGCGTATGATTGGAAGCTATTTCTGAGGTTCGTCGACTGAAGCACTGCCCATCTACAGCTCGTCCCCATTATCATTACATATGGTTTTGGTGTAATATACATTTCTGTACAGTATATGCAATGACATCCGTCTTTCGGTGCCTCTATAAATAATTACAGTTGTCAAGTTCCGCCTCCTGGGGGCGAGCGTTAAATCACCCCAGGTATCAAACGATAAGGTACGTTCTCCGCATACTCATCCCATGTACTCCCGAACGTCTTTCGCAGGGTTTCGTCCTCTATTCCCAGCCGCGCAATCGTCCCCTTGGCGGCATATCCACATTTAACAATCCAAAACGCTAGCGCTAGTATCCCGCCACGACTCAATACGCCACATTCCATCAACCAACTCCCAGGGGAGCACAAAGCCAGCGTCGCGCCGAGTAACGTCATCGCCACTCCCGTATAGCTCGGATGCCGCACATACGCATATGGCCCGCCCGTGATCAATTCATGCTTCGCGTCAATTGTCACTTCAAATGTGAACATTCTGCCCATTGTTCGGAAGCACCAGAGGCGCAGGAGAGCTGCCAGGAATGCCATGGAAGAGCCGATGAACAGCCCCGAATGCACGGTCCACATGGTGCTGAGGGGTCTGGGCGGCTCGGGACAGAATAGCGATGCAACGAGGCTTGTGGGCTGCGCGAATAGGACGCTCGAAGCGACGATGTCAAGTATGACTCCCAGCCACGTCATGGCCTAGTGAGCCGGTCAGCCGGTCCAGCGATGATGGCTTATCTTGGGCAGGCGTACCTTGGAGCAGAAGGTGATGTATTGGATGAAGCGTTCGAACAACGTCTTGCTTCCCGTGCATTTCTGCAGGGCGACCGGGGGGTTCGGTGGTGACAAGGAGAGATGTACGGATATTGCGGTGATCAAAAGAAGTGCGTTCCTCGTTGCTAAGTTCGTCATGAAGTCCTCGCTGATCATAATGTCCTTAGAATCAGAGGAAGGGGGAAGGGATTAGGCGAGATGAGATATCAGCTTCATCTCCTGGTACCTTGTCAAGCTTTATATCCGTAGCATACAGTTTTGATTCCCCATATGCACAGCGCCGCACCACCGCCTCTTTCAGCAGATCCACTGTCGCCGGGCAAAACGAGTTCACATTCCGGGGATTACTGTACTGTGTTTGGATGACTATTCCCAACACATTACCCCGGTGATCTGGTCCGGGATATCAAACAGGAATAGGTGAATCGTCAGCCGACATGGACTCGTGTAGAACTATTACAGGCAAGGGGGGGCATTCATTTCTGTGGCTTCCGCCAAGGTCGATTATTCGTTCAGCAGTTCCTGGTGCGTTCCTCGCTCGTACTATGGCAGGATAATCACTAAGCCATGTACGGCGATAATCAACATGGAGCAAGTTAACAACGGGTTCCTTGCATAAGATGACGGCACCAAGCGTTTTAATCCGATCAGATATGATCAATCAGCGGTTGCTTCGGAAGGAAGCTGGTCGTTCGGTGTCTTCTGCTTACAAAAAACAAAGTACTTGGAATAGTACTCGGTCCGTTCTTAAAATTGCTCATCAAGGCGACTTGTCTTCACCGGTCTTCTAGCTCTCTTGCAGATGTTGCTGCAGAATGTCTCACGAATACCCACGTTGTAGCATTGGCCGCCACAGGGCTTCAAGTACGTGTAGGATACGACCGGAGGGCCGAGGAGTTGCCTATTGCTCTTAGCCCAGCGCAGGCACTCATTTAGGGGTCTTAGAGGTAGCGAAAATGTGCATATTTAGAAGGATGAAGGAATGTTCATAGTGAGTGCCAATACTCTCAACGAGCCACAATCGACTATAACGCTGTGTCTAATTCACGCGCCCTCTGCATTCAACACGAAACGACCGACGGATGGTGAGCTTTTCCCGCTTGACCTCGAGCGGAGGGTGTTGCGAAACGATTGCCACGCCGACATTCGCCGTGTTTCCTCTATCTGGTCGTGAATTGGTATGGGAATACTTTCTCCGTTTCCATGACCCTGCCAATTGGGGTAGGCAAGGTCAGTAACACTGTCTGGCGTAGGTAGCAGTGGGCTTTCTCCGAGCTGCTGATTCATGTCGTCGAAGTCATCGAGGTTACCGCCTTGGATGCTCTCTCTTTCGTCTAATACCTGGTAAGCAAGTCTCCGTGTAGCTGACAAATGGATACTCACATCGAGCGGGAGAGCGGCCGTTTTGATTCGTTTGTGGTAAACCCTCGTAGAGGACATCCGCCTGAGGGACTTCTACGGTTCAAAATGCAAGGATTAGTACGTCTGCTCAGATCTTCTTGACATCGCCAAGGATCGCACCCAACAATTCGTTCTTCTGTGGACTATTATGCGAATTCGCCGTAGTTACAGTCCGCTGGTTGTTGCAGTTTGTGCGATGATCGTTGGTGGTGGTGAAGTGATTTTCCTGGTGCCCCGAGAGTTCGTTCATGGTGCAACTATTCAATGTGCAGTTGCTGACGTTTTGGAACATTTTCGGTGCAGGGGCAATACGGGTTACGGAAGAGTATTGAATGCTCTGGGACGAAGGCGAAGCTGAGCAGATGAAGACAGCTTTGTCCACGTATCCCTTTTATACTTGTACTAGTTGTACTGAAGAAGTCTCTACAGCATTACAGCTATAGCTGTATTTGCCGCCATGTATAGCCTGCAGCGATGCACCGGAATGGACTTCATGATCGGATGCAAAGCTGTTGATGACCGCAGCGTCGAAGCCGCAGTACTGGCAAGCATTTCGCTACGCAGCAACCCCGGCAAATGGACTTCGCCTTGCTTTCACTACCTTAATCATCCCATTCACCTGTCAATACGAAAGCGCCCTTTGTAATCGCAGTCTGAGGATCAATGATGTTGGTGACTTCGAAGACTGCGTTGGATAGCCCAAGAGACGTTTCCCTAATCGAATATGTCTGCTGCTCTATAATGTGCTTTGAGGTAGTTATATATATTAGTCGAACTGACCTACAAGCGTCGAGCGTGAATCGTTCCCTTTCTATTTCTTGGCCTCGCGTAGGCCAGAGTTGCATGACCGTATCGCACGGGGTTCTGAGTCGATTATGAGTCGAGAGTGTGAGTGTGTAGGTAGCTTTGAGGCAACTTATGGTAGTGAGCTACATCAATGAGATTCTGGATAACCACAGAAGCTTGAAGAGGCTACGCACTTGCGATCTAATCTAATCTGAAACTTATGTTCATCTCTCAGTGACCCTAGGTCCAAACACAACCAAACTACCGCTTGATTAACGCGCCTTTCATCTGCAGCCTATAGAGTCAGTCATCCTCCTTCAAACTCTCACCACTACTCACACGAGCAATGGCTCTCCCCAAGGTAAGCTGATAACATTTTGCTTATATGACGGCCATTCTGATGGACGATGTTAGCGGATCATCAAAGTATGGCACACTTTACCTTAATTATTGAAATCGTTGGTTAAAGCCATCAACGTTAACGTTTGCCTCGTCGCCCGATCCAGGAAACAGAACGCCTGGTAGCAGATCCGGCTCCAGGGATTACCGCTGCTCCCCATGAAGACAACTTGCGGTACTTTGATGTGACGATACAAGGTCCTGATGGCAGCCCGTTCTCAAGTGCGTTTGATTGCAGATTTGCTTTGTTGGGCGTGGCGAGGAAGCTAGCGATGCTGATTCTTGGATTGGATGTATAGGCGGTGTCTTCCACCTCGAACTCTTTCTCCCCGAAGAGTACCCGATGGCACCACCGAAGGTTCGGTTTCTGACAAAGATATATCATCCCAATATCGGTGCGCTTTCTCGTCACACTGCGCTCTTATTATGCGCTGCCACTCACTTATGCATCTCTTTAGATAAACTTGGTAGAATTTGCTTAGACATATTGAAGGGTATGGATCTAACTCGCAGTGTACTTCCTTAACTCCATCTCCCGTCAATTGCAGATAAATGGTCACCCGCCCTCCAAATCCGGACCGTCTTACTCTCCATCCAAGCCCTGCTGAGCGCACCTAACCCCGATGACCCCCTCGCTACGGACGTGGCTAAGCACTACAAAGAGGACGAGAAAGACGCGCAGCGAGTGAGCCGAGAGTGGACGGAGAAGTATGCCTCAGGTTAAATACACGATTCATGCGGTGCGGGCTTGAGTAGAGGAATAAATGTTTGTTATAATTAGGAGATTGTTCATGATCATTACTTGCCGTTATAGCTCTAGGAGCACACCGCGGAACAGACGTAAGAACCAGCGGATTGGGGCTACTATCTGACTGGACCTGCCAACTTCACGGATGGTCCGCTGAGGGCTTATTGAGTATGCATTGACGGGAGTTCACGCGCGAGACTCAACGCGCACGCTCCGCCGCCGGCAACGGGGTACCTAATGTTGTCCCGGTATTTGGCTTTCTCCCCCGATCCAAGCTCTGGAATGTCGGCTCGATATCATTTCTTGTCCCGAACGTCTCCCGTTCAAATACTCAAGTATGGACCTCCTAGGTGAGCTTGATGCCAGAATCAAAATAATTCTGTAACTAACGCACACTATAATCAGACATCTCACAGACAACCTCGGACAATGAAACTACTTCGGTGAAACGGATCTGCGTTATCGGGGCAGGTGCGGGAGGACTGGCTGCGCTGAAAGCCATCGTGGAAGCTCCTCAGCACAAGGCAGGCGAGTGGAAAGTCACCGCTTTTGAAGCAAGAAACGAAGTTGGCGGTATCTGGTCAGTCTATTGCTCACCTCTGATGATTTCGTTGATCATTCTGATTGAGTAGGCTACCAGCTCCCCCGACAGATGACCCTCCGTTAACGCCTCTATACGATTCTTTAACCACGAATTTACCGCATCCAGGTATGTGTATGATCAATGATGGTCCACGTTGGCTAAACAACACCCGTGGTTGGAACTTGAAGTTATGGCATTTACGTGCTTCCCATTTCCACCATCAACCGCCATGTACCCGTCGGCATCGGTGGTTGAGAAATACCTCACCTCATATGCAGAACACTTCGGTCTGATGGAACACATACAACTCAACACAGCAGTGACTAACGTTGCTCGAAATTCCACCAATACTGGGTGGACGGTAACACTGTCTACTGGGGACGATAGCAATTACGACCTCGTCATCGTTGCGAACGGACATTATCGTGTCCCACGATATCCTAATACGCCAGGGCTGGATCTATGGCTGAACGCGCATAAGGCTAAGCACTCGGCATGGTATCGACATCCTTTGGATTTGGGAGCGAAGGTATTAGTCGTTGGCGACGGGCCCAGCGCTCGAGATATCTCAGCCGAAATGTCCACTTCACCCACCACAAAGACCCTCGTCCGCTCCGTGCCTAACGCACCCAACACCGAAATCGCCAATATCAAAACTCGCGGCCGCATTACCTCCTACTGCGCCGACTTGAGCAAAGTCATCTTTGAGGACGGATCAACGGAAGAGGGCGTCGATTTCGTCATCCTAGCTACTGGCTATGAGCTCTCGTTCCCTTTCTTATCTCCTGAGATCCTCAAGCCTGGGCTGGCGCCTCCAATACCCCCACTTCCTCGGGATACGTATAATTCGACGTACAACGTATTCCCACTCGCAAAACATATCTTCCCGCTCCAATCTCGCTACCCACCGTCATCTCTGGCATTCATATGTCTTCTCATGCGTGTCGTCCCGTTTCCTCTCATGGAGGCCCAAGCCCGGGTCATCGTACACGCGTTCGCGAACCCCGATGCAATTGATGATACTGAAGAAGCCGTTGATATCATCACCCATCATGAAGACTTGCGCCGTGAAATAGGTGACATCGACGCCGATGCCACGTCGCAGAAGATATCTAAGTTGTGGCATGTTTGCAGAGGAGACAAGCAATTCTCTTACCGTGACGAGTTGCATCGGTTCGCTGAACGGGACGGTCTGGGAATGGTTGTCGTCCCCGATTGGATTAAAGAGGCGTACGAGAAAAAGGAGGTGCTACGTGAACTATGGGTGGATTTGGTGAGCAAGGGAGAGGCAGATGATTGGGTACGAGGCGTAGGTGAGAAGGGCGAGCATGAATGGGTGGATGTCTTGCGAAGAATGATACAATATGCTGAGAATCGAGAAAAGCGCTTGGCTGGAAAAGAAGAAAACAATATAGTTGGTGACATTGCCAAGCTATGAGGATGGGTAGATTTTCTAAGTGCTCAACAAACAGTGTAGTGACAGCCATCATCACAGATGACAGTATGCAGTAGGCAACCAGTGTTAAATAATTACACAAATAGAACGTGAAGCGAGTCGTATCGTGTCAATATAGCTAAAGTACATGCAGTATTAATGTCATCATCGAGTTGTCCAATATGTAGTTGATCAGTACCATTGAAAGGGCCTAGGATCGTCGTCACTACGGTTCCCAAGACGAGAGCGAGGCCCACGCGGTTGAGGTGGTGACTCTGACCCTCTATTTGTGTTTCGTCGTTCACCTTCACGTGTGCGGTCGGAAAGGGCACCCCATGACGGAGGCGGCCTATTAATCCGAGAACTCATCATGGGCAAGCGATAGGTATCCCAGACGTCAATGTCGGCGGCAGCTCCTGTGATCGGTAAGAGAGGGGGTGGCTCTCGCCGTTGAGGAACGATCCTGAGGGCTTCGCGCTGCCTTGTAGCTAGGCGGTGTTGCTGGGTGTTTGAAGGCCCTGTATCTGGGCTTTGGGTTGGGCCATCAACCGTCAGCCAAGCTCGCCTTGCTCGAAGAGCGGTGAGCTGGTCCCTGTCAAATGTACGGCCGGTCCTTGCGTCGGGTTCTGAGCCTGTCCGGGAATGTCCATGTTGACCTCCAGGCGCAGGTGGCCGAGAGGTCTTGACAGTATTGCGACAAACGGGGCAAGTATTGGCGCCTCGAAGCCATTGCTATACCATAATCATCAGTTCGGCGTTCCCAGGAGTAAGCATAGATAGCCACGGACCTCCAAACAAGCTTTGTGCAGCCAGTGGTTACATGCCGGGAGTTTAAGAACGGGGTCCAAGGGTTTGTACTAAGAAATCGTGAACGAAACGCTCGGGACTCGATATAAAGAAAACTCACATCGTCAAGACAGATAGGACAGCGATGGTCGCTATCAGATGTGGCCCAGTCTTTGTAAAAACCTGTAGGCAAACCAGCAACAACATGTTCTGGAGTGCTCTTGGGTTTAGCATCGCCCAGTGTCGCTGCGAGACTCAGCAACCCTTCATAAGAAGTATCGAGGTCCTCATCTCTCTGCTGGAGGTTTCAGCACGAATCGCTTGCGAGGAGAACTGCGCTCACCATGTAGTCACCAGCTGGCCTGCCCCGTCTATGCGCGCGTGCACTGAAATCGTGGACGCCGCTTGGGCCAAACATGAACCCCATGGTATGATTGGCTGGTATGCGACCACGCGCAGCTCGCGTCCGGAGGCGGTGTGGCTCCCTGTCTGAAGGGGCGGAAACTAAGAGCGTATGAGCAACCAAGGAAAATCGAACCAAGGTGATGTACCATTAGAGTCAGCGTTTGCATCCGAATTCTGGGCCGACGAAGGGTCTAGCACGTCGACCGTACTCCACTCATACCGGCGTCCCATTGGCCTCGAGCGGTACGATCTTGACGTGATATCTTCAACGTCATTGGGGGCGTAATCCCCAAATGGTGGATCAGGTGTACGTGTTGTCGACGCGTTGGCGTGAATCCTTGTCCGTTCTGCTTCCCGTTCGCGTTGATGCTGCCGCATAAACTGATGTGATCGTGACACACTCAGCCCATCGTGCTGCATTACTTCAATGGCAATCGACAACCCCTCTTCTGCGCCGCGCGTAGGAGCTGGGTAATTGTGTCGTGGGTGTTGGGCTTGTTCGAGGGGAATGCGGGCACCTTCAAAGCGGGCATGGCGAGATAGATGTTCGTGAACATCACTGCTACTTCGAGCATGGCGTTGGTGAGGAGGGACATGATCAAGGACATTGGGAACGCCCGGAGCATGGAAATGCCGATCGGGGATGGCAATGGGAGGTGGCCGTCGCCTTTGGGAAGCGGCCCAGGGTGCAGCGACATACCTCACACCAGACTCATCATTTCGTGTAGGATTCAGCCCTGGAAAGCGCCAGAGGTAGTCGTCCTCCGCGGACACGGAAATAGAGTGCTGCGTTGGACCGTCAGCCGCAGGCCGCGTGGCCGTATCATGGGACTACAGCTAGTTAGTATAAAATAAACCAACGGACACGGTACTAACCAATTGGGTTCGAGCATTTCCCTGAGATGATTCTCGCTCCCACTCAAATCCCAAGGGGGGAAGCGAGGGCGGAGATGCTTGTGGTGGAGGATTTCGCAAGCGATCGAGTTCTGCGTATCGCTGGAGAGTAGTCCTGAATATGCCTGGACGGTAATCGTCTGGGTTTATAGCCCTAAATGCTGGACGCCGTCTGGTAAGTTCGTCCACGAGGTCACGAAAGTCGCCGTGTTGGGCTGAGCGTGTATCGTTCGGCATATGCAGAGGCCGGGAAAGAGGGGCAAGATATTGAAATTCTGCCTGCAGTGGAGCACTTATTGGAGGTGTTGCTCGATTGATGCTCACGGAGGACCTTGAGGGCGTTGGTCTCGAGATGTCGTAAACAGGGTCGTTATCAATATCCAAAATGGGAGAAAGCACCGGGCCCAGGTCCGGCGAGGGCAAAGAAGGGGGTTCCCTCGAGGGAATCCCGTCGTCCGGCATCAGGTGGTTCAACCCGGGAGAGATGGGAATTGGCGGTGAAACATTGAAGGCTCGTCGTTCATCTACAGAAGATGAACACCGCTGCAGAATAACAGCTGTGCATGAGACTCACCTTCAGCTTGTGCCCTCAACCGTAGAATCTCCTGTGTTCTGCTGCTTCGATAATCGTTCACCGACGGCGCTTCGCGATCACGTTGTACAGAAGGAACGAAAGTTGATGAAGACCATGCCGGTGGTCTGCGGAGGGATCTTGTAGCGTCGCCGTGATACGGCAAGAATAAAAACCCTGAGGTATCGTCAGATGACTCTGGCGTAGACTGGGAGTTCATGTTGTTGAGGATCTCAAGACGAGCTATATCCCTTCGTAGGGCAGCCGCATTTTCAGAAACAAGCGAGTTAGAGCTTGACGCAGGTGGCGGCCTGCGGTGGCGGAGCCGTTGCCCTGTCGCCATTGGTGGCAATGGCGGGGGAACGTGCGGCTGTGCAATCAGAGGTCTGCTACGAGGCGGGTCACTGTCGTCTACATCGTCTTCAGATGTAATCATTTTCGGCTGAACGCACGAAGAGCGAACAACGTACCGGTTGGAGCCCATCTTGTAGAATTAGCTACGATAGTCCCAACATGAAAGGTAGCTAGCGATGAATAGCCGTGAGACTTACTAGGTTGGTTGGCTGTATCATCGACATCAAAATCCAGGCGAAAAGGTGAGAGCTGACCGGCGTTCGTCGAGAGTCTTGGCGCCCGTCGGGCGTCGTAATCCCTGTCGCGATTCACCCAGTCCGAGACCAAGGAGGAAGTTCGTGTTCGGGCCTCCCTTGAAGATGTATCGCCATATGATGGCCAATCTTGTGGTTGATGCCGACGTTCTTGCTCGGTCCCACTTACGAACGCTTCTACATCGGCCAGGGGCGGTGAAGATCGTAACGCATGAAGAGCTTCATCTAGCCGCTCTTGAAACGACGGATCTCGTTCAGCGGTAGGGTCCACGTGCTGCCAGAACATCGGCGGTGTTATGGGCCGTGCAAAGTCAATTCTTGGTGGCGCGCTTGTTGCAGCGTTGTGTGTCTCGGGATCTGAAGAGGGAAGAGCAAGTGGGGGAAGCGAGGGAGGCGGCGAAGATGAACGGGTCGTCTGTGCTGTTTCGGAGATGCCAACACGCAAGACGTTTATTTCACTGTCAAAAGCATTGAAGCGATCTAAGATGGCTCTGTATTGCTCGTCGTGCTGGGGTGAGTGCTGGGGTGAGTGCTGGGGGGAGGCAGCAGGGGGTGCGCTTGTGTAGGAAGGTTCCTCTGTGGGTAAATAGTATGCCATTTCGACGTCCTCAAGTTCTGGGGTAGGCAGGCGTGGGGGGTCCGCTGGGATGGAGGGCGCTTCGAGTTCACTGCCTGATGTCAACGTTCCGTCCGATAAATTCCCGCTCTCGGAGGCTTGTGAGGAGGCAGAGGACGACTCTGCCACATCTGATAGACTTGACTCACTCCGTGGCCGCTTGCTGCGTTCATGGCCATCGCCACTTGACCCCAAGGTCCCACTGCTGCTGCTTCCAGGTTCCGCCTGACTCAAAGGGCTTTCAAGGTCAAAGCCAAACTGTTCAAAGGAACGCTTGAAGGATGTGGTGTTTGTGGGCAACGCAAGATGCAGCTGGGGCGGACGATTTGAGGACATGGTGGTTGGAGAACAAGAATCGTGGGTCGAGGCGATGATGGGTACGAAGTGAGTTAGCAAATTATTACGCTATATGCTAAGTCACAATCAAACCTCGAGTATCTGACTTAGCTTTCCCTTCAAAGTTGTTAACGGACTTTCGCGTTATATTATAACGCGTTTAGTTTCAAACCAGGCCTGCACAACTGCACAACCTACTACTAGTATGAGCGCAAGTACATCTACTGTGGCTACCGCCTACCGTCCTAATTTTGCGTGTTCTAGTCAGATTCAGACTGGATCCGTATCACGAGCCGCGACGGGTTTTCTTTCCTAGCGAAGCGCAATGTTGTCAATGCAAGTGGCACACTGAAGAATATGCTGGACGCGGAGAGTAGGTCCCTTCTTTATCTAGCAGGGAGTTTCAATAATGGGAGTGTATATCGATAGGCAGTTTCCAGGAGGGTATATCAAAAGTTTGTCCGATAGATGAACGGTGGGTTTTCGCCACCGCGATATCGAGATAATCCCTCTGAGCTTTCGGTGCAGACCTATAATCGTGGAGAAATTGGTGGAGTACATGGCCTTCAAGGCCTACTACCAGAAGGCTGGGCCAAAGGAAGACGTTCCGGCCCAAGAAATTATCGAACGGATACCCCTTGAGCTGGTATTGGAACTGTGAGTACCTTGTCGGCTTCCACGGTGATCAGCACGGCCCTAATGCCGCCGGTGGGTCTGCGGTAGACTCCTTGCAGCAGATTATCAGGATAGTGAGTGTTACCAGCTAAGTACGCATTGCGAGGCTTACGTTCTATCTCCAGTGTAATGCTTATCCCGACTCGGTCATTATGCGACATAAGGTGTAACATGGAAACAAATGCCTGTTTGACGGACTCTTCGTGTCCGGTTGAAACCTATGGCCTAAGCAATGGAACACGGTGCTAAGGTACTTCGACGTGTTCACCTTTACATCAAAAAGCAGCCTCGCGGCCTGCTGAAATAACCTGATCGGATCGTCTCAGAGCGAGTTGAAACTTGCCGGGGAAAATTCTAGCATCACCCGTGCGTAAGGCTACAGCAGCACAGTGATGATCAACTCTTTAAGTCAAAGTGGCCATTGTTGAGAAATTTAGCTTTAGTGTCGCTACGTATGGCCGTTTCGCACCATTCGACATTCACAAAGTGAGCCATAGCCCCTTCGTGACAGTCATTGATACATGCACAGGAGCAAGATGTCTCACTTCTTTTTTCTCTCATACCTCGTTTCCGCGTCCAAGGAAGAACTGGGATTTGACTACTGCCTACTATGCCCCAGAAACGCTGTTTCGTTATAGGATTGAGAACGTCTTCTACGAGACCATTGGCGATCCACTTAGCCAGCACGACGCGTCTAGTATGTTCTCACCATCGACCCGAGTGTGGAGGGTACGCAAAAAAAGCACGGTGAATGCGAAAGGTTGGTGTTACAAGATACATGAACATTTACAGGTTGGTGGTTGAGATAAATGACAAATAATGTGTAAAATGTCCGGGGATGTGAATGTAGGTTCATGTTAATGATGAGACGATGTATACGTATATGAGAGTCAGATCACGATGAGGATAGATGTCTGGGGCATTCAGAAATAGAAATAGAAACGGAGAGAATTTCAGAATGACCAGGGGAGTCCGTAGTTGGGAGGATCTACGAGCGTCGAGCACAAGGAGTCGAACTCTCCATCACTTGGTGTTGCATCAGATATTGAGACGGACTGGGATGAGGTAGCAGCGACATCGACACTGAACAACTCGTCCCAGTCAATAGTAACACTGTTGGTGCCAGCTGGGCATGTGTCCTGGGCGTCGAATACCGCCATTGCCGCCGACTTCGAACTGTCTGCGTCTTTGAACCCCGTTGCAGGCAGATTGAGCAACGAATCCCACGAGAGCTCCGCAACCGGCGCCTCCACTTTCGGAAGAGAAACCGGAGAATACGATGCACTGAATGGCCAATCGGCAAAAGGTTCTATGGTCATGGTCTCTGGAGTGGGGACGACTGGATAGGAACCCGGGGCTGCCTCGAATCCCGTAAGCGTGAACGGCATATCCGTCAGTGCGATAGAGCCGTCAATCTGTGGATAGCTGAGGCCAAGAGAGGCAAGATCGGTCTCTGCAACCAGTTGTTCTTGTTGTTGGGAGAAAAGTGAAAGTCCGAGTCCCATCTCGCTAGTGGCGGAGGAGTAAGCGTCTTTCTGCCAGGGATAGTTGAGGAGCAAGTTGTCTACTGCGGTGACGGAGCTGCAGCCAAAAGCCTGACCACCCATCGTTGAGCAGGACTCTACGGGGGAACAAACCGAGGGATACGTTTGATAAGGCACCAATGCAGAAAGCTCGAGCGCGCTGAAGTCGTCTATGAGAGTCATGTTCACTGGTGTTGCCGGAGTGGTGGAGTCCGAGGGAGATGGAGCATCAGAATCGGAGATGGTGTACAACGGCGATGGGGCGGAGGATGAGGACGAGGACGAGGAAGACGAGGACGATAAATCAGACGATCCAGAGGAACTGCCAGATGTTTCCGATGGGCCTGATTCCGACGCAGCGGGGGAACGAGGGGATGCAGAAGGATACGGTGAGGCTCTCTCAGTCCTCTTCGCGGCGCCTCCGAGTCTCGGCCGTCTCGCCTTGGGTTCGTATCCATGCATCCTCTTCCTGTGACGAGTAAGCGACCCGGGATCCCCAGTGCTGAATGTGCACTCTGGGCAGTGTCTATCTTTCACCCCGCTGCTATAGGAAGATGAATGATTAAAGGAATGTTTCGCGGAGGATCAAGGAGGGATACTTACTGTACGCGAATGTGTGTGTCCACATTGCACTTTTGGAGGTTCGCGAATCCGCAGCCGTCAAAAGGGCAGCGGTACATCCTGTAACATACACGGCGATTAGCCCAAGGTCGCATACTCTGAGACAGACGGACGCACATTCTGGATTTTTCGTTATCGTGCAATCGCATATGACGAGCTAGATCTGCGCGGCGGGCCAGCGAGGCGAAGCACACATCGCAGGTAGTTGAGGACTGATACCCATCCCGAACATCAGAACAAGGAACTAGAGTATATGGATCGAGGGTACTCACAGGTTTGCTAGAGACTTTAGGCATCTTCACAAAATTGATTTACGGAGTACAGGCGGGTGGCTCAGAAATATCCGCGGTGCTGGTATCCTGCGGGAGGGGACAAGTTGTTGTCGGAAGCGAGCGGTGGAGGGGAGGGGGCGCTTTGACGGGAGAACGACGATCCTCAACCGCCCCCAATTTATAGACATCGTGCGTGCCCTCGCCAGTTGGATTGGTTTCGCCACTCGCCAGTCGATTTCTACGAGAAATACCTTATATAGAAGGAGTCATGGGGGCTCGCGCGACCAATCCAACGAGTGGCTGAAGAAATCCGAAGTGAGCCACCGTACGAGGGGAAAAGGAAATAATGCTGGATTGGTTGCCAACATGGTCGGAGAAAACAAAAGACAAGACGGTGAAAATTGCCAGATTTGGGTGCAGCGTGGCCAGCCCCTGTCGTGGAGGTTGGGCCTTGAAGGAAACGCGTGTCTGGACGGGGAGAAGATGGGAGAAGATGGGAACAAAGCTCGCGCAGTCAGTTCAATAATGCCAGCCGAGCGGTGAGTTGACTTTGGGCGATTTGAATATAACGAGAACCGACACTCTAACTGTACTATAAAATCGAATCCTTGCCTGGCTTTCTCGTATGGGAACACCTGGATCTTGTCGGTTGACCTGCGGGTAAGGCGTTGAACCTTCATGTAAGTAACCAGAATCAAGAGCTTGCGAAACGCGCGAGAAGCCGCTTTGTGGGTCCATATTTACCAAGAAGCTCCTCGGCGTCGCGCCACAAGTGTTCTAGGTTCAAATAATATCTCGATTTTAGCTTCCATTTGAACACAATTTCTAAGCTACAAGCGTGGAGCCCTCGACGCTAACGTCCAGCAAGTACTGTCCGCATTTCCGGAAGACGACGAACGGGCTACGACGACGGATTGGGACACCAATATCAATACTCGAGTATCTGAAGAGCGCGACATTCTCACATACATACAGATAATACATAACTAAAAGAGGCCTGCGAGATCTGCGAATGGATCCTTTCCTTGTGTTGCTGGTGTCGATGATGCTGGCGCAGTGGCGGTAGAGGACGGCGGTTGTTGAGTATGCGGATGCGTTTGCGGTGATTGATACCCAGAACCCCCCATTCCCATTCCCGGCATGGAAGTCCCGCTGTGACCGTTACCGAAGTAATTGGGAGGCTGTGTCTGGGTATTCTGCGCGAACGTCCCTATCGTCGGCTTCGGTGTACCTGGGAGCATTATTGGATTAGGTGTGTGTGATGTTTGTGGTTGCCCATACGCCGGCATCGACGGTATTTGTGCGTGAGGTGAACCGAAGGTGTTTGTGCCCGCGAATTGTGAGGGAGCCATGAATGATGGCATGGAAATTGGTGGTGCGGCGGTCGACGTCGTTTGTCCACCACCGAACAGTCCAGCAAGATCGTCTACACCTTCGGGGGGAGCGCTACCACTTACACCATCATCAAAATCGATCAGAGACAGATCATTCGCCGTCCTCGCGCCCGCTGCCGACTCTGCTGGTATCGGATTCGACGCAACCGAGTAATCCCCCCGCTTGAACGCGTCGTAGCGGTTCAGCACGCTGTTGATCTGGTCGTTAATCTGTAGGAACGTGTCCAGCGACTCTGGATCCTCCGTCTCTGCGTCTGAGATCCACTTCTGTATCTTCGGCCGCGCGCTGCTGAGGATCGACGCAATCTGATCGTACGCATCGCCCGACGCGAACCGCTCCCCGCGCTGCGAGTCGAAGTTATCCAGCAGTTCGTTGAGCAGGATCACCTTCGACTCGAGTTTGTTGAGCTCCGTGAGCGCCTGCGCGCGGTAGTCGGGTTTCGCTTCGGGATTTGCACCAGCGAGCGCTTTCATCAGTTCCTGCGCCGCAGCAAGGTCTCGGGGTGTCCCCCTCCGAATGAGCTCCTGCAGCTTGGCAGACTGAGCTTCCCTGTCCTCGTTCTCGAGCTCCTCGGCGGATTTCAGGTTCTGACATCGATTGAGCGAGAGAGGGAGAGGAGGCAGTCTAGGAGCACACTCACGCTGACGGCCGCAGTCTCTGGCTGTTGCGCCCGAGGGAAGTCACGGAAGCGGTATCCCTTGAACGACAGCAACCGGTGCATATCCCTGATATTGCCCAAGTCCTCTTTCCACCGCGAATCCGTGCAGATCGTCTCCTTCCACGTGTGAATGAGATCGAGGATACGGCTCATGACTGGGCCGGGGAATGGCGGGGGGCGTTCGGGAAAGCGTCTGACGAGCTCGTTGAGGAACTCTTTGGTGGAAATTTGGAGGTGGAATGGGTAGCCGCACGATTGGACGAGGGTGTCGAGGAGCGCAAGGGCGAGAACGGCGACGTGGGGGTTTCTGTGGTTCGCCAGGCGAGCTATCAGCATCGCTGCCTCTCGCGGGCTGCAGTAGCATGGTAAGTAGCTGGTAGATCACGGATGAAAGAAGCGCACTTGTTGGCCTTTTTGGTATTAATGTATTCTGCGACCTCGATGTGAGAAGCATAGTTTGGTTCGTGCAGAGATGGATCGCAAGCTCTGGTGACAAGAAGTTCTATGGGGGACACTCTGGACCAGCTGGTGCCAATTGGAGTGTTCAGCATGATCCACTTCCGATGGTGTCGATTGGTGGTCAATCTGAGGCGACCGTGAAGTGTGGCAGAAGATCAGGGACTCGGATGGTGCCAAGCGCCCAGTGAGCGCTAAATAGTAAACTCGCTCTGTATGGACTCCGAGTCCGGGAGCGACCTCGGCGACACCTTGAACGACGTTGCACATGATCTTTTCCTCACAGAATCAGTGGAGAGTTGGCGGGAAACGTACGCTCGTCCCTCGTCACGTCTCACCGAAAGCCTCAGCAAAGTCAAAGCAGAGCTCATCAAGGGAGATCTTTTGTCTTCGCAGGGTTTTTGTCAGACACTCGCGGCCCAAGAAACTGGCAAAGTGGGAAATAGGATTTATTCGCACATCAAAGAGATTGTGACAAAGAGCCAGTCTGCTCTTCGCCAAGTTTCCACAGAATATGAATCAGCGCAGATCTCAGACCATCCGGGCTATGTCACATTCTTAGACGGTGGTATCTTTCTCGCTGCTTCGAACGAGGAGAGGGCCGCGGATTGCGTTGCAGAGGAGGACGATCACGAGCTCAAGATTCACGACAGCATCCTCGCGGCGGAATTCAATAAGAAGAACAATCTAAAGGCCTTCTTTGATGTACGTACTTGATACATTCACGGCGTGCTGACGACAATCTACGTAGAATATCAAGAAGGCGATAGGTGCTGCCACTAGCACACTTTACAATGACCCTTGTCGTAGACACGTCTATGCGATGACACTCCAAGGCAAGCAACTGCGCATGTGGTACTTCTGTCGCTCTCACATCGCCATCTCGCTCCCATTCAACATCCACAAAGTGAGCCACCTTCGCGTCTTATCTGCCGTAATTGTTGATGATGTATTCAAGGCGCAAGACGACTTCCTTCTGTTCCTCTTGTTCCCCATTTCGCCAACCAAAGAAGAACTTGGATTCGATCCTACCGTCGTTCGCGTCATCCGACGCACGGGGGCGGTCTTTCGCTACAAGGTTGGCGACGTCTACTATGAGACTGTCGGCGATCCACTCAATCAAGACGCGGCAATGATATCACATATGCTCACGATCAACTCGTGTTTGGAAGGTACGAAAGGTTATTCTGGACGGCGCGGGGTGGCGCGAGGACGAGAGGGACAAGGAACTACATGTTTTAAGAGACGTCTGGCTTTATCACGGGTCGACAATGGAGAAAGATATTCAGGACCAAATCTTCGGCAAGTTCGACAAGGGAACTCGAGAGAAAGTCAGGCCGCACTTCCTCACTATCCTCCAAGATGTAGAGGTATCTTTCAAAACGAATGGTGTTGAACGAAAAGACGTGACTCCACTTGCGACTGGTCTGTCGTTCGCCATCCTTGACCCTATTACCAAAATAGGATCTCGAAGGGATCCCGAGTTAGCAAGGCCCCCCTAGATCAAGGCGCTTCCAAAATGTCTTTCCAACCTTCTCGTGAAGCACCCAAGGCCCGCATCCACGTCCGTACAGTCTTCAATGAGTGCTGTGAACCCGTATACGACATTGCAGACATTGTCACCCTTGCGAAATGTCTTGACGGCGCAATCGTTGGTGAGGTCGCGTTTAGTAGGAATTTCTTTTTGCTCCCTCTTGCTGATGGCCTCCTCCAGGCTTGGACTATCTACGACAAGCAGGGTTTGTTCATCGGGACATTAGTGGCGGCAATATTCTCTGCTACGCTCCGGAACGATCAGAAGATACGACGGCGGCGGTCAAGGCCACAGGCATAGGTAAGATCGCTGATCTTGAATACTGCCGGCCGTACGAGGACAGCGAGCCCAACGAACCTATAACGGTGAGCGAATTATGTCTGTGCGCTCTTAACCAACGCCAAATAGTTGTTTCAGGGCACACCGTATTTTCTACCCACCGAATACTCAACACAAACCTATCAATTCTTTCCTCCTGAAAACGACGGCCCCGCCCAGAAAGTCAGCTTCAACTTCTACCACGACCTTGAATCTCTCATTTGGGTGTATGTTTAGTTCCTCTTCAACCATGTCCCCACGTCCCTCCTAGTTGCGGATAAAGGCTTCCAGAAAACTGCTAAATCTCTCCGGGCCTCTGCCTCTCGCTGGTTTGCTTGCGTAGATAACGCGGCACGGATTTCTATGATTAAAGGGGGTTGCCACGAGGAATGGCGCGAACTGAGGGAATTCTGGGCGATGACTGGGACCTCCCCCGCTCCTTTTTTGGAGCAAGTCCAGACAGTGGACATTCGGCAATCGTTTGTTTCCGCACAGAGAGCTGCAGAAGCAGGAACCGGATAAACATACCCGTCGTTGGCCTCGCGAGTTTTTCAAGGACCCCATACACTGGCTTTCGGGAAAGGCAGAGGGCGGTATCCTAAGGAAGGGATCGCCGGTGCCTGAGGCCTGACCTCTCACCGAAACTAGATGTCGACAACAAGGTATGACCACATTCTTTTGCGTTTACCTCTCCGTGACAAGATGCATTTACAGGATCACGAAGATGATGGTACCACGGCTGAGTACTAGTCATTGTCGTTATGCTGCATGTGCATGACAGTGTCGTCTGTAATACTAACTCCATGAGCATTCTGCGATCATCTCAAGCACACGCCAGGGCATATCCCGTATTTAGGAAAGCTTTGATAGGCGAAGTGTTCGTCTTGCATGCGAGTTCTGCGTGCCAGTGCGTGCCACACAACATCAACTTTGAGCAATCGTTCTCTCAACCATCTCGTAACTAGAATGAAACCATTTGTCGTTGTCTCCGCCATCCTCTCCTATTTTCCCAGGCATCTTGCTGAGTGCTCTAGCTACATAGATCTGGGTGGCATAGCCACCTTGATAAGATAAGATTATGCGTCGGCGATCTCTGCAGTGCCAGCAGAGCAATTCTGCCTTCGACCTCCAGGACTGTCACGGATTCAAACTAATATCCGAGTTGTAGCGCTGTGAAAGGTACTTAGGCCACTGAATGGTTTCGGGCGAGGACCTTTCGAGCCCCAACAAAGCAGTATAAAGCCCATACATAAATACCTTTTCTCAGCTATCCGAACATTGGAACAAGAAGACCAGTTACTACTCAGGGTACAAAGAGCTTGCACCATGGGTGGCTTCAATAAGGCTTTGTCTCTCACACAGCTATTTCAAATCTCTTAAAGCGATGGCATTCTTCGTCGTTCAAAATCATCCACCATCACTCTGTGACTACGTTCCATGCAGCCGGGTTCACACATGTACGCCAAAATGACAAGTCCGACCGAGGGGGGATGTGACCGATCACCTAGTCGAGTAAGTGGTTCAAGCATCGGTACCAGGCAGCGTATATCTGATGTACTCGCTTCTCAAGTTCGTAAAAGGGCTACATTCCCCATACGTCAAGCCCGACTCAAAGAGGTCGTCGACTTTGTGCGCAACTACCACCATTTCCCCCACGATCGTGAAACACTGACTGCACGACAGGATTAGCTGTCCATACGACCATCAATGTAAATCGACGGCACCCGACTTTGCTGCGCTGATGTCTCATGGGGTTTGCACACAGTGAGTAACATCTCACATCCCCGCCCTAGTCGCTAACATCATGACCGAACAGTGGCGTATTCGATTCATTCCTATGTCCCTTCTGCCCCTTTTCTATAGACAATCCCGAGGCGCTGGTCCACCACGGTATCATGAAGCACGGTTTCTATCCCAGAAGCCACCCAAGCTGTATCGATCTCCCTTGCTCTGACTCCACGCGGACCACCTACAGGGCGAGGAGAATGCCTGATCGCTCCGATTACCTAGAGGATAGAGTGCTTTCGGACCACCTATCATCGGATAACCCTACTCTGTCGTGGCGGCCTTCCTTGGATTATGCAGCCGAAGGACGCTTACGGAATACCCATTCCCGTACTGGTCATCGCGAACGTAATCCCCTTCGTAGTGTAAAGAAACACCGCTCCCACTCAAAAGACAGCAGTAATACCACGCCTTCCCCCTCTCCCTCCCCCTCTCCCTCTCGTTCTCCATTGAATTTGGATCTTTCTTACGATTATACCCCACCGGTGGACCTCACAGCTAGCGCCTTGTATAGATCGCTCCTCGCACCCTTTGTAGAACCTGAACCGTATCCGATGCCAGATTATGCGGAAGACACGGTCATATACCCGCTCGAAATGCCGGAGTTCGACGATGATGTCTTTGGTCGGTCGTGTGCCGATGACCTGTAATGGCGAAGAACCATACCTTCTTTCTCATTGACTGAAATGTATTAACAACATACTGTATCGATTAGTTCATCTATTTATCGTGTTACCTCATGATCAGATCTGCACCCATAGACGTCCCGCAAGCATACGCACCACTGGCGTCGGTGTAAGTCGTTACCGACGACAGGGATTGTCGTGAAGGGCATAGTCTCCCTCGTTCTCTGAGCTCCCCCCTGCCCAGCTCTCTCTCCATTCAAATCAACGAAGAAGATGCCCGTGTAATGGGTATTCGAACCTGGCGAGACTGATCAGGACAATACAAATTCTGCGGTCTTTAGAAGATCGCGCAGAACACGCTGACTTTCTGCGACAATTCTTGCAACAAGGCGGGATTGTGCCCATTTGGGACGTCAACGAAGCCCTCCGGGGACAAGATCTTTTCCTCAGTGAGATGCGCTTCCACAGCGGAAAGTTGATCGCACAACGAGGCTACCGAAGGTCAGGCGTATGTTTCTCGCCACTGTTCCACGGCGGTGATGGTGGAAATAGGGCAGCGTTATCTAACAGGATGGCGCCCCTTCAACATCAAGTTATGTAGGTTACAATGAAAGGGAGATGCTGCCAAGAGCTTGACTATTGGGCTCGCCAGTACGCCCGTGGCATATATAACAAAAGTCGATGGGTATCTCTGTTCGCTTGCAATAATCTACTGAACCTGCTACATATTCATACACATGTTGAAGTGAGTCGGGGAAAAGGTGTAGAAACCAGGCGAAACTACTCGCAGGGATAAAAGAATGCCTTGGTGCGTGTGGTGCGTAGACAAACAATATAGCTTAACGTAAAGTCCTAAATTGAACAACACACATGACTTGTTTGCATACACTGATCAAAAGTAGGTTGGAGTTTGAGGAATGTATACAGCAAGTCTTAAATGCGAGGAGAGTCTGGACGATATGTTAGCCTCCGATGTGAAAGGGCAGGGCTTTTCATGTACATACCAATGCGATTGCGTCAAGAATCAGTCACAATGCCCTTCACGCCTCCGCTTTGCGTCCTGCCACCGTCTCTAGCCCGAGCAGTATGCATCCGCTGAGGTTGAGGCTTTCGAATAGAATTCGTACGTGTGCGATCATCAGGCGGAGGAAGCTCATCAGGCGACCGCTGAGAGACGGGGAACGGGAGGGCTGCAGGCATTGGGATGGGAACAGGCACAGGGGTCTCCGCGCCCTTCTTACTCTTCTTCCTCTTTGACTTAGTAGCCACAATGGGGGGAGAAGGGTCGAATGCTGGCGGACTCCTACTTGGCCCGGGATCCGACGCAGGTACAGGCGATGCCGAGGACGCTCGAGGCAACGAAGCAGGCTGAGAAGGCGGGGGCGAAATCGGATCAACCCAATCATCCTCAATATCGTCACTGAACGCGCCTTCTTCTTTGACGTAGTCATTATCCCCCGCATCTTTATCGTCGGCCCACGCTAGCGGGCGATTAGGCAAGTCAAACTTGGAGTTCGGGCCGGGGGTGATAGGACCAACTGGATCGTCCTCAGTATCGATTTCCTCGCTTCGACCTCTATTACCGTGGTTTGCACTGGCGCTCGACGTAGATGGCGTGGCAGATCTCGTATCGAAGAACTTTTCTTCGCCTTCTTCATCTTCCCCCTCGGAGTCCATATCCATATCATCCGGCTCTGAAATTGACTCCAAACCCATCTCTGAATCAGAAGGCCAGGTAGGAGGCTCATCTTGGATAGAGAAGATAGTCCGGTAGTCCCTCGCAAGCTAGGTACGAGCATCGTCATAAGGAAGCGTCACGCAAAAAGACAAACGAGAGAGCATACCTCGCCAACCCTCCGCCGGAAATCTACCCAATCAGCTTCATCCTTGCACAGGAATCCAAGGAGCATGCTTGGGTCTAAACCACTGAGAGGCATCTTCCGTACCCGATCACAATGGAAGGTCTTGAGCTCTGCGTCCGAGTAGGCTGTAACGTAGTGTTGCTGCAGTGGGTCGAGCGACTCGCCACCGCTGCTGAGGAAAACGACATCGCTTTGATCCATCTCGGTGCTCACATCAGGGGACACAGGTTGACTGACGGAGGCCGCGCGAGTAGCACGGGGCGTCCTCGACGTCGACATTGAGGACTTCATAGGAGGTGAAGAAGAGGTCGAAGGAGCACCAGGATAACTTGAAGACGAAGACGAATGCGAATGGGAGGAAGATGAAGAGTATTGTTTCTGCAGCGGCGATGGCGACAGCGGAGCGTGATAGGAGAATGTCGAAGAGCCCGTACGCGAGGAGGAAGGGGACGCTGGGATGCGCGAGTGGCTGGGGTCGTTGTAGCTACTGGGGATTTGTCGTGATCTTCTGTCGCCGTGTTCACGCTCGCGGTCGGATTCACGGCCGGCATCCCATTCAAGGGCTTCATTAGGTTGAGGGGTTGGGCGAAGGGGTATGGCGGGTCGCGCATGGTGTGGATCAAGATAAAACAAACTATCAGCTTGAGACCCAACAAAATAGTATGAGGAGCTTGGTCGGCCGCCCGCGATACCGACAGATTGAGGAAATGTGTACAGAAACTAGTGATGATAAGATGTCGAGACTACGGTTTCAAGGAGTGACACCCCTTACCTTGATAGAATCATAATATATCGGATTAACACCGTCCAAGCCCAAACGTATGCCGACAAGAATGAGGACAGCACGATCTCCCCAGTTATTTCGGACGTGGCGTTTAGGCAGGGTTCCCGAATTCGAAGCAGCATAAACATCGGACTGAAAAACAACACCATCGACTCCAACGGAAACTCCTAGCGCAGCGTCAGGGAACGCAGAGGCCAGAGTCCTGCGAAGAAGGGAGATGAGGCAAGTGAAGTAAGGAGAGGAAAAACACCCACTTGATTGCTCCAGCAGCCGTGCTAGGGCCAAACCATTGACCGACATCTTTCCCAAGGTCCTTGCCAGCAAGTGCCATCCGATGTACGCTAAACGGTGCTTCAGGTGAAGGAGTATCAAAAAACCATGTTAATATCTGAACGTAGGTAGCGAAGTCGGCAGTAGCAACAGGATGTGGGGGTTTGCGCCAATCTGAGCGGTGGATTAGTTTATCATGGTTGTGGTGCAATTCAGAGACGAACCTCGGCTGAGATGGAGATGAAGGAGCGCATTTGCAAGCAAAGATTGGCCGGTACGCAACATACATCCCCAACCCGAGTCTGAGGTCCAGCCTTTCTCTCCTCTGCCTACCCACGCCCACACCTTCGAGGGCGGACTGCTGGGCTGGAAGGTCTCGACCGGTTGCTCGTTAGTCAAATCGCACAAGCGGACGTCTCTGATTGGCGTAAAATGGGATCGGTACGTGAGCCAGATCCGTGAAGTGAAGTCGGCGTAGAATACGGGCGGCCAGTTAGCTGACGGGTGTTTGACCCCTAAACTGCTTTGAGACTCGGTGGGAGATTGGATGGATGAAGTGGAGGAGCGCAGCGACGGCGATGAACCGCGTCTGCGGTCTGAAGAGCTGCGCGGAGGCGCGGATGCTGTAGAAGATGTCAGCGAATTAGGGATCGGCGGCGGCTCCCAACCAGGGTGCTGCACGCCAAGCAGCCAAATAGGATCGGGACACTCGTCGGGCGTCGCGTCGCTGTCCAGGATGTATCGCATCGCTTTCCCAACTAGATGCCCCCTCCCATACTTGGCCGCAGTTAGCAGCGCCGATCCCTTGTTCTTGGGAGACGAGCCTGCCGTCGACATGCTCTGGGTCTGGGATATGAGGGCAGGAAGCGAGAGATCGGTCGATGATGTGCTGAACGTGTGCGAGAACCAGCCTGAGAGTCGTGTGGGGAGGTCGCCAATGCGCGAGCCCGTCGAGGATGTGGAAGCGTAGAGCGAGACGCTCGGGTGGGTATCGGATGCAGTGCTGAGAGGTCTTTCTGAGCGAGTTCGTGGTCGGGGGACGTTGATGGGTTCGACGATGACTGGCTGCTCGTCGTTCGGCGTCGTGAGTTCGTCAATCTCCAAATCCTTGTCCTTCTCGCGCTCCCTCTCCTTGAAGGACAGAAACTTGGATTTGCCGCGCTCCGAGGTCGATATGGAGCTCCCGCTAGCAATGCTGCTGCCGCTGGGGCTTCCACTCACGCCTGGGTCTGTGACGGACTTGGATCTGTCCCTGTTGGCCTGTTTTTGCAGGAACTTGGGCAGTTTCGAAGCATGATGGGAAGAACCGGGGGTCGACGGCGTGGGCGACTGGCGAGAATGCTTACTTGACATTAGTCTTTGAGTCCAGGACCTGCTCGCTGCCCTCTGGCAACTTCCTCAACGAATTCGCCGGTTTACGTGAAGTGCGTTGTCGTGGAGAAGGTGGTGGTGGCGCTCAAGCCGTTTTCGGCGCTTCTCCTCCTCAGACACGGCCTCAAACACGGTCTTTTCTGGATTAGTGCGCTCTCCATGGTCCTGCGATTCCGGGGTTATACTGGCGCGAGCTAGGAGGACCGTAAATGTTTCCAATAGCAAGGCTGAGGCAAGATCGTGGCTCATCAGTACGCCCTTTGATGATATGAACGCCAGAACCCATCTCATTTATCACTTAGCACTCAGGCAGCACTGCTTCCGAAGGTTGTCTGTAGTGCTGTGTGACTTCAGGAACGTGTCAGACACATACAAGGCCTCACAGTACCGTCCCACCGCTTGATTCGGGCTGAGCAAGCCTGAGGAAAGGGCACCATCCCCTTCACGCCAGTGTGCACCGAATGCCACGGCGGGATTCTGCACAGCTCTCGATTCGTCTCCCTCCATGTGAGTGTCTGTTGCCTTAGCATCGTACACGTCCCATAGTTAACCATAGTGGTCAATCGCTTGACTGCACGTTCTCGATCAAAGCAGCCGTTGGATAGACAAGCGTCTACTCGCAAAATTGCAAGCCCCACACAAGCGAACTGGCAGCGCATTGCATGGGGGACCAGGTGTCCAAGCCGCCTTACGGCCAGCGCAACTCAATTTGGGAAATTCTATGGCAACGAAGGGTCAAACAACTTCTGGATTGATTTTACCTGGCTCCTGCAGTACGTGGAAACAATCTCCACCACTCGTCCTGGGATCCTCCCGATGCCCATGCAATAGTCGAGATCAAACCTCGGCGGAACCATAGAGTACAAACCCAGGTACTTCCCCTGCTTCTCCTATCCCCCGAATCGCGTGACTCCATGTCTTCTCTGATCCTCAGATGACTATGACAGTGGTATACAGCCCTCTTGTTCTTCCATCCCCATCATCGCCTCACTTCACATCGGGGAGCCCGTCTTGGCACAGCAAGAGCAATGTCTCCGGTCGTGGACCCCCCGTCAAGTTCTTCGTTCGAGGACGCGGCCCACGTTGTGACACCCTCACCGTACGACCGAGATACCACAGATATTGTGTGGAGCTGCCTCGCGGTTATCTTCTCTTGCACTTGGGCAGCCATTCATCCGAATGTTCCCCATTATGGTATTCGAGCATCCCGGTGGAAGATGTTGAGGAGACGTGTTCTCCTGATGTTGTGGGCAATCCTAGTGCCGGAGTTGATGGTTATGTGGGCGGTCCGCCAGTGGTTTGAAGCAGGCCAAGCTGTGGAAGCTTATCATACCAATGCAACCAGGACGATAATTGTGAACAAGTCAGCGAAAAGTGCGTAATACGAACGATGATTTTCTATTCGGCCAAAGGAGCTCATGTACGACCTACGTTTATTAGGCTCAAAGTGGACGATGATACACGGTTTCTTCCTCGTGATGGGAGGGTATTCATTGGCGGTCGATGGGAAAGAGGTGAACTCGCTTCGTGCTGAAGACCACTGGACAACGTCGAACCACCAACACTTCTGTATCTGCGTTCGTCGTCCATCTGATATTGCCCTCATTGCCTGGCCCACACCCCGAGTCGAAGAAATTCAAGACAAGAGCAAAGGCGATGCGCTTGCCAAATTGCTGATTTTGGGTCAAGTTGTCTGGTTTATCCTTCAACTCGTCGCTAGATTTTCATCCCATCTGGCCGTCACCGAGCTAGAAGTGGTAACACTCTCCTACGCTTCGATTAACGCACTGCTGTACTTCTTCTGGTGGGACAAACCACTTGATGTCCACGAACCCATCCTTATCGAAAGGAAGCCGCACGATACGCCCACATCGTCCCCTCACTACGATGATGATACTGACAACCCTCGGTGGGGTTTCGTCTGGGGGCAACTCATATTTCAACTTCACGCAATACTTAATGAAGAGCCGAGGAGCATGTCCCTCCACCCACTCGTCCTTGTCCACCTTGATCACTCTTCGAAAAGCGAGAAATACTCGCTTGCTTTCTGTGGTTTAGCTGGGAGCTTGTTCGGTGTCATCCATTGCATCGCCTGGCACTTCCACTTCCCTTCCACAGCGGAGAAGGTGATGTGGAGGGTCGCGTCAATACTGGTTACAGCCGTACCATTATTGTGGTACGTGATCATATCCGCCACCGTAATGTTGTTGAAGATGAAGACGACCTCTGAGATCTCGGGAGCCTCTCGGTGGGTTATCGTCTCGCTCGGGTCTCTTATCCGGTATATCGGTATGGGACTGGTCCCAGTGCTCTTGTATTCTTATTTCCTTGCTCGATTACTTCTGATCATTGAATCCTTTGTATCGCTCAGGAGTCTTTCACCTGAAGCTTTTCAAGTGGTTGCATGGACGACATTCATCCCTCATATTTGAGTTATTTTTTTGACTACTGATACTGTCAGCATCGTAGACAGTGTCTCTGTGTTTAAATGACTCTACGACAGGACAATATGAAGAGAGACCTCAGATAACGTGTCATCACTTAAGTCTGCCAAAGGTCGAGTGATTCACACCGGTCCTTCAGAAGGTTGATGAGGTGTCAGTCATGTTTTTGCTCAGATCAAGAGATGGTGCCCGATATGCTGTCTGACATGCTGATATGAGTTCAACTTGGGACAGTTGAGGACTCCTATCCCCTATCTCACGAATAGGGACACTTGCTTAATAAACTTAATCGAGGAAACACCCCTGAAATCTGCGTGTGTTACACGTGATGTGTCTGAGGAGTGCACCGTTAGAAGGCACTTCATTGCTTTACAATTACCACAACGGCAGGACAGGCTCGCCAATGAGCGACCCGTTCCGAACGCCATCAACCTCGAAATTAAATGGCTTGCCTTTTCGCTCTAGCGCAATCAAGCGCGACACTTTGGCGGCCGAACTAGAGAAAGGTCTGTCTTACAGTGGCACCGTCGAATGCTTACCCTTTCAATTGACGAATAAACGTCTTCCAGATCCCCAGCTTTCCACAGCAAAGCGACAGCAGCGCTCGCAGGCCCTGACTTCTAATATGGCCTATGCATCGCTTGAAAGGCAACTCGCTGCAGTGAAGACCACGAAGATGGAGTTGGAGACAAAGGTGCGCGAGAAGGACGTGCTGATTGAGCAGCTCGAACGCGATCGGAGGTTGTTCAGCGACCTCGAAAAGAAGGAGAGGGAGGAGAAGGAGAGAGAACGCACTGAGCATGACGAAGAGAGGGTGCGCGCATTTTGTACAACTTTATTGACACGATTTCTAATATATTCTCTCGTAGAGTAGGACAGAAGCAGAGCTACGCTCACTACGCACTATGCTCAACGACCTCCGGGAGGAACACGCAGACACTGAAGATGCGCTGTCGAGCCTCTCAAGGTCTTCAAAGCACACCATCGCCTCGCAAGCGACATCGCTCTCGTCGCTCACGCGGCAGAACGCCATCCTCACCGCCTCGCTCGCCGAGTCCGAGCGCATTGCCGCGTCGCGTGCGCACGAGCTGATGGACCTGCAATCGGAGCTGGAAGCGCTGCGTGCGCTGAAGGAGCGCGTAGACAAGGGCGCGAAGGACGTGGAGCCGATGGCGGTGGTGCGGGACGAGCTGCATCGGCAGGCGGGGCACACGCGGAAGCTGGAGATGATGAACGAGCGGCTGAGTGCGGAGGTGCGGGGGCTGAGGGAGAGGCAGACGAGCGTCGAGGTGCTGCGAGAGGAGAAGCGGGCACTGGAGAGGAAGGTGGCGGGTCTGGAAGAGATGAGGGAAAAGGCGATTCGGCTGGAAGCGGAGGTGGAAGCTGTGAGACACGAGAGAGCTCAATGGTACAGTGCACTTCCGTGATATATTGACTGTACTAAGGACATCTTTCGTAGGGCTCATAACAGTTCTCAGTCACCGGTCTCTGTCTCTGTCACCTCGGCACTCACGGATCTCCGGCTCGCTCATGCGAGGCTTCTCGAAGAACACGGTGCAACTACTGCAACCCTCCGCGAACGCGACTCCCGAATAGGCGCTCTGACCCGTGAACTGGCTGAATCGCAGGAAGCCATCACGAGTCTCGAGAAGTCCATTCGTGTCTACGCGGCCAAGCTCGAACGCAGTGAGGGCAAGGCTCTACTAGCAGAGCGGCAAGTTGGATTTCTCGAAGCTATGTTGGTCAGTTTGCTGTGTCCATTCCTTTGTGTTTAGTAGTGAAGGGTGTTTGCTTATAGGCGAGCTATGACGCGGAAGCTGCGCATGACAACCAGCAGTCTACGATGATGGACGCAGACGAGGGGAGCAGTAGTATGTCCCGGCTGCGCGTGAAACAACTGGAGGAGATGGTGGATGAATACCGCAAGGCCAACGACAGGCTAATGAAATCCCTAGACGACATAGGCGTCGATCCCTTGAGTGGCGGGAAGGATATACAAGGGCTGAAGCAGGAGCTCTCCGAGGCTCAATCTGCGAGGGTAGCTCTGGAATCTGGTCAGCCCTCCCCTCTCTCGCTGATTTATGATTATTGGACCGCTTGATTTTTTAATACCACCCTCTTTGCATCGAATAGACCTCAAGGCGCGCCAAGAAGAGACGCAGGAACACCTTGCGCGGATCGACAAGCTCGAGCAAGAGCTCTTCGAGCTTTCTGGAGAAGTGGCTGGCGGGAGACATGTTCCGCCAGGCGTGCGGGTATTATCGATGAAGGATAACCCAGAGGAGAAGTGGTTTAATCTACGGCAGGAAGCTTTAGATCGACTACGCGGGGAGAACGAGGCCCTCATGGCGCGTCTCCGAGAACTTGAGGACCAACAACCCGCCCTACCATCTAACAATATGCCTCCTCCCTCCTCCAACACACTCAACACACCCAACACACCCAATGCCCCCGCCTCTGCCCCCGCGCACCTCGTCCCCCGGGAATCCTACGAACTCGCCCTCAGCAAAACTGCCGCCCTCGCCGCTGAGCTCACGCAGAAGGACACGCGTCTACGGCGCCTGCAGCAAGTCTTCGCGTCGAAGAGCGCCGAGTTCCGCGAGGCCATCGCGTCGATCCTCGGCGTGAAGCTCGCGTTCTACCCGAACGGGCAGGTGCGGGTGACGTCGATCTTTGATCTGAACGCGAGTTTTGTGTTTCAGCCAGAGCGGAAGGGGGGCGGAACGATGCAGCTTGTGGGGCAAGGGGAGAGCGTGTCGGAGGATCTGCTCGGCCTGATGCAGACGTGGATCGTAAAGGAGCAGTGCATCCCTGCTTTCGTGGCGCTCGTCACGCTTGATTGCTATGAGAAGGCGAAGGCCGGGGAGGTGTGATGCGGTGGTATTTCTTTGATTGGTATTTCTTTGATATTTTACTGTAATCATGTCGATCTGTGTTTCTGCTTATATTGCTTCTAAATCATAGTTCGCGCGAAGACGAAGCTCAATGTACGGTTGCAGACCCCATGGGGCAGCATCGCGCGATCCAGGGGTCACCATCTCCATACCCGGTAACTTCAGGCGACTCTCTTCTGCAGACCACCGAAGACCCGATGGACTGATGACTAACACGGAGCGACCAGCCAATAAACTCAGTCTACTTCGTCCCCAGGAACGAAATGAAAGCCATGTGCAAGATCCACCATGTATTCCACGATTCCCCATCCATTCCATTCCAGTACATGCCTCTTTGTTCGCACGTCAACGATTGGGCCATTGACATTCTAGGACGTGTGCGGGAGCAACGAGGCATCGAGGTATCGGTGCAATGTGTATCCGTAATTGATGCCATCAACTAAAGTATGGGGAGATTTTGGATTCTATCTGATTCCCACACAAGAACGTGTGCGGCGAAGCCGCCGTACAGCCGTAGCTGTCCAGATCAAAAGCCGTCAATCTTCTTTTTCCAAAGCAAGGCACTGCCTATGTCGTATACATCGACATGTCTCCGCTACTTGACGTTACTTCGCTATGTCTTCCCAGTCAACGACCTCCAATCGTTTCCGCAGAGTCAAGACTGTCTTCAACACATCGAGAGCAATTACTTCCCTTGGTAAGGATGGTGTCGCTTCTCCCAGGGAAGATGCAGTCGAATCATCGTGTGCGCCCTTGGCTAGACGAGTCATTGAGGACGGGTTTACCCCAATTCCAAGCAGTACTGAACCCTTCAGAGGATATGTCGCCGGTTCAAGCTCTCCCTCTCCCGCATTGGATAATATCGCATCGTCAAAAACATCGGTAGCTCTTATAGAGGATCCTCTCCTGGAGCTAGACGATCCTGTGAAACCCTCCGAAAAGTCACTGTCCGGTCCCTTCATCAAGGGTGCTCTGGCAGCGCTACGCGGCATTCTGAACGACATGAATTTACCAGGGGCCTCGGCCTGCCAGCTCATTATCAAGGCGGTAGAGACGTACGAGGTGCGAGTTCTCGCTCGAAAACCGTGCTATTTCTGACATGGCCATCTCCAGCTGGCAAAGTCGAATGTGAATATCCTTCATTCCTTGATTAGGGAATGTGGTCACGTCCCCAGTGTGCTTGAGGGTGTGAGGGAGAGAAGTTCGGAGCTATCAGATAAAGTGAAAGCTGCGCTCACACGCTGTGGCAGGTGCTTATCCCGATCCCCAACTTCGTTTTTGCGGTGACACCCCTACTACCAGTGGACTAGATGTTATTATACGTCCGCTCAAGGAAGATAAGAGCAAAGGACTTTTTCTAAAAGTTATAAATAGCTCTGAAGACGCTATCAGGCTGCAGACGGCATTTGATGGTGTTGGACGTCTGATCAGGGTATTTGTCGTGAGTAGCCCGCTGGCCTGCTTGTTTGTACCGATGCACACCCCTCCTAGTTCGAGATTACTATCGCCGGCTATTTTACTATTTCCAAAGTATTACGCTCCGCTGAAAACAAAGCCTTGGTACGCTGCTCACCAACCATGTCTCCTTGAATAGCTGCTCACGCCTCACAAACCAGGCTGACAACATCAAATCCCTACCCCGTGCAGGGGCGGCGTACAACAGCTATAATGTCATTAACAAAAAAAGAACCGTGTGTCTTGCCGGTACCAGGACAGCGATTCTTGAAGAAATCGCCCACTGGATAGGCGCGCATGATCAAAAGCCCATATACCTTCTTACTGGTCACGCTGGGTATGGAAAGTCGACAATTGCGCGGACGGTTGCAGAGGGCGCGGATAGGCTTCACTCACTTGGCGCTTCATTCTTTTTCTCCCGAGATGAAGATGATATGAAGGGTGGCAACAAATTCTTCAGCACTATTGCATATCAACTATGTCTCTTTAGCGAAATATTTGCCGGTGCGATAGGGAGCGCTCTACACTTTCTCAAAGTGTCGGATGCAGCGGACAAGGGCCCTGCTGTTCAACTTTGGGAGTTCATCATCAAGCCTCTCCAAACCCTTACCAGCCCACCACACCCCTTCGTGATCGTCATCGATGCCTTCGATGAGTGCGAAGAATATGAATCCTGGGAACCTGGAAATGGAACCTACCGCCTGGATATATGGAATGGATTGGCTACTCTTGTCGAAGAGTTGCCGTTCATCAAGGTTTTCCTTACTTCCCGACCACACCCACAGTTGTCGAAGCTTGGGAATGCTGATGATCGACTCTATCTCAACATCACCGTGCTGGCCGACTCCGACCCAGACATCAGACGCTACCTTCTACACTGGCTGGTGACGGTATCAGATTCTACGTCCCTCACATGGAAAGCAAGTGAATCAGAGATTTGCGCCCTGGAAGCAATGGCGGCCGGTCTTTTCATTGTCGCCGCTACAGCCGTCCGATTTATCTTAGACAGACGAAAGGTCATGCACCCATCGCGACGGATTCAGCTCCTCATGGCCGGTACCGTCTCCGGTCCGAGGACCAACAGACTTGAAACAATTGACCAAATGTATGACACCGTCCTTCGTCAGTCGCTGAGTATGGAAGACCCCGACGAGCTGCAGCTATTCAAGACCGTCATCGGCACCATCTTGGTTCACGAAAGGCCTATGTCGCGTGGCAAAATTGCGAGTCTCCTTGGCCTCGACATTAGCGTGGTACGGACCATGCTCGACCAGCTCCAGGCGGTAATACTCACAACGGACAGACCGCAATTCCACAAATCCTTTGTTGACTATATAACGAATGAAAGGCGGAGTGGCGAGCTCTGTATCAGCCGGTCTCAGGCACACACGAAGCTAACATTCCATTGCTTGCGTATCCTGGGTCAATGTTCTAGCCCAATACCTATTGTGTATTGTGCGCAAGATCACATCGAGACACATTATTCGAACGCTAACCTCACCGTCGTCGCGGAACTACTGCGGGCTCATATTTCTACGCTTGGAGGCCGTCCCAGCAAGGTATTCTGGATCAATCTCGCCACTTATTTGCAACTGTGGGACGTCGAGACAATATCTATTATGGTATTCTCCCATCTTTCTCGGAGTGGCCGCCCTAAACTGAAACCGTTCCAGGATATTGGTACGCGAGACCAGCAGTTGTCCTCAGACTTCAAGGAAGCGCTGGCAATCATCAAGATGGACCTTGAAAGCGACGAGGTCCTCCCGGAGCGAAGTCTGCGCCTCATGCTGACGTCCGATACATACAATTGCCTACAACATCTTTATCAGGAATACAAGATGCTAACTCCCTTGCAATATGCAAAGACTTTACTCTGGCACCTCACGACCAATGGAGTGTGGCGAGAACACTGGGTCCTCTTTGATACACATCACTGGGAGCGATTCGCGGTCAAGGACGGGGAAGAGACATGGACAATTGAGAAGGAGGTAGATGCATTTATGGACAATGTGGTCCTCGAGATATATGGTTTCGAGCCTTCGGACGAGGCGTTGTCCATTCTAAGGCAGCAGTTGATGAACACTCAAAAGTGCTGATACTGGTATATCAAGGGGTACGACAATGTTGTAATTCACGACTTATAGAACCCAGGTGTTCAAAACATCTGATGAGCTACAATGCGCAAGCTTCTGCCTACCAATCTATAAATTTCGTCGGCCCTCCCGCTGCAAAGGTCCATCACTGATATCCGAGAGAGCGTGTTGGATATGTGCTAATGATGCTGCCGTAAAGTTAATCCACTGTCCACCGTACACCCGTCCCAACCCATCAATATTTCATCCTCCTCCGGTCCATCAAAACACCGATGAAGGGCAAAAGCAACATGTAGGATATTTGCTTCGAATAGGGGCCCAAGCCCCTGCTTTAGCTTTTTCACCTCTCTTCTTTGTTCGTTCGTCCAATCAGGTGTTGCAATTATTTCCTCGATTCTGATTGTGACCTTCAAGTCAATGTGTTCCAAGACACCTCGTCCCCGGATTTGTTGAAGGACTTGCAGTATATTCTCGTAATCTCTAGGTTGAGGGTAACATACCTCTGATCCGAAGAGATATTTTTCAATGTTGATTGTGAGTCGTCGGAGGCGATCAGGAAATGGAAGGCGATCGACGCATACTCGGACCCAATTCATGAACCTGAAGTATGTGACGGGTCCGCACAAGTTAACCATGAAGTGTACAGGTTGGATATTCTTTCCAAGATCGGGAATGGGGTCGCGAGCCGTGGCTAGATACAGACCTCAGCGAGGGATCAACAGTTACCCATTAGCGGGTACATACCATGCAAAGTGAGATCATGTAATCCACTCGGAACCCATGATGGGATAACCCAACGTTCTCTACCTTCAATCCGAACGATCAAAGATTGAAGGTTGGGACATTCAATACGCGGGTGACATCGCGGAGGAAATCCCAAGCGGCGTAGGGAGTCCATGCGGATAGGAGGCGCGATGCATTCATGATCTTCTTGAAAGGATACACCGTCGAACGACAGTTGTTCAAGAGTCTTTGAAGATAACTCGAGCACAAATTGAATCGCGGAGGCTCTTGCGAAAGTCCATCCACGGAAGGTGAGCTCCTTGAGGCAGGGAGCAGCAAGTAGGAATGTAGTAACCGAGAGAGGTGACGGCCGGTAATCTGTCAAGGGTGCTATGCCATTCTCTAGGCACAAAGTACGCAGATTCTTGAATCGCCCCCAGGATTCAGGATTTGACTTGAGAATAAAGTTCCAATCATTGGCGAAGCAGTCTTGGTTATCAAAAGAGACACAGAGGTTGTGTATGCATTCACTGATGTGAGAGGCTGTGTAGCAGAGTCGAGTGAGACTTTCGTGATGGATGATGATAGATTTGAAGAGATAGTCGAGGCAGATATCGTTCCAACTACGGCACACGACGGAGCATGCCGCCAACGTCTCATGCGAGTTGTTGTCTTCCCTGACGAAGGTGACAATAAGGCGAACTAACTCTATGGGGAGCTTCGCAACCATGCCAGAGCCGATTTAGATCAACTGCGATACAGTTCAAGTCAGTTAATTTTTAGATCAGATGCGAAGTGGATACTACACAGACACGTTGAATGCAATCTATGATCATTCCACAACTTCAAAGCTTCAGATCTTCAGCTTCAGACTCCAAAGGTCCAGCAAGCTGCGGAGAGAGAGAGCGCAGTCACCGGACGTGCCGCTGATCCAGTCAATCGCTATGTCGGAGATTAAAATTTGACCCCCCGGCACCTGTTCCTCACGTACTCAACATCCTTCAAGTTTAGTATTCAATAATATTCTGGATAGTGAAGATGTCTTCCTTTCAACATAAACTATTGGCTTGGTGCCGATTCTACGACTTATCGTAGTATCTCGGTGCGCGCACCCAGAAATCCGACCCAATTGGCCATACGGAGTAGACCAATGGTAACGGTAAACCTCGATGAAGCTTGAAGAACGGGGTACTAGGTAATCTCTTCCGTTTGCTTACGAGTTAAAAAACAATTCATCTTTCTTATTTCCAGGCTTCTACCCGTATCCGTACTCGTTCTCGCACTCGCTGGGAAATGGCCTCCTGGCCTCATGAGAACGAACACCACTCACTTGTCGATGCTGCCGCGCCTCTACTCTTGCAAAATATAACTAGATATATAGGTGATCCGAAAGCCCTGCCAGACCGATGGCATTTCGACATTTGAACTAGATCAACAATCAATTCACTCTAACTGTTACAACGTCTCAGCACTGGAAATTTGCGACCACGAAATGGGACCTTCCCTACCTCACGACCGTACTAACATGGTCGTCTCCAACTCCCGGACAAGAGGTGCCGTTCTCTGCATGCGCTCAGATCACGACCGCGACTCTCTAACTGGACTGAAGACGCCCATCTTGGGCTCGCGACGCTTGCTACCCGCCCATGACCATTACTTTGTCACTCTACGACCTACTACGTACCATACATAACTACTAGAGGCGCGGCACAATCACCGCAACCCCTGTCTTTGCCTACTGCGCCATTGGCACTCAAGCTTCTTCATAACTCTCCTACAATCCTGCGCTTAGTAGATGTACGGGAAGATTCTGTATGGTACCCTTGCCGCCCACTCATTCCATTCCTTCCCAAAATGTTCCTTCAGACCCTCGTCCTCTGCTTTGGGCCGCACCACCAAGAAATTATACCCCAGCATCGCCACCTCCACCAGCCATAACCACCCAGCTACCCTACCCACTGTGCTCTGCCTTGCACATCGAGAAAACCAGTGATCCTCTGAGAATAAGACGACGGTTGCAGTGGCCCACACGCTAAACCCAGATATGTAGGACGGGTGTCGAACAAAAGAGTACGGCCCGCTTGTGACCAACTGGTGTGTTTTCTTGATATTCACTTGAAAGTCGAAATGTTTTCCCAGCGTTGAGAAGCACCACAAGCGTATCGCGTTCATTGCAAGGCCCACGGAGGTGGCGGTGATCATCGTCGTTGAGGGGATCGCGGGACTAGAGGGGGATCTTGCCGCGCAGAGGCCAAGTTCTTCTCCGGCGACGGCGCTCAAAATGTGCAGCGCGCAGACGGAACAAACGAATGTCTGTGGTGGTTGCGTGAGTATCATGGAGATTCGAGAATGCGCCCCTACATACTGACCTTATGTGCCAGCGCGCGGGCTATAACAGTCTTCTCGTACGTCGACTTGATGATCTGCCCGCTCTCAGCGAGAGGTCGGTTTGGCGGAGTGCTCGTCAAGTAGAAAGAGATCGCGTTAACAAGCACAAGCCAATTGCTGGCGTCGAGGAAGGCGTTTGCGTTCATCGCTGTGAGTCGACGAACCTCTCTCCAGGGGCTCTTTATACCTCAACCTCGTAGCCTGATAGATGGCACCATGGGAATAGAGTAACCCGAATTCAAGTGCAGGACCTCACACTCAGTGCATTCTAAACTTGAAGTTGATTTAGTGATGGATGGTTGATAGCGCGTCAACGTTTACGAAGCGCAACCGAGCGAACGTACTTAGTTCAGAACTACGTGCACGCCCCTCACCTACCCCTACTCGTGCCCTTGCTAATAAATCCACCTATGCCACCGCGGGGGGAGTCTGCGTCGCATTCGAAGGCTCGTAATCGACTCGTTCAAAATCACTAGAGGAAGCGCCTCCTTCTCATCAGTGCTTGTCTGCGCCTAGAGCCTGCTATAAGTACTACAGTTCATCAAACCAGTGTTAATCCTAGTCATATGTCTCACAGTGCTATCTACACCCAACCCCGTCGGTATCGCAGGAAGCAAGCCCTGCGAAACATTCGACCATGAATACTGGCAATACGGCGATTCGCTCGGGCATCCCATCACCTCCGTCTCTCCCTTACACCAGCCCTTCCATCTTCTCTCACCGTCTGTCACTCGATTTTTAGCCTTGCAAAGGCAATTCACATCTACACCGATCTTCTTCTTTGTATTCTGTGGCTGCTCCGACATTGCCTTGTGCGCTGTCTTCGATGCCAATGCCCCAGACTCCTGCTACTTGCGCTGTGAGTCCATTTGTTTCCCCATGTTGATACCGAGATATCCCAGGGCCATACTCGCAGAGTTGTTATATTCGATACAAGCTCAGGGTGTTTCCTGGAGCGAATACGTCCAAAACGCGAAGTATCTCTTACGAAATTCCGGCCCACAAGGCTCAGCCAGACGGCAAATGCAGGGATCCCCTCGAGGCCACTCGTCGGCCTGAACATATCGAATGTCATGAATAGTACAAAACACTGAAAGCCCCAATGAAAAAATAGAACATGTCGAATGGCTGATTAAGATGAAGATACAAAAGCGTTGAAGTTATAGGACGGAGGACCAGTGGTGAACCGATACCCCGGAGGACTGTGGTCTACAACTATGACTCCTAGCCTGGAGATGGTCACCGTCGCTTGGCAGGTTTCAATAGGCCGTATCTTCAACTTCGACAGGCCGGGTCCTAGCGTGACCTCTTGCTTCGTGGGCCCGCATTTAAGTGTCACATCCGCCTGCCCCGTCAGAAGCACAACGACATATATATTATCCTCAGTCTAGACGGTCAAGTGTCAGCGTAAAAGCGTAAAGAGGTTGCTGTATGGACGCAGGAGGACTCACCCATCCCCAGTTTTTGGGCTTCGGAACGTGGTCGCTAGCGTCGGCGCCTGCAGGATAGAGCCTCCCCCACATGAACACTTGATCTTTCACGATAGCCGGATACTCTCCGGTTTTGAACGCGTGGATATAGTACTGTATGAGAGGTAACCAGCCTTAAATTCCGTCAGTGACAATGTACGTAGCAAGCGAATGGGGGTAGAATGACCTTGATGGTCAAAGCCGTCCACCCATGCTTGTGACATAGGCTGATCGCCCGCAATGGGGCCAATGTAGTGAGATTCGCCGTAGTCGTTCCATGTGACAATCTCGACTATCCCAATCTTCTCCCTATTTTGAATAAGGAGTTCCCATCGACGGCAAAGATGCCAGTCTTCAGTACGGAATATCCAGTTCTTGTTCCAAGTGTCGGGGCCGTAATGCTAAACTACCCATGAGCAAGATTACGCCCAGGAAAGGGGAGGACAGACGGTGAAGAACCATGCAGACATCGCGGCCATGTACGTGCGTCCACCCAGGCCTCGTATATACTGTTCGTCCATTTCGAAATCTGCGGGAATGTTGTCCATAGGCCAGCCAGAGTTCCACTGCATTGAGCGGATAAGACACACGGAATAACGAAAACAAAATGATCCGTACACTGAATGCACCATTCATGACCGTGAATTCCCCAAACTTGGCGGGATCCACGAAAAAGCTGGGGATAAAGGTGAGGGGCATATCCCCGATCCCCTTGATCGCAGACATCCAACCTTGGTTAGGACTTTCGGTACCGAATAAACATCCTTCTCCAGAAAAGGTAGATATCATAGGTAGACCATTGTATCGAAATTGATTTGGATGGTGGTAGTACTCTCTGATGTATTGCTTCAGGGGCTCCGCATCGGCGGGCTCCGCGCAAGGGATAGATGTCATATCGAGGGATATAAAAAGGCGAAAGTCGGTGCCGGCGGCGGCAGTGAATGCATCTTGAACTCTTTCTCGCTGCCAATCCTCTCGCCCAACATTTAGAGCAAAGGCGTCGATCTCGTGCCCCATGGCGAGGACAATATCTACACTCGCCATGTTAATCTTCGGATTGCAAAACGGACGCCAAGGGCTCACCCTTCTTCCAGTCCTCGACTCCGTAGTGATACGTGTTCCCGACCATAAAGTGGGCAAAGACAGACTTGACCTGGGCGACGCTCCCCGCGGCCGGAGGGAAAAGAGGTAGAGACAATGGCAAGGTCGTGACTGAATTAAGAATCGCGCCAGGCGATGCGGCCATAACCGCGGAGAGGACGTATGGACTGAGGGCGAGGAGTTTCATGGCCACGCCTAGTACTGAGACTGATGGCGGGCGTGTCGTTACGGAGGAGGCGTCGCTGCGGCGGGGAGAAATGAGAAATAACGAGAAAAGAAGTAGTGATCATATATAGGCGGCTTGTTTTGCATTATATACGTCGATCACTGATCGGTGCTGGCAAAGTCTAATTATCAGCCACCGCCCTGCCATTACACGTACATGAATAATAGTCGATCACGCACCGACGTACAAAGCAAAGCTGAACAAGATGTGATGAATGAAGTACAACATGAGAGTATGAAGATGTAGCACTCTTCAATATCATCGCTTTCCAGCCACCGGGGATTGACTTCTTTATCCTAGTCTCCAGCCGTTGTCCTTTGTCATTGTCGAGGTGCGACGAGGTTTCATCTTCGGGTAAAAGTCGCAAGCGAACATTATCATCGAGGGAAAGGCGCCAGGTTCGAGGGTGGTGGACAACAGCGTCTGTCCCCCGCCTTGGGAATTCACCCAACCTCGGCGGGAAGTCGTTATCGAATTGCCTTTCTAGATAGAACGGATAAGGACTGCTGTCACTCCTAGTGGTCACGACGATAGGGCAACGTGTAAGGCGGAGGCTCTACTACCATTAGCGTAGTATCGATCTTCCAAGGTTGCACCAACTAGTAATACATAACCCTATTTCGCGGGATAGAGCGCACGAAGTGGCCGGCTCCGCGTCTACATGGGCAAGACCATACCAGAGCCATCTAAACACATTGAATACAAAGTCTGAGATACAATGAAGGCTGCGCACTCGATTCCCGATTGGCCCCGCAAGGTCTCTTGGGAGTGCGTTAATGAAGGGGCACACCTACGGCAACATGGCCGTCTATGGATCGAGGACAGCTCAGAAAGCACGGTACACGCGGTTCTGCACACGGGGAAGGCTGGATTAAGGATTGGACTTCGTACCGGCCGAAAGTCGCGAAGAAAAGGACCTTCGTCGGGTTATCACTATGAACAATCTAGTATTCCAGTTCAAACATTATTGGTAGGCTGACCACTAACCTACAAGCGTTAAGTCAATGTCTTATCGCAGTGCAATCAGGCTCAGACTGCTGGGGGGGGGGGGGGGGCAAACTGCCAAGTCACTAGGCGAAGTCAAGGTTGAACGTATTCGTGCGTCCGCAACAGAAACCACGATCACAATAAGCCGACCGAATCCATCGAAGGTCCCAGAATCAGCCTCCGGAAATGCCTGAGAGTTCGTAGGCATAAGAAGAACCCGGCCGAAAGATCAACAAATAGGTTAGAGCGAATGTTCTGGGGAGAACGCAGCGGGAGAAAGCCCCGCAGATCACTTCTACGGGTTTCCACACCTGCATGTAGTTTCTTTGGAGTCGGAACGTAAAGCCCATGGTTTGAAACGAGGGATCGCCCCAAAAGTCAATCCAATCATAACCTTAGAACTTGGATGCGAGTCGCTCAGCCATCCCCTTCTCGCAGTTTTCAGCATCACTTCAAAACTCGAACTTGCTGCACAGCGGACGCTACAGCGAGCCGTCCGCATCGATTCGATCACACCATGATGAACCGCATAACCAACGGGTCGCGAGTCAAAGGTGAATCGTGCCTAAGCTTCGCGGCTGTAGATGCTGATGAGATATTGGAGATATTAGATACACGTTGCAGGGATGTGCTGTAGTATACCTTCGAGTGTGATAGTAGAGTAGATCCGAACGTAGACTCAAATTCTAACAGAATTGCCTGTTCGAATTTCCGGCTAGCCCCTCCAAAGTCAGAGTTAAATTTGCAGCCAATGGATATACCACTGTAGTCACCAGCGTATCCATACATTGCAAATCCTCATTCTCTCGTGCAAAAAAATACCAATAGCGGATTGAATTGGCGTTGTGTTGTTGGTAACGGCGGTTTGTCCCGAACATATCGATGTCCGAGATAAACAAGAAAGTTTCAAACTCCAGGTGATGAAGATGAGACAGTAGCTACGTCGCAAGGTCATCAGATGTTCATCTTCCTCCCAGCGAGAGTTTCCCTGAAGTGTGAACCGATAAACTTGGTAGAGAATCAAGATGACTACCACGATGGGACATTGAACGGTCGTAAAGCATATGAGTCGCGAGTCCTCGTCTTCGTCGAGAGAGCGAGAAATCAATGAGCAAGAAATGGAGCGTCGTTGTCGTCGACGATGTTGACGAGGCTCCAGAAAGTTCGATTTGATTCAACTTACGCGTTCGGCTTCAGACGGCAACAAGGCAGCACGCCAAATGGAGACTACCGGCATCGAGCCGAGGGTTAATAAGGTGTCTTATGTAATGCTGTCTGGCGCGACTGGCAGCCGCAGCCCTCCCTTTCTCTCTCCCCGCAATCACTTTGTTTTCTCGAAACCCGTCGCCAACGCCAACTTTTTCGCTCCTCATCGTCTAGATCGTTCTGCTCGCATACAAGCACGCCATGCTTGGCGATGATTCTCTTCCCCCGTACGCCGCGTCGTACGACCTCGCAGACCTTTTGAACGCGGACTTTCTGACTTCCCCAGCAACCCTCGCTTCCAACCAAGCTTCGTCGTCAACAGCATCAGATATGAACGACTCGGGTCCATCGTCGCCGACCTCGTCGCACTCACCCGCAGCTCTTCAGACACCGCCGCAACCACAACTACCCACCGCCTTCCCCGACATCCTCGACCCAAGCCCTTTCGTCACTCATCCGTATCAAAACGTTTCATCAAACAGCCCCAGTGGCAATATATTCTCCTTCATCGACGATGAAGCTAACCCTACATCGAAACCAGTTGCTGGATTCGACCCTTTCAACTCGTTTGGAATGGGCATGGGGAACGCTTTCTCTGGCATGGCTATGGATTTCGGGGCGATGGGGATGGACATAGCGGGGCTATCGATGGATATGGATCTCTCCGTTCCAATTGATGCATCCACTGAAGCTCCAACGGCCGCGAACTTGGATCCAAGAGCTGGCACCGAAATGGACGCCCACGAGTCAACCCCCGCGCTATCTCCTGAATCGGGCGTCAACCCCCAGCTCGTTGGCACACCCGCGCCTAGCAAGCATGAAGAAGAGGACGAGGAACGTGAGGAGGAACATTCAGCAGAGGAAGATGACGAAGATGAAGAAATGGACTTCGATCAACCTCCGAAGAAGAAAGGACGCTCGACCCGCAAGTCGACCCGCAAAACTACTCAACAACAGCAGCAAGCCCCTCGTCTGACCCTCACTATTGCCCCAGTGAAAGCTGGTGGACACGGCAAAGCCCGACGAGGTACAGTTCAGGGCGGTGGGGTTGTCAAAAAGAGCTCCGCCGGTGGGGCCTCGCCGTCGTACACTCCGTCTTTGGTGGTCAAACCCATTCCCTTGGAGAAGGAGAACTCGTCGAGTCTACCCAACTCGAACGCTATCAGTGTACCTCGCGCATCTACATCAACCCTTCCCCCTCCTGCAGTCGTCTCAACATCCCCCATCGCAACAACCTCAGGCAAGGGCAAGCGATCGGCATCTGGCAAGGAAAAGGCAGGTCGTTCAGATCGGAGCGAGCGTGCAGAACGGCCGCTTACCCTCCCCGAGAAGCTTGCGCAGCTGAAGTCTGCCTCGACGCCCATCGTAGCGAAAAGTCTTGGACTGGGCGACTGGGTTGGTGGTAACATCAAAGGTAATTTTGATCTCCTTGCTCTATCTCCAGATAGGTCGGACTCATCATCTTCCGCAGGCAACGCAGCGAGCATCGGTGATTCCGCATCGGAAGCAGGCGATGTGTCTGATCATCATTTTACGTTTATGGGGTCTTCGGCCAATGGAGGGGCCATGTCTGCGCAGGAAGCTAACTTCCTTGCAGGGGAAGACAGAGATGATGATATCCCAGCGGATTGGCGCCCTCCCCCTGAGGTCTTCCAGAAGATGTCGAGTAAGGAGAAGAGACAGTTGAGGAATAAGATCAGTGCTAGGAATTTTCGGGTTCGACGGAAAGGTGCGTTCATATATATTCTTTTGGTGTAATGGAATCGATCAATAACTCATCTTTACTTCGTTTTCGTAGAATATATCTCGACGCTGGAAGGGGATATTGCAGAACGCGACCATCTCCTCCAAGTTGTGAGAGCGCAGTTGGGCGAAACGCAGAGTGAGAATGTCGCGCTAAGACAGGAGATTGATGCATTGAAGAAGGTGTTGTTATCTGGAAGGGGGAGCGGGGGAGAGAGTGCGTTTCTTTATCGTTTCTCGCTGCTCGTCCTAACACTAACGTATAGATTCACTAGATGGTGTTGTCCTCAACCTCCCTCCACCAGCACCTCTCCCAGCACAGAGCGCCGCGGAGAAACTTGCCGCCGCCGCCTCTTCACCCTCGCCTTCCTCGTCGTCTCTCCTCACTCCAAATACTCAGAAAGACCTACCTACTACACCTCGCCTCGGTGGCAAACGCGGCGGATTCTGGGGAGGCGTATCATCCGGCGTCGGACTGGGTGGTATCACTCCAGTTCATACCACCATCATGCCTGAATGGGGCAGTATCCTCGGCATGGGCGTATTCGGGAACGCCAGTAGCAGCGATTCGAGCTCTAGCAGCTCAGGCTCTAGCCCCAGCCCCCACAGCGATTATGGGAGTGAGGATGAGGCCACGGTGCATACCAGTGAGCGTCATCCGAAGGAGATGGAGAATATCAATCCGGGATTGAATGGAATAACCGCGCGGGAGCAAGAGGCGGATACTTACAACGGAAATGGCATGGGCATGGGTATGGGAGGCGGATTGGAAGGCTTCGCGGATATGAATCCGTTTACGATGAAGACGCTCGATATGTACAGGATGCACCTTTGGGGACGGATGGCAGCGCAGTATCAACAACACCAGCAACACCAGCAGAGAACCCCTGCGGCGGCGAAACCGCTTACGGGGCTCGCCAGTTCGTTGCGGCCAGCGTATTTCGCGCCTTCTGCCAAGGGCAACGTCTCGCCGGCTTCGGCATCGCCTCCGCCACCTTACACACCCTACGCACATGGCCATTCCTCCGGCGCGATGGTTGGCGGTCCATTGAGCGCGTTGCTGATGGGCAAATCCATTCCTATCTACTGTCCACAAAGTAGCAAGCCGCCTTCGTACTATTCGGGGTCGACGAAGCAGACGGTCAAAGAGGAGGAGAAGGACGTGACAATGAAGCAGTACGCCCAGTTCCAGAGAGACCGGGAGAGAGAGGTGCAGCAGAACCAAACCGACGCGGTCGTTGCTGCTCTCGCTACTCAGACGGTGTTCAGGAGGTTGGGATCGGCTTTCTGGGAGGCGTTTGCGGGTTCGCCTTCGCCATCGTCATCTTCCTCCGCGGGCTCAAGCACCAATTCGTCACTTCCAAGACACTTTGTTGCGAGCAAATGGGATGTGGAGAAGATGCAGAAGGTGTTGGAGGGTAAAGCTGTCTTGAAGGTCGTGGACATTGAGCCAACGCCAGTGCTTACGGAGAAGAGGGAGAGGAGGGAGGTTAAGCGCGAGATGAAGGATACCGTCACCCATCAACGCGAGGAGGGTCCGGCGGTCAAGTGTTTGAGCCAGATGCTGGAGAGCCTTGCGTTGAAGTAATTGGGCCGTCGCCTTTGTCCTTGATTCCATTTCTTTCGCTCTCCTGATTTTCTTTCTTTAAATTCTGAATTCGTGGTGGATGCGGATGTGGCGTGGATGTGAAATAATAGCAAATAATGTATGTTTTGTCTGCTTTCTCCTCTGGTTTCGTTTGTACTATTTTCCTGTCTCTGAGTCTGTCTTTCGACAACTCAAATCCCCACTCCCTCCTTTGCCTAGCTATCGAACTATTCATCGATTGTCCCTCCTTCCTCCCCTTTCGTTTCGCGTCTCGCATACTTTTCCCTGATAGTTACTCACATACTCGAGTTTCGATTTGAAGACTAAGAAAACCGGCCGGGACCTCGATATCTTCCCGGCCCACCAGTTTTACATGTAGTATATATTTAAATAATAGACCATTGTCTGGATAATCTAGGTATCGGTCCCATTCCTCTATCGGGTATGAATCTCTTTCTTTCGTATAGAGCACTCGGGCTACCGGGTAGTGGTCGTGATTGCTCTGTGATGTGTGAGTGTTTTGTTCGTTCTCTGCAATATGCGATCTAACGTCTTATGCTCACCCAATAGGACCTTCACATGTCTTTCTCTCGCTTAGCTTGTTCACCTGACTCTACTATTCCTCCCACCCGCGAAGACGGGTCTTCCTACGTCAATCAATCTTCTCACCAAGATATACGATACTAACTATCATGGTCTCATCAATTGATTAGCGCATCCTAACGCCTGCCGAGCCTTTCGGCCTGCGTATCATGGTACCTAATGTGGTGAGCAGGATTGGAGGAGACTCTTCGATTGACATCGAGAAAGCTTCCGACCTTAAATTCACATTCATGAGTGTTCTCAAGGACAAAGGCCCATATCTTCCCTCGAGCCTCTGCATTCCCCTCCCATCCATATCCAACGCACTTAGTGTCGCAAGCAACCCCGCAGCCCCTACCCTCTCGTAAATCTCAATGTCCGTCTCTAAAGGCGTAGCCCTCGTCACAGGAGCAAGTAGGGGCATTGGACGCGCCATCGCCCTCCGTCTCGCCAGCGACGGCTACTCGTTAGCTGTCAACGATATCCCTTCCAATCTCCACGCTCTCAACTCTCTGAAAGCTGAGATTGAAGGCATCAAGTACAACGGCCGGAATTTGAAGGCGACGAGTGTAATAGCAGACATGAGAGAGGAGGAACAGGTAAAGGAGATGGTTGAAAAGACCGTCAAGGATTTGGGAGCAGTCGATGTGGTCAGTATCTTGTTCCTTCATTTACAGATCTTCTAAATGATGAGTGTAGATGGTAGCGAATGCAGGAATACTCCAAACTACAACTCCGATGGTCGATAGTATGCCCTTCCCCTCTTTGCCTCTTCCAACCGTTTTGACACTGGGTTTCAGCGTCGTCCAAGGACTTTGACCAGACACTTGCGGTCAACATCCGAGGCGTATTCCTGTGCTACAAATACGCCGCGAAGCAGATGATCGCCCAACACCAGCAAAGAGGAGCCCCAGGGGGAAATATCATCGGTGCTGCCTCCGTCACGTCAAAACAAGGTAGGTATACAGTGTGATCAGCGATGCATATTGCTTTGACTTCCGATTACTCAGCATGGGCCGGCGCGTCAGCCTACTCGACGAGTAAATGGGCGGTAAGAGGGCTGACCCAGGCTTCAGGTGCATTTAGTTCCCTCAGCAACAAACGTAGGCTTACGAGCTTACTTACTGAACCCAACCTACAGCGCTAGAACTCGCTCCCTATGGAATCCGAGTGAATGCGTACGCACCTGGTTTAATTGAAACCAAAATGGGTGCGTGTTATGTTTTCTCCCACTGCGCGAAAACTCAACACTTCGTCGCCTTACTCCTTCCAATTTGGCTTCTATAACAGTAGAGGACTATGCGATCGTCAAAAAAATAGGCTACAGCGAGTTTGTCGCCGAGGTGCGGACGTCTTCCTAAGCCCTCCGTCTCTCCATGCCTACAGAAAAAGTCTGAACATATATGGCATGTTCCCAGCGATCACAAGGCATTCCCCTCAGACGCTTGGGTACACCAGGCGACGTCGCCGACTTGGTTTCTTTCCTTGTTTCTGACAGAGCTTCGTATATTACGGGTGCGTCACTTGCTAACTCGGACTTGTCGACGACTGCAAGTCAACTGATCAATGGCCTTCTTTCCTCTCCGTAGGTCAATCGGTACGTGCTAGAGTCGTCTTCAGAAATGCTAAACTCAGATGGTGGTCAGGTATCCGTCAACGGAGGGACTTTCTTCGATTAACCGTAATCGTGGAGCATTTCGCTATGGTGGAGTCGGAGCGCACGCACAATGCAAGACAACCAGTGGTTTTACGGTTTTAGGGCTTCAGGAAGAGTGCGCCAAGGAATGTACAAGAGTCATTACCCCAATTTTTGAAATGTCTCCTGTAATTCCTTTATTCTCGCTTTCTATTTCTATGACGAAAAACTCACAGGGAGAGGGCTGAAATGTGGACGTAGATCACGGTCGTCAAAAGACCCACCCGTAGACTTGATTGGCTTGTCCTTGCCTTGAAACCGGTCAATCATGGTCTATATGAGCGAACTCATTGACGACGGGTATGACGCGGCTGAAGCAACGTCAAAGTATCACATAAGTATACTATACAGAAACTGCTGCATGAGTTACATTATACAGCGTACATCACCTTCTTCTGGCCCTCTTCTTGTCTCGCCAAATCTTTTCGGCATAGATGAATGTTATAACAACTATGTCCGTCATATGGGCTCCAGACGGAAATATCTCGAGCCATGAATCACCGAACATCCCTAGCCACGAGCGATGGTAGTCTGCGACTAGTTGCCTGGATCCGTCGTTTGTATACAGCTAACGGTATGTCTGACTAAGTTTGCGAGGCGGAATCCGCGGATGTTGTCTCACCGATAAATCCCATGTCCCAAGTTTCCACTTGTACTCCTTTCCATCTGGCGCAACAAATATACGGGAACTACATTGATCAACGAAGACGTGTTGGTATCTTTGAATATGTCAAGCAGCAAGCAGGACTAGGGCGCCCACCTTCCGTACCACCCAAAGCCCGTCGTCCGGAATAATGAATCAGAATCAAATTCGCTCCCGTCAAACCTCAGAATCGTAGAGTCGAATTTGTGCCATTCGATTTGTGCCATTGGCGCGAACTGGAACTGCGGGGAACCGTCCTGCGTCATCGGCTGCCCATTTGGGAGAGACAGCGTAGCGTTCCTAGGCTCGTAGCCTTCGGAGAGAATGAGTTTCATCGGAGAAGCGGTGGTGCGATTCCTACAGGGACGCTCACTTTATATGGTTAAGGTAGCAGCCTACTCCAGTCTCCACAAACGATGGATGAAACACCGCAAAATGCTGTAAAACCCCCGCCTGCGCATGGGGACGTTCCGCACTCGGCGGGGATATTCTAGAGCTGACCCAGCCTGCCCATGAGCCAAAGATAATTCCAACCTCTCTATCCGCTTGGACTGGACTCTGCCCCAGCGCGGTGGAGGTTGTAAAGTCCCAAATTCGGCCCACTGAACGCCCGGGCGCTACTTGGAGTGGGAAGTCCCTAGCCCCTAGATCATCACCATCAATGTCCAGGGCGTGTTGAACGCTCCCTACATTCCGCAGTACCAACCAACCAACGCTTTTAAGCCCTGTGGTCCATGCCAACCTGGCCACCATAACGATGAAGCTCCTCCTCAACTCGCGCCGACAGAGGAACTGCACTCTAGCCTTTGAGGACGGACAGGCTATTTACAAGATCACCACTCCATTCAAGGTTACTGGACGAGTTACTACCATCCTACGAGTTGTTTCCAGTGCCAAAGACGAGCACAACGACGCGGACTTGGATTCACGCTTGCAGGATAAATTCGCCCATCTGGCAGAGATAGAGTGGCAGTACATTAAGTCGTCGCGGCTGCGGTTTCGGGGGGACGATATAGATATGGGTACATTGTTCAGAAAATTCGGATTGGGCCCATATGGAAGGTGAGCACCCGAGCATCAATAAAGAAAGCTGTTGTGATCGTTGTCCCTATTATAGACACCGCGCGTTTACCGCACCTGATGGGCGGGAGTATGTGTGGAAAATGGGGATGTGGGCATCTGAAGTTTGTCCCGCCGTTAACGTTACCGCCGGTGAAATTAATTATGCGCTATTCCAGCTCTATCTCAACGATGACTCGATCCCCAAGAAGCCCCTGATAGCGAAGTACCATCGACCGACCTTCAATCCTATCGGCCCAAATAAGCCAGGATATCTCGAGATATCGCCAGAGGGCGAACCCATCCTTGACGACATAGTGGTCACCTTTGTAATTGTAGAAACATATCGAAAGGAAAGAGAACGAGCGTCTCGTTGACCTAGATCCGCCTCCACCTCATTTCTGGTAGCTGTACACTACGTTCACATCGGATCAAATGCACGACTGGCGTCTCCCCTCACGAACGTCAAGCTTATCATCTGACAGCTCCTACTGTGCTTGTACGGCCGTGTATATATAAGGCCAGGCCCGCGACCACTGAAGGGAATCCGTTCCATCATGCCGAGCAACACGAAGCTATCCCTCACTACTGGCGAGGATCCACGAAATAACGTCCTGTACGAGGACGGACGAGCTGTCTACAGAATTGTCACCCCGTTCGCTTTCACTGGGAGAAAGACGACCATCAGCAAAATTGTCGATGGCGGCTTGGCCCGGGCCGTTGCAGAGATCGAGTGGCACTCGATTGCGTCGTCTGTCTTCAAGTTCGATGGCGGGGAGGTGAGTACCAGCAATTACTTCCGCAGCACAGCGCTCTCTGGGATCATCGGAAGGTGAGTGTACTTCGTTGTCGCTACATAGGCCTCTGTTATATATTGCGTGGTCAGCAACCGCATTTTCACCGCTCCAAACGGCCGGGAGTACAAGTGGAGGTTCAGCGTCAGCTCGAAGCCAAAGGTACGATATTTACCCTCCCAGGCGCTACATGATCATGACACATCATAGCTTTATGTCAACGACGGTTCTGACACCACCGTTGCTTGTTTTCACGGCTCCTCCATTGGACTTCTCTCGCCAACTAGGGACGCCTATCTGGAAATATACCCTGAAGGTCGCCACATCAAGGATGTGATTGTGATGACGTTCATATACGTCGAGAAGCTTCGCAGGGATAAGAAACAAGCTGCGCAGTAAAGATGGTGTGATGGGTGGAGTATGATGGAAACCACGAGTACGGTTTCCTTCAGAATCGGCGCGGCGCTCTGCGAAGGGAGATAATTTTTGGCCTTCAAAGCTTCACCCCTTTGCACTCTCGATTGCCTGTTTCACGAATGACACGATTGTTTTTGCCACCGGTCCAGTAAACTGTAAGGCACCTTTGACGTACCCTCATAAGGCAAGTGATATACCATAAAAGGCAACGCCACTCAGACCACAGGCCACCTTGCGCGACGTATATGGCGGCCCCGCCTCTGAAAGTAACACAATGCCGATTAGCACCGTAGACCACAATCAAAGGGGTGAAATACCTGGGCCACCGTGGCACCTTAGTATATAGCCCCGCCGTGGGGCGTCGGCGAGTTCCCATTTTCTACGCGCCTTCAACATGTCACTTGAGGTACTGCCGGTCGAATTACTTCAGGCGATCCTGAAGCAACTGTGTCCGAGGGACCTCGCTGCCCTCTCTTCTATCTCGCGACCTATCTACCCAGTAGCCATGCGCGAGCTGTACACGTCCATCACGCTGAACAAGAGGAAGCAATCCAGGCTGCTGGCCAAAAGTCTCAAGCACCGTCCTGCGAAAGCCAGTTTCGTCAAATATCTGGTTGTGGGTTCAAGTATCACGTACGTGTTTTACTATCATGCCGTAGCGAATGGCCTACTAAAATTGCGTACGGACAGTGATGCCGTCAAAGCGTTGCCCGACATTGTCAAGCACTTGGATCAGCTCAAGCATTTCGAGATCACCGCAGACGAAATATCTTCCAAGAGGCTAAACACCGTCATCCATGCATTGAAAGCGGAGCAACTCACGCACCTGACACTGCTTACGGACTTGCAACCGATCGGAGACCTCGTCGATTTTATTGTCGGCAGACACCCCAACTTGCAGGAGCTCCATCTTTCGCCCCACGCCCTCTGTGGAGACAAGATCCCAACACTCGCATTGACAAAACTAGAGGAATTTGTCGGCCCAAGTTGGTGCTTCAGCCGACAAACCGTCGAGATGCCCCTCTTTCAAGTGTCCATTGCTTGGAGCGCGGAGGCACCAGAAGCGGGCACAGAGGATATCATCAGGTCCCTTGCAACGTCGTGTAAGGACTCCCTGAAAGTGCTTTGCTGCAGTAAACCCGGACCTTGTGAGGAATTAGTGGACGCAATCACAACCTCCTTTCCGGACCTACGAGGCCTCGAGATATCAAGCTCGGTCATCATTAACTCGGTATGTCGCTACCTCATCCTAGGTTCATGGCTCCCTCTAACGAAGAGACACCTGCGCTAGCCCAACACCGTTAAGCGCCTAGCTACATCCCTAGCAAAGATGCAGGAATTGATCGCACTCAGCTTCAACCCGTCACTTGTCCTGAGTGATCAGCGTCGAGGAGGCATAGACCTACTCCAAATAGTCGACAACGCGAAAGCTATAAGATCACTCTCTTGCTGTGAGTTTCGTGATGGAAAAATACGAAGACTTACTCAATTCTCTCCTCGTATAGGTGGCGTATCATGGTCAAAGGTAGACAACCGTTGGGTGCACGTCGAAAAGAATTGTTGAAGCTGGAGATCTTGGGCTGGGTAGGGAGAATTCAGACGGGATGTAACCGAGTTCTTGTTAGTAGACAGAGACATCTCCCTCTACCGCAATTACATGTTTATGATGATGAGTTGTTGGTTGTGCCGTACATGTCTTGTCACCACCGACGACGACGAGGTGCCTGCATTATGTAGGCGACGGGTGAAAAGCGGTCGTAGTTCCCTGCAAGAACGGCTACATCAGCCCGATGTTAACTACATCGCGGATGATTCTCGCTATCAATCACTGTCACTTGACTTGCCTGCTTCTAGATTTCAGCATAACGGGGAATCAGTGTCAATATAGGCGTTGTGTAAGGAGTAATAAGATCCCGACTTAACTCCTTCGTTCAGGTTTTGGTATGGAGTGCCTCAAAACCTCGTTTGAATAGATGAGCCTGACAGGCCTATCATGATCAGGGTAGCTAGGTGTGAAGCGTTCGCCTTAAAGGCGCTGTCTTGGCGGTCCTCCCACTTTTAAAAACACGTCCAATTTGCAGGCGTAAGCCAGGAAAGCACAATGCGGTCGTTCTACTGCTTAGTAGTGTTGCTTCGCTTGGTGCAGGCCATCCCTTTCACGACAGTAAGTAATTCACATCTCGAAACTACAGTCGACGGAACTCACTAGAAGACCACAGAACGCGCCAGGGGATGACGCGGGAACGACTACTTGCATCACCTGGGGATTCCCTGAAGAAACCCAAGCATCATCGACCTACACGCTGACCAGCGATGCAGGCACAACAACCGATCCAGTGCCCACCCCGGGCGGGGGCTCACACACACACGTCGACACTTCCTCCACAAGTTCATCCACGAGCGATGCAGGAACGACGACAGACCGAGTCCCTACCCCAGGCGGGGGTTCATCCACGTCTACAATAACTACATGGTACTGATTTCGCGGAGGCGGGACTTGATATATGATGCAGGGGCTCATGACACTTTTTCTCGAGTCGAGAAAAGTTAGTCGATTTTTGGTAGAGGACTTTTGGTCGAGGATTAAGGAAATTCGTGATTGCGATTTGGTTCAGAATTTATGTCAGATAATTAACGACTTCTATATTCCCCGAAAGATTGTCAGATTTGGAGTGGAAGCAAGGCATCGACAAACCGTCTAAGTATCCTCCAGCGTTGTCTGTGTCAAGTTTTCCAAGATCCTCCAAGGGGCTCCTGAGACGGTACTGAGTACTGAGTTGCCGGGCGGCAATTTATACTGACGTGACTGGAGGGTGACACGAGTTGTGACGTTCTTTCTTTACTACCACCATCTTGAGACCTTCTATGCGACTTGTAATCATGTTTTTGTTTTGTGGTATGGCTCGTGGAATCGGTGAAGGTCATGTTGAATGCCTCCACGTGCTCGGATCCTCTTGGGGCCACCGAATCTTTGGCCCTGTGGCTCAGTGGCTTCGGATTGTTATATAACCTGACAGTCTTTGCGACCACCTCCGCATCACACCCATGGCTCCCCGACGCAACATGCTCGAGGGACTCTCCCCAGAGATCCTCGACCACATCACCAAAGAGCTTCCTGCTTCGTCCCAACGCTCCTTGTCGATGGTATCAAAGAGTTTCAGAAAGCGATTGGAGCATCAGGTCTTTGCCTCCGTCCGCTTGCGGACCAGGGGCGATACTTTGCGTTTTATCAGTCACCTCACCTCGTACCCGTCCTGGCACTCGTTCGTGAAATCTCTGACTATCGAAATCCCGGCTTGGGAAATCTCCTTGGCTACTTCCGGCAAACTACGGCAGGGAAAGAATATGAAGATGGAAGATGATCCATCTGTCCTGGCGAGGACGCTGTACAAAGGCATCGACTACTTCTCTGTGTTATACAACCTGGAGCGCTTGGTTTTCATCGAGGGAACCTACGACGATCTCTCGATAATCGAGATTGTTCTTCAAGCTCAGTTCGATAATCTCCAGGAGTTCTCATACGCCTCTTCCAGCTCCAAGCACCCTGATGCCTGCGACCTGGATACGTTCTTATGCCGCCACCCCTTCATCAAGAAGCTGGAGCTCCCGCCTGCGCTAAAGCACCACCCGGGAGGACTGGAATTACTCAACTTGACCAGCTACACCGGCTCCCATGAATTCTTCCAAGACGTGGTCTCGACCCCCGATCTCAAATGTGCCAAGCTCATCGTCGCACGCAAGCCCTCTGGCACCGTTCTAAACGCAGACTGTATCCGTTCTCTTTGGTTCAGCTGCTCCGTAAACCTCAGTAGCCTGGAATGCTCTTTAGGGAAGACAGACACATCCTACGACATCCTGAAATCCATTGCAAGGTTCCTCCCTTACCTCGAACATCTTAAAATCAAGTGGGATAACTCGGTGATGGAGCCGTTCGATTCGAAGGTACGTCTTCTTTCTTTCTGAGTTTGCTGTGTTTTATAGTGACTTCCTTTGTAGGGCCGCATTCGAGACTTTGGATCCTTGTTATCCCTTTTCTCCGAACTGAAGTCGTTCGACTTCGAGGCCTACTTGCCCCTCCAGAACGAGGCACCGACGATAGGCACTGCGGAAGAAATAGCATCGTACTGTCCTTTACTTATTTCTTGCGGTTTCCGTGCGTTTGAACCCTCCTTTTGCCTTATACCCAGACTTGCTGACTTCGTTTTGAATATTAGTGTCTGAATGTTGGACGCGAGATAATGTCACGCAACCGTGGACCCAACGACATCGCTGGAAATGAGGTCTCCTTTTCTCAGCGCATCTTCTACTTCTGGCTATTGAATGCAATGTGTACTTGTAAACCTTCTATCATAGTAATGTAAATTTACCCATCGCGATATCATTGTTGATTTTACCCTTCGTTTCGAGAAGAGCAACGAGACCGAGGGTTGTACTTGGAGGTAGATGGATTCACATTTCTCATTCAAGTGTCTACAACCGTCGCACGCCTGCAGATTGGAGATGAGGCGGGCCCGGGTTCATGTATATTAGATGTGTTGCAGATGTATATTTCGTGAAGTAGATACAAGGGCGAATCGACTGAGAGTAAAAGAGTAACTAACTCTCCTTATCTTGTGGATGCCGACTACCTTTACTTGGCCGGTAACCTCCTTGAATATTCGTGGTCCCCGCTGCAGGACCCGGCTTTCCGTTCACATCTCTCGAGGCAGACGTCCGTGACATGGAGGTGGAAGCACCCGCTTCTGCGGAAGACGTTGACCCTAGCGAAGACCAAAATGAATCATATGTGAGGGATGTATTTGAAAAGCGCCGATTCTCCGCTGGGTTGCTCTGCGTGGACGATATCGTCGAAGCACTACTGCGGTAATATAACGACGAAGAGGCGGTTGATGAGGAAGATGATGATGGAAGTGGTGCGCTGCTTGCCAAAGGAGGGGACGGCCATGGTGCTGATGAGTGGGGGTTTGATGGTGCTTGCGATGAAATTAGCTCCGTGGGTTGAGATTTGAGGGATTGGCTCGTTTTCGAAGTACTTGGTTGCGAACTTCGTCCGGCAAATGGTGCAGAATCGACTCGTGTCGTTGATTGCTCTACGTAGATGTCACCGGCAGATTCGTTGAGATGTGTCATCGATCGTTCGAGTATTGGTGTGTCGTCCTCCCTCAGTGAATTCATCGAGAAACTCGAGCCCAACTTGAACGATAGCGAAGATTGAGTGGTCCCCCCGACCGCGCTGGTATTTTGGGAAGTAGTGGTAGCGACAAGCGGCGCGGCAGATGCTTGCGATTTATGACCGTGGAGATGAGAGTGGCGAAAGTAGAGATTCTCTACTTCGTTCAGGCTCTGTTTTTGCTGCAAACAGTCAGCCGGTTGGCGACCTTGTCGGGCCGAGCAGCTCACCCATCCGTGATCAACTTTAAGCTTCGCATACTGCAGCCGTAGTTGAAGCTGTCTGGACAGCTGGCAAGATAGGATACCTGCCTGGTCAATTGGGTCTTTGAACTTGGATCGTTAGAACGTACGTGGTTGGCCTTGGCTCTTTCCAAAGTAAATTTGCGCTTCTTCTCGGCCTCAATGACCTGCATCGCTGGAGACGGTGAGCTGACCATGGAAAGCAACGCAGTGGCAAGGTTTGTCGATAGTATGGCTAATGAGCCCGAGTCTGACGCCCAAGGCTCGAACACGACGAAATGACACACGTGATGTGAGTGTTGACACGTGAGACCCGGGTATCTCCGGTGTCGGGCTGGTCAGCGATGGTACCCATGAAGTCGGGAGCTTACTCCATCTTCTGAGCGGATAATATCGTGATTTGACAAAGACAGCAACAGATGTTCATCAGCTACCACCACCATCCACCGCCCGCAAATTTCGTCGAATAATGCCTTTTGCCCCCTTGAATTTACCGCTTTGGCTCAAGAATAATGAACATTTGTTACAACCGCCGGTAAATAATTTCTGTGTCCACCGGGGCGGAGATTTCGTGGTAATGGCGGTGGGAGGCCCTAATGAGCGCAGCGATTATCATATCAACGAAACAGAGGTCAGCAACGGAGGGCGATCGTTAAACCGATCCTTGCTAAATTGGAGGCAGGAATGGTTCTATCAATACAAGGGCGGCATGCTGTTAAGAGTCGTGGAAGATAATCAGTTTCGAGATGTAAGAATAGAGGAAGGCGAAATGTTTTTACTTCCAGGTAAGAAGTAAAGCCGTTCCTGCCCCGACAGACCTGACGCTACGCCAAACATAGCCAACACTCCACACAACCCTGTGCGCTTCGCTAATACGGTTGGCATCGTGGTCGAGCGAGTAAGACCCGAAGGCGCCATAGGTGGGTGTTTATGAAGTTCTCATGTCTCTCTACTTTTATTGATGGGCAATGCCACAGATCGCCTGCGCTGGTACTGTCACTCGTCGATACATCCTGAACCCACCATAATCTACGAGGAGACCTTCCATGTCACTGATCTCGGAAGTCAACTTAAGCCGGTCATTAAGAAGTGGATGGAGCGGCGTGACCTAAGGAAGTGTAGGGAATGTGGGCAATACGCCGATGAGCAATACTTTACGTCGGCTAGACTGTAATCTGGGTGTGTCTTGGTATTTCGCCGTCGTCTGGGTGTGAGACTGACAATACTAAGCTTATATAGATAACTTCGTTCATATCATTTTGTCTCTTCGGTTGCGAATTGACTCCCTCGCCTCCGTCAGCCTCGCAAAACTAATGTTGTGTTCTTCCGATCGTTACCATTATTGTGTCTCTGGGTTTCCATCGCCAGTCACTCACCTTCACTAACTAATCTATTGAAATTTGTTCTCCAATTATTCAGGGATCAACTCACGACGTGGTTCACACTTTAACCATATTCCGTCAATCATATGGTAGCGCTATCTAACTACTACTCGGCATCCGGTGGCTGAGTGAGAAATTGCAAAGCCACCAGCTCAGCTGGCGACAGTCGGGTGTCTCGAGGTGACATGTATCACCCGTCAACATCAGATGACCCAACAGCTTTGAACAGAGGCCCGAATACTGAGCTCGTAAATCATGGTGCGCTTCCACTGTCCATCTCTCCATGCTGCCATGCAGTGCAATGTCCCTTATGCTTCTCGAGTTTCGGCTAGTCCACGCCCATTGCCATCGCCCGCATTTGCCTCCATCGGTCCATTCCAACTGCCATGCATCGCCCTCAATACTTCGGCCAAAATTAGATCGTTCTAGCACCATCGTGCTCCTGGAGGGCTGGAAACGTTCGCCATCGATCACGGTGTGTCGCACGACGTATGCGCAGAGGATGATCGCATCTTGATAGGCACGAAATGCTGACAGGGTTCGCGTCACGTACTGCGCACAGGACCGCCCCTATCTCGATGCGTATAAAGGCTCACCTACGATGCTCGCAATCCCCAGTCCCCAGCCAGTAAAGCGCCTCTTCAGCAGCTCCTCCACAACACAAACTACACTCTCCTCGTCACCACTAACATCGATATGGGCAAAGATCGTGATAACGACCGTGAGGAGCGTCGCAGCCGCGAACGCGGCGAAGGACGCGACAACGATAACTCAAACAAACGCGGTGATGACGATAACAGCTACGGATCGAACAAGCGCGACAACGACAACGACAACGACAACAGTTATGGCTCGAACAAACGCGACGACGGCCACAGCTACGGTTCAAGCAAACGTGATGACAACGACAACGACAACAACTACGGCTCGAACAAGCAGAGCTCTTATGGTCAATCTGATGACAACGACAACTCGAACCGCAACGAGGGCTCGTATGGGGAAAACAAGGGTGGCAGCAATGCATATGGGTCATCCAATAAGGAAGACTCGTACGGCTCGTCCCGCAACGACAACGAGAACTCGTATGGATCATCCAACAACGAGTCAAAGAGCGAGTCGTATGGATCCTCCAACAAGGCCTCGTACGGATCATCTGGAAATGACAACGACAATTCATATGGCTCTTCCAACAATGAGTCGAAGAGTGACTCGTACGGGTCATCGAATAAGACCTCCGGGTACGATAATGAGAATTCGTACGGTTCATCCAATGAGTCCAAGGGCAACACGTACGGATCGTCGACCAACGACTCGTCCTCTGGGAACAACCAGAGCTCTTATGGATCGTCCAACAATCAATCAACGGACTCGTCCAATAACTCCGGGTCTTCGGGCAACCAAGGAGATTGGATCGATAAGGGTGTTCAGTACGCCGCCAAGCAGGCTGGTTACGATATTGTACGTTCTATTCAGTATTGCTCCTGCTATCTCATCCTCATCCTCACCGCCTATGTAGGACGCGTCGACCGCTGCGAAGATCGGCGATGGTTTGCAAGAGGGCCTCAAAAAGTTCGGGGGAGACAAATTCGGTAAGTAGTAGTGACCACATTCATCGACGCCGTCCGCTGAAGATAGCTCTATTAGGAGGCTTCTAAGTTATCTTGTCGTTATTAAATAGCGTTGTTGTATCATCGAACTTTCTTTGTACTGGGACGGATTGTAAATTGTCTTCCGAGTTTTTTTCGACACGCATGTTGGCAAAGAAGAATGTACTGACTCAATTTACTACGGTCAGCAAGCCTTCTTGGCCAAGCGGTAAGGCGTTGCACTTGTAATGCAAAGATCACTCGTTCGAATCGGGTAGGAGGCACCGTGTCTTTTTTGCTTTTTTGGCTAGTTCGCCGACTTTCGGCGCTCTTTGTTTTTCTCTCAGTATCGACTATAATAGTAAATGGTGGCTTACCGGAGTACGATTTTTATGGTAGTTCGAGTGCGTTCCTTTCTCTCGTATATCTTGGCACTTCACAAGATTGGGCCGCCTCCAAGTCGCAAAGATTTTCAGCATTCCATTAAGCGCCAGCACATGGATTTAACTCCCCGTTGTCATGGAATGAGCGAACTCCCATCTGCCGCTACGGAGCGAAGCCGTGTTCGAGCTCTAGGACATGTCTCTCTTTCCCCAGATGCAGCAGATCCTCTGACTGTTCATCTATCGCATGGATTGGCCTACACGGTGGGATCCGCGCTCGGCAGTATCCCTCCAACAACTGATGCCTGCCTGGAAGCCTTCGTGGTTCCGAACAAAGTCGGACTGACCGCCGGTGCTCGGGCATGGTCGAAACACGCTCATCGATCGGCTTCGGAAACCGCTCCCCAATCTGGCGAGGAGGATCAAAAGAAGCGAGCCAAGGTTGCTGTTCCAGAGGGATGGTGGGGTAGGCCTTCTGGCCCCGTCAAGACTATCAACGAACGCGCTCTCAGCTTGTTTCATAGAGTTATGGACAATGCTTCTTGGAGGAATCTGCATTGGCTCCCACATCAGGTCCTAGTTTACGAGGTCCGCATGCCTGAGGGATATGGAATGCGGTGGTCTCAAGATCGCGGGGATCGTCAATCACATAACGGCCAGCATGGCATAGAGGGATCGGGTGAGGTTGTGACAGAGAGCCCCTGGGTATTTCGTGGATTTGTTGAGCCGATGATGGAGGGTGGGCATGAGAAGGGATGGCGACATTGTCCATGATCCTGGTTCTCTACTTAACACGAGATACAGTAGGTCTTGTATTGACTATCTGCTGAACCGATCTCCTTCCTCTGCAAAATCATCCAGTCCAATTTCTCATAGCCTCTCCCCGACATCCGCCCAATGGTGAAGTGAATATTTACCCCTGGCCCTAATATCGGTGCGAAGCCTTCCCTTAGCTTCCTCATGTCACTCGCGCGGGAGGCATCCAACACGTAACCTGTACGTTGCAACAATATACGAACGGTGATATTGATATGCTTCAGCATCCCGGAATCACGGAGTCGAGCTAAACAGGTCGACAGATCTTTGGCGAAACTGTACGCCTCTCAGCGCTCACAATCCACATACAAACATTGGAACAAGCGGCATCGACGGATTTCTCCCGTTCCAGCAACTGGGTCAAGCTTGCCCTTTCCCAAGCTTCTTGACCGAATCACACTTCACATTTGCAGCAACTTCTGCCGCCCAATATTAAGTACCCCAGCCGACCGACTTCGATTGAAGAACAGTTGCGTGTGAACGTTGAACTTGAACGTTAACAGTGAGCACTTGAGCTTGAGTACTTGAGTGCTTGAGCGCTATCAATTACTATCAATGAGAGACGGGTGTATTTCGCTGCCTGGAGATGTGTTCTCTACTCGTCAAAGTTACGTCGAACCACAAGTTTAATGCTCGGAATCGTGATACAGAGTTGAGAGCTCAATGGATCGACTCTGCTACACGCGACAATCCACGAAGACGGACTCGGACCACCTTGACCCTCGAACAGATAGTCGAACATCCACGCCTGGTCCTAATAGAGATGCAAACCCATCCTTCAGCTTTGCTTCTTCCCGCGCTTGGTGAGAAGAATAGTCTTCCGATGGAACAGCATGAGTGAATATCATGATAGAAATACTGATACGCTTCAATCCACTGTGGTTACGAAGTCGAGTCAGGGAGGCAGAGAAAGCTTTGTATTCGGCGAGCCGGGGATATTCCGTTACTGCGCGGTCGTGCGAGAGTTCAACGGTGAGTTGTTCAAGGAGGTCGGGGTATGGGAGATTATCGATACCGTTTATCCATTCCTGAATGTTGGATAGCGTTGTGGGTGGAGTAGCAGGGGTTCTGATCCCGAGTGTCGAGAGGCGGATCATCTTTTCAAATTTGGGGAACTCTGCCCGAGGGTTAACTAAACATGTCCAGGCCCGTAAGTCCACAAGAAGAGTTCTGACAAGATGATAGGCGTACTAATCAGGCTCAAGTCTTTCACCCCCAACGGAACAAACAGTCGTCCTTTCTCTATTTCCGCCGTCATGGATTCGAGGTTGGGGCATTCAATGAAGGCATCCGATAGACGCGGGTGGTGGACGCAAACCAACCGCAATTTAGAAAGAGCCACCATATTTACAGGCGATAATACATGGGCCTGTGCATTCGCATGGGGATCCCCGTGACAGTCGACATATACGAGGCTTAAATCCTTAAGAGAGGTAGAACAGAGAGAAAGCATGTTCTGGATGCTTTCAACGTCTGTTCCAAAGTCCCACCACTGTAGCCGGAGCTTCTGAAGGCCAGGGGCAGCGAGAAGGGTTGTAATACCTACTGCGAGGGGCACCGGTAGGCTTGACCACTTCCCAGTGACATGGTAGAAAGACAGGGAATGTAGATTACTGAACCGGCGGAAGGCGGAAGGCGTCCACTGTGGGGGGGTCAAGCCCGTGTTGTTGCTGTTGTCTCCCCAGATGATGAGCTCACGCACGTACCCACCGAGGTGGGGAGCTGTGAAGTGGAGGAAAGAGAGGCGAGACTCGAAACTCGTGTAACGGATGGCGAAGGAGCCGAAGATGTGCGCGCGGGCGATATTTGACCATGCCTTGCATACGAGAGAACACGCTGCGAGTGTGAGGACTCTATAGTCTGGGGTGTAGCGGTCTACGTATTCATCATCGTCGCCATCGACGAAGGCGATGATGTCGCAGACCAGGTCGATAGGAAGTCCAGTGGGAGAGTTGAGGTCAGCCACTTCATCGCTCATACTGCGCCTAATGTGGTTGTTCCTTCCTCCTGGTAAGTATGGCTCGTAGCTGGAACCTGGGATCCTCACCGTTGTAGACCAAGAAGGTGTATTCAGTCGGAGCCTTAAGTGGTTCCTGACAATGCTATGCAGGGTCAGTCTACCAAGGCTTTGCCCGGGTTGTTGTCGCGATGTACTGATGATGAGGGACACATTAGCCCGTCGATACAGCGCTCCACCCATTCCCCAAAGTCGGAGAGTGCCATCTAAAGGGCCATCCATTTGGTGCTGAGCGCCGAGATGCGTGCCCTCTTCTGGAATGTCGGGATACCCGTCCAAGAGAAAGCAGCGCTCGTCAATTAGTTGATGTAGCGGGCACCAAGCAGTCATAAATGCTCCACACCGGAAGGAACCTACGAACCTACAATGGGCAACAACCCTCCCTTAGGTCGCTATCCTCGTTTCCATTGCTGTAAGGCTGGGGCACTGGAGCAGGGACGCCGCGAGGGCCGGATGATCAACATAATCCAATCGTAACGTGGTCAATTTCGCTAGTTTTACGGGCGACGATCCATGCGCCTCATCGTTTGTGATTGAACGAGCTTCACAGTCAATGACCGCCAGTACTGAATCTTCAAGCGAGGTTGAACAGAGAGAATTTATGTGAAGGAGGGATCGGGTGTCGTTGCCGAAGTGCCACCCCTAGGCCTCTATCCGAAGTTTTCGAAGACGAGGGGCATATAGCACGGTTGATATACCCAATGCAAGCGGAGGCGGTAGCGCCGACCACTCCCCGGTGATGTCTGCGAGTTCCAACGAACGTAAATTCTTCAATCGACCGAAGCATTCTGGAGTCCAATCCGGGGAAAGGTGGGGAGCAATGGCGCGTTCGACCCGACGAATAGTGAGTTCATGAGTTCAGCTACATACACACTCAGGTGGGGAGCTGTGGGGTACAGAAATGAAAGGCAGGACGCGGGATCGGAGGAATCGAAATCGATGGTAATGGCCTGGAAGATGCGCGAACGGAGGATATCCGTCCATGATTGACATACAATGGAGCAAGCTGCAAGAGTGGGGGCATATCGTCTCCATCGATATCGGCGACGATGTGGCGGATCGGCTGAATAGCGAGTCTGTTGCCAGGGGAGTCGCGTGCGTGCTGTCGTTCCTGCATTGCGCATGCTGCGTCCTAGTTGTCTCCGGTACCCGAAGTAAGCCTGGCTTGCAGCTGGAATCGGGGGAGGCTCACTAGGTCACTGTATTTGGAACGTACAGTCAAGTTGAACCGTCCGTAATACTTCGTTCACACGATGCAAAATAACGCCAGCGCGCTCAATCCGATTATCCATGTCACTATCTGAGGTCAACTTACGGTACATCACTGCCATTCGGCCGTACCTCCTTCCCACTCCATCAATGTTTCAAGTCCCTCGTCACTGGTCTGCCGCCGAACGGCGAAAGTGGCGTGTAGGACATTGGCCTCGAACAGCGGGTCGAGCCCCCGCTTCAACTTGGGGACCTCTCTCGCCTTAACTTCCGCCCAATCGGTTGGGAGGGCATGATAGAGGAAGATCGTGATTTCCAAGTTGATATGTACCAGCGCGCTGTGTTCACGGAGCCGCTGTATGATTTCCAGAAGATTGTCATAATCCGTATCTTTGGGGTATGATACGCCTGGCCTTGTGATCGATCGCTGGAAGATGATTTTAAAGCGCCGGAGATGCTGAGGAAACGGAAGGCGATCGATACAGCCCTGAATCCATTGGATAGAAATTGCGTATGGAAGGGATCCGGATAAGCTGAGCGTCAAGTGAGATGGACGAATGTTCTTTCCAAGGTCAGGGATGGGGCGGCGAGCCGTGGCTTAGTTCGCCAAAGGCTTCAGCAAGGTACGACCGCTTAATTACCGAAAAACAGTGCGTACCGTGAATTGTGAGATCGGTCAATCCGCTTGGTACCCATGACGGTAGAACCCAAACGTCCCCAGGATCAACTCGAATGATCAAAGATTCGAGGTTAGGGCATTCAATAACCGGATGGTATCTCGGAGGAGAGTCTAGCTTGCGTAGGACGCCCATGTGGGGAGGGGATGATACTATGTATTTGTCATCTTCTGGCGAGTAAATGAAGGTGACGTTGTTGAACGTTAACTGTTCAAGGGTATTCGAACATAGCGCGAGCGTGAAGTAGAGACTAGGGAGATTTTCGAAGGCACATCCGCGAAGGATGAGTTCCTTGAGGCAAGGGGCAGCGAGAAGGAAGTTCGTGATCGACAGAAAAGGTGATGGGCCGCTGACTGAGCATAAACCATTCTCTAGACGTAGGGTGCGTAAATTCTTAAATACAGCACCGGAGACCCAACTCCAGTCAGGGATAAAGCAGTTTCGACCACCCCACGAGATAGAGAAGTGGCGGACATATTCGCTAAGGCGGGGAGCAGTGTGACAGAAAAAGGTCAGCCGGGGAGCGAGGTTGTCACTGTCGATGACTATGCTGTCGAAGATGTGGCGGCAACACATATTGTGCCAAGTGCGGCAGACCAGGGAGCATGCTGCCAGCGTCTCGTGCGGATTATTGCCGTCGTTGATGAAGGCAATGATAAGGTGAATCAATTCAACGGGGAGCTTCGCAGTTTGAAGTACATCCTTTGCACCGTCGCCGCCATTGGTTTGAATGAGGATTTCCGACATGCAAAACTGGATCCATAGATTCAGCGATTCTCCAGAATAAGGACTGTAAATATTGCACGTACATTTTCACCTTGCCAGTGATGGGAAGTCGAAACTTGGGAAGAGCCATACAGGCGCCCGTTAAGCCTTCTCTTTACCGCCATTTGACAATTCGGACGTGCGATAATGCCAACTTTCGTCGAGTCTCTTTTGGAGCTGCACTTCCTTCATGCTGGTCGCTCCGACAAAGGCCTCAGCCTCGAACGGTCGACCATCCGGAATGGGTTTGAAAGGAAACCAATCCCAGGAACTTACGAAGCGCAGTTCTACTCACACCGTCGCGCCGTAGCGTGAATGCTAGCAAATCGACCAGAAGCTACATGCAAATCTTAGTCCCACTTAACACCAAGGGATGCGGCCATGATTTCGTGAGACATGGGCGCAGAATCGGAAGCGAGACGTTGGCCAACTTCGTGCGTTGCATTTGCGAGTGGTTTCGTGCACGCTAAACCTCTCCAGCTCCGAGATACACGAGTCCTTTGTTTCGTACGCACCGTGAAGCGAAATAGAGACTGATCGTTGTGTGTTGGCGTTCACCCAAAGGTCAATATTGTACGTGTTCTCCTACTCCGCGAAATTGGACGCGTGAATCGTCCTGGAAGCCCTTTCCAAGATGCGAAGCAACGGAAGACACAAAGTAACAAACGTTTCTTTGGTCGCACTCCTTGGTCGCCGTCGTTTTGGCGACGGGGATGAGAAGCGGATCTGAAGGCGTCGTGTTCTCGGTCAACGCAGGTCAGCGTGTTTGCCCCTGCTCGCGACACGTACTGATCTGCGACGATAAAAGCTCACGGATCCACGCCAATCTTAACACGAGGGGTTCTGTCTGCAACCGGTCCTGCCCAAGACTCAACCCACGGGTTCGACTTTCATGGCAGCACGGGTTAGACTGGAGGCAGTACCAGGGAGGGAGAGCAGTTTAGTGCTCCTCGTCTACTACGCAAAATCGAGTGCAATAAGTGTAAGTTTCTTCGTAGTTTTGCGATCACGAGATCTAACAGTGCATATATCCATGTAGAGGAGACCCTCTAACCGAATTTGTGGTTAACCCATTCAATGTACCAGTATCTTACCCCGAAGTAGACATTTTGCCCGTCAGTCCGTCTCTTTGTACACTCACACTAAGTCCTGCGAGGACCTCGATCTGATGCACCCACTGATGTGGTTGAGCTTGATAGACTACAGAAGTAACGACCTGGTACGTCTTCAGCTCTAGATGTTTTCCGTCGTCCTGACCTACCTAGCGCTAGGGATGTTCCCTTTACCCCTCACTATCAGTGCTTGCCCTCGGATTCCATTCTTATAGCATCGAACCATCCCTTTTAGTCTATGTGATGACAACGTACATTTCAAACTCTCCCTGATGCACCTCAATCCTTGAACACCACCACGAACAGATGTCCTTCCGCCGATTACGAAGCTAGAGTGAAAGTGCCCACTGGCACCGTGACCCCCGTACTTCTTACGTTCCAAACTGGTAAACTGACTCCAGCGGGCGTCATCGAGCTTCGATGTTGCGTCACACACCATAGTGCTTCATGTGGGCTGCGATCAATTTGACTTCCAGTGTTGATCACAGCTCTGACATTTGGTCATCAGTGCTCAGCAGGCACCGTGCGGCGGGAACGCAGGCCGTATCGTAATTCAATTGAACGCTTTATCGAAGTGCGTCGATTTCGTGACTTATTTGATTTTGATTCGGATACATTGATTGTTAACTAGCTAATTCTACTTCGTCGGATCGCTCGCATTCACGGGGAAGGCCATTGTAACGAGCTGGAGCCCAGCGCTCACAAGACGTGCATCCAATGTTAGATCTAGTACCTACATCAAAGAAGGGATGATGTTGCTGTGTCGAAGTGTCCGTGAGTTTTCATATTCATCAATCGACTCCTTGATACAATGATCCTCATCTACACTTCTTTCCTTCGCCTTCAACGGAAGGTTACCCATGCTATCTTTATATCTGAGCTTTGTCACACAGTGTCAGCAATGACATGATGTGTCCGCGACTCCGCATCGCTTCCCTAACATCAAGGTGGTGGCGCATGCGGCGACTCTGTTTCCCGACGACAAAGATGATGCCGTACTTCTAAACAATGGTGATACCCTACACAACCGCAGACCTTTCGCTAAAACACTTTGTCTCATGCTGCTAATTTGGTTTTCTGTGGCTGGGTTTGACTGTTCCTGATAGACTCGCGCATTGTCGGTATGGTCGGCTATCCCTGTATTCATGGCGCTCCTCGTCCCTCGATGGAGAAATTTGCATCAACAAGCAATACAAACTACCCATCAACTTCATGTTATTCCTGGAACAATACGAGCGCCCAACGCTTTGCTTCGGCCTCTCAGCATCAACTTCTGCGATTGATCGGTGTGGAGCAGCTGTGAGCATAACTGTATCCCCAGTCTCAGGTGCCATTTCAAGGTCTTATCTATATCTACGATGTCAACCCATTCCGTCGTCTACTCAAACGCCCCAGACATATCCGAGGAACACCAACGATGGACGAAACTTCGGGATTGATCATTGACCTCGCAAAGGACCAACGTTTGGAAGCGGTGCGTTATTCGATTACTATAACCACTGCTATCATCATTCATCAGTATATTCAGTACCTTGTCCGTGAGTATCACCCCTGCATCTCATCAAAGTTGCGGCTAATTCACTTCTGGAATCTTGTAGTATCCAGTGCGGTTATATTGGTATGCAAGCGATTCCTCGACGATGTCTTCACCGTAGTGTGTACTCACTTTTCTAGGTCTATGACTATATCATCACCTTCGATCTGGAAGTCTCTTTGATTTGGTTCTGTCACTCCGGCTGGAGTTGGACCTCAGCGCTCTTCATGCTAAACCGCTACCTCCCATTCGTTGACACAGTCAATGGCCTTTGGCGTAAGTCCTCTTACCCTCATCCTGCTTACCACCACACGAACCCCTTGCATATATAGACGATTTCGTGCCCGATATCACTCATGACGCCTGTAGGCTCTCTTTCCAAGCGACAGGCTGTATGTTACATCAATTTCCACCACCTATCCTCCAATCATTGACCTGAAGCGCATTAGGGTTATACGTCGTCGGCATTTCCATCACAGAAAGTAAGTGTACTCTTACACGACAACCTCAATACTTTGACACGGCGTGGAACTCATGATATGCCAAGTTATCCTGACGATTCGTACCTGGGCAATATGGTACAGGGATCCCAAACTTGCGGTGGTTCTACTAGTCTTTATCGCCGTTGTTTGGGGTCCAACCTTTGCTGTCATGATTGCCTTCACAAAGTCCTTCGAATGTAAGCAGAACTTCGATATCAGTGACTTGTGCGTCGTGAGGGCTGAACGTGATGCGACAGTTGGCCCCGCCCCTTTCCCTGGTTTCGTCGGCTGCAATCTTGTGGCTGCCAATCAAATATTACTCGTTTCCTGGGTGCTGCTTATAGTTTACGAAGCCGGTGCGTGGTTAGCATGTCGTGGTTGAAGTGTACTTATGGAAGACCAAGGTATTCTGATATTAATGACGTATCGCGGATATGTTGGCTGGCGCAGTGGTGGTGGCAATACGGCTTTATTTACTGCCATTTATCGAGACGGTAAGCCAATTCGAGCTGGCGTTGGCTGTTTGTTGGTCGTCCCGTTCATATCCTTGACATCTAGGCCTCCTCTATTATTTGTATCTATTCGGTGGGTACACAATTATATAGTGTTCTGGGACTAAAACAAATCGTTCAAAGTCCTCTCCCTCGTTAACATTATTGTCATAAAGGTGTTTCCGGTGCGTCACTGCTCCTCTGTGCTCGATCGTTGCATTCCTCGTTGATGAATATACCTTCTCCACACAGAAATACATCATCCTTCTCGCGGCGTAAGTCTCTTCTTCATGTTTATTCTGGGTTACCCATGACACATTATAAAGGCTCGAGCGCGTGGTCCACTCCGTCTTGGCCAGTCGTGTGATCCTCCATATCCGCGACCTAGCCACTCGCAATCCATCAAGTTCGGGGGAACTGTCGAACATCGAAGTTAGCAGCACCGAGGTAAGGCTGCATCCGATTCGATTTCGTCGGTTTTCTCATACCATGAGTGAATCCACCCGCGAATCGTACAATCCAAATGTCGAGTAAATAATATTGTATTAATATCTGATGATCCATAGACACTGCGGCGGTGACGACTCGGTGTTCAGTTGTTGCAACCCTAGCGAACGGTCTCAAAGTTCTCGAATACTCTACCAACAGCCTGCGAATTTCCCTCTATGGCAGGGGCTTACGGTTGGTGACTCAGCTCGCAAAGGGAGAGAACGACGCCGAAGCAGTTCCCTCATTGTGGACTTGCGGCGACTCAACTCGTCCGTATCGTTTCCTTTCATACCAAGAACTTTGTCAACGTACGCCAGTGTCTATACTTGCTTCACACGAGATACTGTGGGTCATTTTAATCTAATCTATCGACTTTGTCACCCCCATCTCGAACCACCCAATCCAAAGTCTCAAGATCTCACACCGCGTCCGTCCCTCGGGGCGTTCGGAGAATGATGTAGTCAACGCTTCTCATAGCTCACAGGTGTTCGTGTTCATTCTTCAGATCGTCTTCTTCGTGAGCCTTCGCTCTTGTCGGTAGCCAACGAAAGCCCGCGACAGATGGAGGGCTGGACGCGGGGACTCCGGCTCTACGTGGAATCATGTTGGGCTAACGAACGAACGCCGTCAGGTGATCGCCCCGCCAGCGGTGGCAACGAGAAAACTGATACGAGAGCTACGAAAAGAAGGTCAGTACTTGCCGCTGGTAGCTGTCGTAAAGTTATTCCACGGACGGAACAGACACCCAGAACCTCTGCGTTCCCAGGTGAGTGCTCTCATCATTTTCACCAAAGGAATCTGTCCTCATCCGCAGTGCTTGCTGTTCATCGCCGGCAAAGACGCGTTTGAGACGGCAGCGTCAGCCACCGTCTGTCGAGCAAAACGATGGGTCCCAATCATCCTTGAGGTAGGTAACGTGCATGGACGGGAGCAGGCGTTTTCTGTCGGTATGAAGTGTATGCGGGCAAGCTGTTTCGTGGTGCGGCTGATAGTAGGTGTTTGGGACGAGTGTGATGAGGAGGCGGCTAGAGGGCCTTATTTCATCCAGCGTCTTCTCCTCCAGCTTTTTGGCGAATGCGATTCATCTGATTCAGGTGGCAGGTTGCCAGTTGGCACGCGCGTACAATAGCCATTGATGTCTTCTGGTTTCCGCGAATTCGAAAGGAGAGGCGACGAAGATGGTATATCCTCGTGGACTGAGACGCACTGGGTTGCGGTCAACATGCTGCAAGCGGTTGGAGAGATTCAATATTCAAATATTCAAGGCTCACCTGGTCACGAGGACTGATGTTGCTTGACGGTGGCGCACTGAGGTTGAACCAACGCGGCCATCCAGCCCAGCTGTTCTCAAGATTATTACCTGTCGAAATCGTGGAGTGATCCTCAGTGTTTTGCCTAAGTCTGTGTGAGTCATAAAATAATGACTTAGCCGGACCTAGGCCGGAATATTTACCGTAAAATGACTTGAAAATGATTTTGTGGGTCCCTTTCGGGTATCGAAGAAAACAGGTCAAGCCAAGTCTGTTAGTGTCGAAGTCAGTCATGGAAAGTCAGGCCACCATGTTCAACGCAACAGTCGCTCACGGTCAGTGATGGTCAGGTTAAGTCAAGTACAAAACCGTTCTCAGGCAATAAAATAAATTCATACTAATAGTAAACATGATGCAATATATATATAATAATACGGTACGGTCTATTCGCTTCTTCCATCGCCAATGGAGGAGGACTCTAGAGTAATGTTAAACTGGTTGGCTGGAGGCATCACATTGACGTTGAAATATAAGGTACTCACAAACCCCCTCCGTGTCCGTGGCATGATGATTGCGTGTATTGAGTGGTCTGGAAGCTTGAACTTGAGTATGAGAGTCGGAATAGTTAGCGAAGCGCGTAGGGGAATGGGAATCCTGCCAGTAGTCTGTTTGCCAGGCGCGTGGATCCAGAGAGTCGGAGCAGTTGTTATCCACACGGCGCGTTACGGCGAGAAGAGATGTCAAGAGGTTCAATTCGGGGCCGCATTGAATGCCACAAGTGTTGTGAATGGTTGTCGAAGAAATAAGTGGACATTGGGGATGTTGGTGAGGAGTTGAAACGTCGAAACGTTGAAGTCCAACAATTGAACTGGCCATCGAAATCAAAAAAGATTATGTAATTGAAGACAGGGGGGCACCAGCGCCTGTCACCAGTATTCATGCTCTTCCAAGTCTCTCGTCTCGTATCTAAATACCCCTGCATTATCCGACATTCAGCACCCTCAAGATACCCCCTTTGTCACTTCCTGAGCAACTGCTCTTAGGCTAGAGCCTTAATGTTCTCTCGATTAATACATCTTCGCCCCTGGGATTAGTTCCCCTTACATAAGCAATGTCTGAATCCTATTACTTTACGCTCCCATTCCCAGTCAAACTAAGTCACTGTAAGTTTGCTTTTCACTGACTTAGATTTCGTCGTGACCTTCCGCACAAGATCAAAAGAGGAAGGTGCCGGAATTTTTACATCAAAAGTACGGAAACTGACGAATTCCATCAAAAAATGGACTTACGTGGACTTTATACTGACTTAGGCAAAATACTGAGAGTGATCTCGAAAGAATGGGCGAGCGCCTAAAAACAGATGGCGGGCTGACATGGCGACTCGCACTCAAGGCTTGCTTCGACTTTGTTCTGACCTTCCAATTCCAATTCATCGAGACTGTCGCGACGCGATTCAGCATCTTCGGATAGCGCTCGTTATTCTCCAAGGTCATACCCTCTCTCCAACGATCGCTGGATGCCCTCGAAAATCAACATTTACTACGACGGCCACGGCCAGCGGTATTTCCAGCGCTCTCATCGACAATTTCATTTTCCGGCCCATTCAAGCACGCTGCAGCGACTACGCGGACTCGCTATTCATGGCGAAACTGTGACAGCGTCTGTGTGCATCATCTCGATAGCAGCTCACAGAGTAGGTGAAGGACGCTGTACTCAATGGGAAGCGAAAGAGGAGAGCACCGAATACAACACAGACAGGGTACGTGCATAAACCTATAGTGTATTTATTACCGTCCTCTCAGAAGTCTGCTCCATGGCGGGGCTAGATCAGAGCTGCGGTCGTTGAAGATTATGTGCAGGAACCTCGGGGCGCGAGACGGAAAGCGAACCCGCTGCTCGACTCAAAATCGTGCCGTGATCCAAACTGATGTTGATGCCCCTCCCCCACCTCGCAAGTCGAAACACTCCACGGCACCGTGTTAGGTGGATCCTGGTCGCTCCGAACTCACTCTACCGATATGCGGACAGGGAGCAAACTGAGGAAGTTGAACGCGACGAGTCTGCAGGGTGCGATCGAGACGCCTTCGTCCTCGTCCTCGTCCTCGTCAAAGCTGCGCATGCTCAGCCTCGTTTTGTTTTCAGCCTCTCAGTCCATCTTCTCCACTTTGTCCCACGGCCTCTCCAGACTGAGTATGCCGTTCGCTGGCTTCGATATCACACCCACGATGGCACGATGTCATGATCATCAAGATGCAGTTCAGTCCCAGGATATTGGATCGTCGCCAAGCTTAGGCTGGGTTTTGGATCAATGACATACTCTATCACGTCGAGCCCAGCAACTAGTGACAGACACTGAAGTGGCCAAGGAGTTCTTTCCATGCCGTCCGTTCTGTGCTCGACGGAGACGATTCCTGGAGCATCCAACGCGATTTGGTCACATTAGAGGATCGTCCAACGCGCATACGACTATCTCCTAGATACCTCATCGCTATTCGCAATAGAGCAACCGTCATCCCTACGCATTCTCAACTGGTCGGGCCTGAATATTGAATTCTCTTCCGCCTTTATTCTCCTCCTCCCCTCTTTGCTTCACTAATTCTCGGCCTTATTTTCCACCCATCGCTATTGTGCGCTCTCTGACATTCAATCCGCCTATTTTAATATTCCGTTCGTTTCGATGGTTATCATGTATGCCGGTCAAATCGTCCCTTCTGTCTGCTTCCCTCGACAACATCTATTCAGAGCTCTGCTAGAACTTTGGCTGAGACTGTTCGTATCGTGCCTATCCATGTCTGCCAACTCCGAGATGCCTGCTGTCCAGGCTGCCACGGTACATTCCTCCACGAAGCCCTCTGAATCCCTACCTTATCATTATTCACCGTGCCGCCGAGCCAACTTCTTAACTGAACCAAGTCGTCCACTTGTTCGCCTTCCCCCGGATGACCGACGCAATCTCCCTCGCAACGATACGATCGGCCTGCTCGCTGGGATGCAGCTCGTCCGCCCTGTAGCCGTATGAAGTTGGACGAACCGCAGCGTCGAGATAAGCAGGATTACTTACCACAGGAAGCTATCCCGATCAGTCCCCAGCGTAGCGGTGCAAACCGGGGTGCCTGGAGTGCCGTCCAAGGGGAACACACACGTATTCGAGGCTCCCTTGACGTTCAAAGGTGCGGTTCCGTTTAAATATAGCGATGGATGATCGAACATGTCTTGAAATAGACTATGGGAGTCGAAGAGCGCTTGGGTCGACGTTAGCAATGTGACGGATTCCCCTTGCAGTTTAGACGCACCGATATGAGCACCTCGTAACTTGCTTGCCAGGTCTTTCAGCATCAGCTTCGAGAGGGCGTTTCCAGACAGCGTCAACTCTGTCATGAAGACGCTCCATTCCGTGGTGTTGCGTGGCGCTGTCCAGAAACGGTTTGGCCACGAATATGCAGCGTACAAGGGGACGAGCTGCAAAGGGATCATCTGGTACGGGTTGGTCAGAATTGTGCCTGGCATATCCAAAGCCACTCGAGCTTACGTTTTGAAAGATGAAGTTCCTCGCACCACTGTCGTACAACGTCTTCACCCAGTTGACAGCGCAGGCCGTTGTGTCGACAATAGACGCTTTGTTCCCTCCGCTGATCAGGGAGTTGGCTCCGACATCGTTGGTACCGATCCACAGCGTGTACACCGTCTTCGATGGGTCCAGTCGCGTCGTCCCGTTCGCCTTCTCCTCGAAGTACTGCGGCAGTTGGCTCTCGAACACCGAGAGGGTCGGGTGGAGGGTGATATTGTTCGAGCACGTCGCGCCCGAGCGGGCGAACGGAAACAGCTTCACCCCGGCGGATCCAGCGACGTACGCTGGCCACGCTACGCTTTTGTACCCGGTGTTGACGACATCGGTGTAGGAGTCCCCGAAGGTGACCAGGTTGCATATCCGGCCCGGCTTAACGCCAATGCCTTGCACGACGGCAGGTACTGTGGACAGTGCGGCGAAAATACCAAGGAATCGCATACTGAACGTATCGGTGAATCCTCAGTCGGGATGGGTTGGGTGTCGTGCAGGACGGACACCCTTTTATGCTACTCGATGGAAGATAGCCAGGTGGCATAAGAAGCTCGAAGCCAGACTCCGGTAAGTTGATCCATCGATTTCGTGAGGGATTTTCCTGAACTGATTCTATGATGAAGGGATGTATGACCAGGTCGAATTAGCTTGGGAGTTGATCGTTTCATTGTGTAGGGCGGCTGCCATTTTATACGGCTCGATGGAAGGCCATTAGAAGGCATACGGAGCTTAAGACCCGCGAGTTTATTCACTACATTTGGGAGGGACTTTGCCGTAAATAATCATTCACAACTCAGAGGCATTTCGTTATGAAGGAATGCATGCAGACCAGATCAAATTAACTTGTCACTCACCAGAGGGCGGGCGCACGTACGCCCTTCTCTTCACTCACCTTGCCCTACTTACATCTCTTGCTCCTCAGATCGCATCTATCACTGCGCTTCTTTGGAGTCGAAGGTTGCGCTCTACCAAAGGGAGACAATATCCAGCCACAAGCTGCCCAGCACGGCAATAGAAGGTCCCGGCCAACTTCCTTCTCGTAGTTCATCTGCCCTCGACGCACTCCCCGCCGCAGAACCAGTGGTCCGCGCGCTGCGTTTGGTGCACTTTACCCATCCCCAGCCTGGCCATCTTCTGGAAGCGTGTCATCGTGACAATATCAGGGTTTTTCACTCCGTCTTAGCTCCCAGTCGCCGCCAGACCAGACTACCATGCCCGCCCCGAGTCTCGACGGCGTTGCCTCCAGCGTTGAAGACCTCGAGGAGCAAGAGGGGGCCCGCTACTCATACTTTTAGGCGCTCGCCCATTCTTCCCTTGAAATCACTCCACGATTTCGTCAACAGTCAGATATCTTGAGAACAGCAGGATGGCCGCGCTGGCTCAACCTCACCACCATTGATCAAAGTCGGCTTTCGCAACACCAGTCCTCGCGACCAGGTGAGTCTTGAATCTCTGCAACCACTTGCAGCATGCAACAGGCGAGATCAGACGGGGAGGGAAACGAGGGGAGAGCTAAGGTCGACACCGTTGCCGTATTGTCGTCTCTCCCTCCCTCCCTTCAACCAGCAATTGACTCCATCTGCACCTTGACGGTCAAGCTCAAGCGCTATGCCCAACGCCGCCTCGTCCAACCTCTCCACCTACGTCGAATCCACGCATGCGACCCTCACCTCCCTCACCCAAATGCCACCCTTGCTATCCTCTCTTCGAATTCGAGGGCGCCAGAAGATAAAAGGAGACGATTGGGCACTTTGGATGAAGGGAGAGTTGTGGCAAGTCGACGCATGTGGCGAAGTTGAATGGAGGATACCGATGACGAACGAGGTTTCTTGCACAATGCCGCGAAGTACGATTTGCCGCGCTCAAGCCCGTGCGAATTGGACGTATGGGAAGAGTCGATAAGGCCCTAGCTCTAGCCTCCCTCTCCTCACACTCTTCACACCGACACGCCTGCGCCCGGCCATGCACGTTACCTACCCCAACTATGATCGAGACTCATCCACAGACTGGCTGACGCTGGCGTCTCAAACGCGTCTTTGGCGGCGATGAACAGTAAACACTTTGCGGATGAGGACAGATTCCTTTGGTGGAAATGATGAGAGCATTCACCTGGGAAGCAGAGGTTCTGGGTGTCTGTTCCGTCCGTTGATTAATTTTATGCCAGCTACCAGCGGTCCAAGCGAGCCGGATACGACGATCACCCTCAATCCTCACTCCCTACCAACATTTATGCCATGCCCGATCGCTCAATCTCTCGGTTGCGTTGCTCGCGACGATAACAGGGCTGGCCGTCGACATCAGCCCAGGATCTCCCTACTTTTGCCCGTTTTCTCCAGCATCAACGCCCTGCATGTGACAGTTGATGCTCGTAAACCTCTGCTGTTTGGCCAATCCAAGGCGATTTTCGCATGTCGGGCATCACGTCACCTCCTGTGCACTCGATGGGTGGCAAGATGTTTAGAATCCTCCGCAGGGAAACATGGGCAGCACTCTCCGCTCGCTGCTTTGCGCCCCTCGTTCGCCTTGCGGTAGATGACGGCACAGCCGTCTCGGGCATGCCTTCGTGCTCCAAACTTCATACCTACCTTGATGGATGGCGAGCATTCAAAAGTGGTTTGGATGCGCCGTTGCGACGTTCGCCTGTTATTTGCGCCGTTGGTTTCGAGTTATATTCGTTTCATATTATGAGGCGTTTTTGTCTGACTTGATTGTATGGTAGAGCTCGACCCTTCGGATAAGTATTTTTCGTGCGCAGACGCCCAAGTACCTTGTAACACCTCATTACTGGCGGACGTATTACATATATTGGCATTTTCTTCGTCTCTTCGTGTTTCTTTCCTCGTGCAGACACTTTGCTCGTTATTGATATAAGGTAGTTACACATTGACCGGCCTGTGTAGTTTACCTCCCTACCTTTCATTACTCGTCTTTGTGGCCAGCTGCATGCCCTTTTCGCGGGGATTGTAGCAAGGACCGACTGCGCTGCATATATGATATGCGCTCTCGCTATTCGGGAAAAGGGGTTTGGGGTTTGGGAGCCGTTGTTGGTGAGTTCGGCCCGACGGAAGTGTACGCGAGGGGATGAGAATATCTGTGTGTATGAAAGAGCGAGGAAGAGGGTAGAGCGAGAGGCGCCGGTCTTTGCAGTGAAAGCCTAGGGTGGTTAGGACGTCGATGGGGAGAGCAGAGAGAGAGCAGGGTGGACTGAGCTGGGCAGCGAGGAGAGACGGACTGAGAAATACTGAGATCGTCGCGAAGACACGCTTCCAGAAGACGGCCAGGCGAGAGTGACTCATGTATGCGCTGGGTAGATTCGATATGCGATATGTAGAAACCACTCGTGCGTGAAAGCAGCGCGCAACCCACCGCTTCGGCGACCACCGGCGGCGCATCCCCGAGATTGCGAGATTGTGAGGAGAGGGCGCCCGTTGGTATGGCTGAACGACTAGCGTAGTCGAGCTACGATCGAGCGTTGGTCGGGGTCTTCTGTCGCCGTATTGAGAGTGGATGCCGTCCTCTTTCGTCGAGCGCAACCTTCGTGGCAGATGCAAGGTGAGAAATAATTAATACGTATACGTACTTTTTTTTTTTTTTTTTTTTTTTGGTTGAGCGTTGGGTAGCAGTTCTCCTCCGTCAGTGCCAGAGTTTCCCTGCCTCCGGGAAAGTTTCCCCAGAGTAGTTTAGGTAGATAAATGTAACCACGAGGAAATGCTTTTACGCACAGAGTGTGGGACTCCAAACCGGTCTTGCAGCTTCGCCTACTCCCCCTCCTGGCTCCGCCTCGGCTTAATACCCACTAAAAACCCCGTTTAGTTTTGTCCAGTTCCTCGGCAGGTTTTCTTCTCCGTCGAGGGCGCCCTTCCATGTTTGAAGGACGACTTTGGTTCGGATCTTGTGTTTTCCCAGGCATTCATTTGTCATTTCCCTGTCTAGGTCTAGCCGGGCGTTCATTGTGGCTATCCACCTATTGGTTACTTCCTGGGTCGTGAAGGATGCGTTCTCGTTTTGTATTACCCTTTCGCATCGTAGTTTCCATATTAAATAGGCCGACTCTGAGATTAGTATGCGCCATAATCTATCCCCTCCTGGGTCGCGTTCTCCTTTTTCCTTGTTCGTTTTGGTGAGTGCGCATGCTATTATGTTCCCGATCCATGGTTGCGTCCATGTTCTTCCTGTTTTTGTCCAGAGCTCTTTTGCCAGTTCCCATATTTGCTCCTGTCCGGGTGTCTCGCATCTGGAGAGGATGTGGCTCATGTTTAGTGTCCCTATGCAGTATGCGTCGTGGGCAACCATCCATAAGTAGTATCTTATTTGCCTGGAGAAGTCATTGTTCCTAATGGCTTTCCATATCCTCTCTTCTGTTGGGGTCTCTTCTGTCACTTCTTCGACGTGGTTTTGTATGGTGTCTATCATCTTAGCAGTTCTCTCTCTGTTCTTACGCATTGTGGCCTGAAGGGCTATTTCTCTGATGGCCTTGTATGCAAGGCTTTGTGTCATTTTTGATAGTTTCGCTCCGGTGAGTTTGACTCTTGCGGGTATTTCTTCGTTCATCTCGTCCCTTTCGTTCAGCGGTTTCTTGGCTCCTTCGTCGGCTAGCCTGTCTGCCGCTTCGTTGCCTGCGTGCCCGTTGTGTCCCTTCACCCATTTGAGGCTCGTTCTGTTGTTGGTGCGTAGTTTTGCTACAGTAATTTGTATTAGCTCCTTGTTCGCTTTGCCAATGTATCCTGTGTCTTCGAGGTTTGCCAGGTTTTTTGTCAGTGTTTCTATTGCATATTTAGAGTCGCTTTCTATTTCGATGTCACTTCCTGGGTTGTTGTTTTTTATGGCAGCTAGGATTGCTACCATCTCGCCTGTCTGGTTCGTCTGGGCGAAGGTGTTCGGGACCCTTATGCTCATATTTCTTTCATCTCCGGGTGCGTAGAAGATTCCCGCTCCCGCCGTTGCTTCTCGGGTGGTTGCGCGCAGGCACGATCCATCAGTCGCCACTTTGGTTATACGCCTCAGTTCATCTGCTCCTTCTTGGTTGTTTCCCTCTGGTGCTTGTTCGTCGCTAACATGGCCGTTTGTAAATATTCTCATGGCGTCTTCCAGATTGTCGACCTCGCCGGACCTGTGGTTGAAGGTCTTCCATCCTTGTTGTGGTTCGTCTTCTCTGTTGACGCGGTCGTTTATTTTCCTTGGGTCCCATTTTGCAGGCAGGTTATCTAGTAGCTGCCTTGCCCGTTTGAAACATTCTTTTGGGTGAGTGCACCCTTGGATATTCTTGGCTTCTGCGCACCCTGGGCATCCACATCGTTTGGATCTTCTGTGTTGTGGGTGCGTTAGATGGTTGGCTATTTTTTCTGCATCTCCTACTAGTCTCATTCTGTGTTTTGTTCGTAGGCAGATGCTTGCGTTTGAGGTTGTCGCCATTCTTAGCTTTGCATTCTCTCTCGCGTGGGCCCAGATCGGCATTTCTCTGGCCGCGTCCCTCGTTATCTTGATGGCCTCGAGTCTTGTTCCATATTTTAGTGCCGTCGCTATCATTGTTTTTAGGTCTTTGGGGCATCTGTTTGTTGGTCCGTTTAGTTTGGGCCTCCAGGTTTGCAGGAACATGTTTCCTTTGAGTTCTGTTGGCAGGGTCCCGTTGCATTTCCTTTTGTTTAGTGCCAGGATTCTGTCCGCGAAGCATGCCCACAGCGGTCTGTCCGTCAGCTTGAGGTATTCTTTTACCCACATGATTTGTATTGCTTCATTTCTCGATCTTATGTCAAGGACACCCTGTTCGCCCTTTCCTGGTTGCGCGAAGATTATCTCCTCGCGGACTGGGTTCTTCTTGTCTCCCCAGAAGAATTTCCATATCCGTTTCCTTAGGCTGTCTTTGACCTGTTTGGGCATTCCTTGTACTCGGGCTAGGTATTGGGTCCTTCCGCCAACTACCATTTGTATGATTAACTTCCTTCCTTCTGATGTGGGGTGTCCTTTTTCCCATCTCTCGAGGTCCTCATCAATCATTTCTATTACTGGGGTCCATCAGTCCCCTCAGTGTAAAGTGCCTGGTACTCCCGGATGGATAGAAACTACACCCCCTGGTACTCTCAGGGCCAGCTGGATCCGGCCGGGATATATCCATCCCTGATAGTCCCAGGGGGCTGAAGTATATCCGTTCTGAGACTCCCTGTGGGGGTAAATTCTATCCTTCAGAGAATACCAGAGGGATCATTGTGCGGGTAGAATTATCTATAGTGGTACTCTCAGTGAGGGATATTCCTGGGAATATCCATGAGACTGGTGCATCCACTGTGGATACTCTGCCCCCCTTGATTATCCATGCTGGGTGTACCGATGGTGGATAAACTAAGAATATCCACCTGTTGGGGCTCTCGGTGCAGATAATCTAGCTGCTGGATTATCCATGCTGGGCGTGCCAACGGTGGATAAGCTAAGAATATCCACCTGTTGGGGCTCTCGGTGCAGATAATCTAGCTGCTGGATTATCCATGCTGGGCGTGCCAACGGTGGATAAGCTAAGAATATCCACCTGTTGGGGCTCTCGGTGCAGATAATCTAGCTGCTGGAATATCCATGCTGGGTGTACCGATGGTGGATAAGCTAAGAATATCCACCTGTTGGGGCTCTCGGTGCAGATAATCTAGCTGCTGGATTATCCATGCTGGGCGTGCCAATGCTAAGAATATCCGCCTGTTGGCTCTCTCGGTGCAGATAGTCTAGCTGCTGGATTATCCATGCTGGGCGTGCCAACGGTGGATAAGCTAAGAATATCCACCTGTTGCCTCTCTCGGTGCAGATAGTCTAGCTGCTGGATTATCCATGCTGGGCGTGCCAACGGTGGATAAGCTAAGAATATCCACCTGTTGGGGCTCTCGGTGCAGATAATCTAGCTGCTGGAATATCCATGCTGGGTGTACCGATGGTGGATAAACTAAGAATATCCACCTGTTGGCTCTCTCGGTGCAGATACTCTGCCCCCCCTGATTATCCATGCTGGGTGTACCGATGGTGGATAAACTAAGAATATCCACCTGTTGGGGCTCTCGGTGCAGATAATCTAGCTGCTGGATTATCCATGCTGGGCGTGCCAATGCTAAGAATATCCGCCTGTTGGCTCTCTCGGTGCAGATAATCTAGCTGCTGGAATATCCATGCTGGGTGTACCGATGGTGGATAAGCTAAGAATATCCACCTGTTGGGGCTCTCGGTGCAGATAATCTAGCTGCTGGATTATCCATGCTGGGCGTGCCAACGGTGGATAAGCTAAGAATATCCACCTGTTGGGGCTCTCGGTGCAGATAATCTAGCTGCTGGAATATCTGTGCTGGGCGTGCCAACGGTGGATAAGCTAAGAATATCCACCCGTTGGTGCTCTCAGTGCAGATAATCTAGCTGCTGGAATATCCATGCTAAGAATATCCACCTGTTGGGGCTCTCGGTGCAGATACTCTGCCCCCCCTGATTATCCATGCTGGGTGTACCGATGGTGGATAAACTAAGAATATCCACCTGTTGGCTCTCTCGGTGCAGATACTCTGCCCCCCCTGATTATCCATGCTGGGTGTACCGATGGTGGATAAACTAAGAATATCCACCTGTTGGGGCTCTCGGTGCAGATAATCTAGCTGCTGGAATATCTGTGCTGGGCGTGCCAACGGTGGATAAGCTAAGAATATCCACCCGTTGGTGCTCTCGGTGCAGATAATCTAGCTGCTGGAATATCCATGCTGGGTGTACCGATGGTGGATAAGCTAAGAATATCCACCTGTTGGGGCTCTCGGTGCAGATACTCTGCCCCCCCTGATTATCCATGCTGGGTGTACCGATGGTGGATAAACTAAGAATATCCACCTGTTGGGGCTCTCGGTGCAGATAATCTAGCTGCTGGATTATCCATGCTGGGCGTGCCAATGCTAAGAATATCCGCCTGTTGGCTCTCTCGGTGCAGATAATCTAGCTGCTGGAATATCTGTGCTGGGCGTGCCAACGGTGGATAAACTAAGAATATCCATCTATCCAGTTGGATTATCCATGCTGGGTGAACCAGTGGTGGATAAATTGAGAATATCCATCTGCCGGCACTCTCAGTAGGATATTCCAGCAGCTAGATTATTCACACCGAGAGAGCCAATGGCAGATAAACTAAGAATATCATAACTAAGTTGTTTGTTGATGCAAACTTTGCAAGCGGTATGGTACTTTCTACGTCAAATAGCTTGGGCAAGCTCAACACATCCACTATCCTGCACAACCTCCCTTCCCCTTCTTCTGAACTCTTTCCATACAAATGCCATCTTACGACAGTAGGCAATCAGCCCACAACTTGCCTCAGTATCTGCCATTTTGCTCCACTTATCCGACTGATACTGAAACCACTCCAGAGCCCATGAGATTTCCTTCTTCAACAGTATCAATTCCTCCTCCCATCGATCTCTTCGGGCCTTTGCTCGGAGGTAATTGATCCGGTAAACTGAATGTTTCTGCATCAGCTTTAGCATGTAAAGAAGACTGGAGCCTTACATTCTTTCATCATTGGGCTGTCCTCAACCTCTTCTGAGATCTCAGCACTCTGAAGCCTCCAGAACCAAGCCAAACTGTGGGATGATTGACCAATTCTGTTGGGATGTTCAACGTCACCTTTCATCTGCAGATCCTTGTCCCTGTTAATGGGTTTCCACTTGTTTCCTGCACCTAGCCTTTTTAATGCTTCTACCGCTCCCTCATATATATCCACCTGTAGATTGGCTCTGGCGTCGTAAGTATTGATGCCACTCCATGCTCTTGTGACATGTTTTTGTGACCGATCACCGCGCAAGACCTTTCGAAATCGAAGTGATTTTTCGCCAAGGGATATCCGGAGATCGTGAAGTGCATCATTGATCTGTGCTTCCCGAAGTTGGACTTCCTGTTCTGCTAGTTTTGTCCACCCCATCCGAACCCGCTCCTCGGCTGTGAAGGACGAAGGAAAGCAAATGCCCATTTGCTCTGGTGTTTGCCCAATGCTTTTGCAGTCTGCATTTGAAGAGCCTACGTGTGGCATGTAGCCATCTTCATCATTCCCATCCTCCTCACCCTCGTCACTATCACTATCTTCCATTTCGTCACCAGAATCACTATCCCCAACAGAACCCAACCCCATGAACTTTTCGCCCTGCCGGCGATGCTGTTCTATGTTCCTTTTCATAATCCTCCGTTTATCGGCAATAGTGTTTTTCTGTGGGATGGTAGGAAAGTTTCCAACAGATTTAATGAACACACGTAGTTTGTATCTAAGAGAATGCCATCAAGATCCATTCTCTACATTTACTGAAGATAACTCACTGTGCCTCTTCCAATGATAGGCCTTTGGTGATGAACGCTGCACCACCTAAAAGGTAAGCACCATTAACCAATTCTTTTTCCACCATTTCCAACCGAACACCAGCCACCAATGGATCTTAACATCATTGAAATGAGCTGCTTGGTAGAGCAAGAGTCATTTCAAGAACTTACTTTGTTCTGTCTTTACATCATAAATTTCCAAAGCCTTACCACGGAGCAAAGATGCTTGCTCCGCCTGAGAATTCCATGACTCTAAATCATCCTCTGTCAACCGGCATCTAAGATCCTCATAAGCCTCTTTCATGTTGGCAAATGATGTTTCGGCACGCTTCCACTTCTTTATCAGAGATGGAACTGAAACATGAAACCGTTTAATAATATCCATCGCAATTAAGGTTGAAAGCATACTTAGATTGGTTATTTTCTTCCAGTTAGAGTCATAAGCACAATCATCCAATACTTCCTGTCGGTGGGCCAACGTCATAGATCTTGTACTTCCAGCGATCTTGTTTAGTGGAGCCCATAATGTCTCCAAAACTTCCCCATCTGTATGCCCGGCACCGCGAAGAAAGTTCAGACTGAATTTAGAAAAGCAAGAGTCAACGTGTGCTCCAAGATGAAATTTACCAATGGCCTTCTGAATCGGCATTGTTGGCTTCTCTAAAAAGGGACCATCTTCTAGGCGTTGTTCCAAATGAACACCATACTGGCACATGACATCATAGATGACGGTAATGGCGGGTTGCAATGGCTCCTTTTTCAGGCTGGTAAAAAACTTCATCGCCTCAGAGAGTGCAAAGTCCATGTTCTTCTGTCTGTTATGGCGGCCATTTAAAGTACATGGATTTCCAAACTGAGAAAACTCACTGCTCTCCCTTTTTAAAATTGACGATTGAGTGTGGAACAAAGAAGCCATGCCTTGCACAGGCGATTGCTCCAATACCAGTGTTGTCCACATGTTTGCGTGGCCGTGATGCCTGATTTACTGCCTTGTGATTGGAGCAGTTTGATTTCTCTTGGGTCCCAGATGTGACATCCAAGTGGTTCTCGTAGGTGCTAGTAGTGACCAGAAACCCAGTGCCGTCGCGAAGGGTGACATCAGATTGAGGATTTTTCAGCTGCAGGTGATCAAACTTGAAGTTGCCATCGGCCACCAGCAATGGAGAGAGCAGCCAGTCAGGATCAGTGGCAGCATTCCATGTCTTGCTTGTCACATTGATACCCGGTTGAGGGCATGCTGGGCAGAATATCGCTTGTTGCCCTGGGGTGTTGTCTTCATCGCCCCAACAACCAGTTTTCAGCCTGCTACACAGATCACGGTAGCACCGTGAAACGCGCTCTATCTCCCTTGAGCGGTCCTAAGATAGAGATTAGTGATGTCCAGCCAAATACCTGTACAAAACACACCGGAACATCTAATGGAGCATTGAAATCCGTCTTCCTCCGAAGCAAACTGTAGAAGTTTGAAGATGCAGTTTTGCATTCTATACGTTGGAGATGAAGCTCATCCAGAACCTCAAAAGTGAATGCAGTTGATGGTCGATCTGATGTAGCGGGGAATAATCTGGCTTGCAGAAGCTGGGTATAATGACTCTTGTGGTTTTCGCACTGACACCATTCCACTTTTCTAGAATATATACCAGTGGTATGCACAAAAACCATGGATTGGTGCCTTGGGTCTATTCAAACGGTCAGAAAATTCTGAAAGCCTAGATAGATGTTTCTTACCCAGGGTAAAAGGATCAGCAGTGTCAGGTTCCCCATTGGCTGCTGGACAACGCTCACCAGCATGGCCAAGATAGAGAACAATGCCCAGTTCATCCAAGCTGCAATCTTTGAAGAATCCATCATCCCAGGACTGGATTTGATGAAAAGGGTTCTGCCGGTGCTGATTCAGGCAACACGAACTGCATAAAAGCGGTGTGTTGAAGCATTGGGTGCAACGCAAGACCACACCATTCAGTGCACATTTACACAGCACGCATTTGGGTTTGCTTGGCAAGCACTCTAGAGCAGCTATTTCGCGTATATCTGATGCCCGATGTCTGATCCATTCTTGAACATATTCTCCAGATGTCTGGTTTTGTTCATTATTCAGACAACGGTACAAACATCAAGATATTTCAGCTTACCTTTCCATACATGTTGAAGCTACCAAAATCAAAGCCATTGAACCCCACGTCCTCAAGTATAGTATCCAGCCCTGGGAGGCTGTCCAACAACATAGACGGGCTTTGAATTAATCGTCTGCTCTTCGGTGTGCTTCTCCCAGATGATGGCATTGTTTTTGGCGTGGATGGTGTTGTGCGTGATGTCAAAGGTGTCCCTGGCGGGCTAAGGCTGAGAGGCCTAATCACCTCCACTCTCTGGCGCTTTCCATTGGCTGTTTTTTGCCAAACCGTCTCTCCAAAACCTTTTGGTTTCTTTGAAGCCTTCAACAAGCCCATGATGTTTCGGAGGTAAACGGCAGGACTGACAGCAGGCACGTGTATTATTTAACTCTGATAATCGGGCCATATTCAACTCCGATAATCAGAGCCCCATATATCAAGCGGCTACTTTGTCTGGCCCCACTTCCTAGGCATACAAGCCCAACCCACCGCCCTTTCCCTAAATGCCTTTTGAACTTCTGCACGCATAAAATATGCATATCCAATCCTCTCTCCCACCACCCAATCCTTCACCTCATGCTTGAAGAGCCTCCCAGAGAAGAGAACCACCGAACCACCATGATAGTGGAAGCTACCACCCAGGTCTGGAAACCCAAGCTCAACCTGGTCTGCACCAAGGTTAGTCAATGCGTCAAATTGTTTGACATCACCCTTGGAGTCAAAATGTGCCAGGCTTGTGCCATTGGAGACAACAGCCATAGCTGTAGCCACTGGCTGCCAAAGTTCCGCCCATTTAATGTCGTCTGGCGGAGCCCTGGTGCGCATACCATTCAATGCTTTGACTCCAGCACGATAGGAGTCTGGATGCACTGCTCCCATAATGAGGTTGATGCTCTTGTTGAGAGTTGCAGTTTCTTTGAGCCACCGCTCCGTAGCACCCGAGTTCTTAGCGCTACGGAGGCTCACTGATGGGCGTGGAAGAGCATTGCTGTTCTAGCCATGGTGAGTAGACAACACTCAAGAGAGAGATGCAAGCACCTACTGCATGTCCTTGGGCATACCAGCCACCCGAAAAAGCCTCCTGGCCAATAGGCAATTTACCAGAAGGTTTGAATCTTTCTCGGCAACTCCGCCAATTGCCTTTGGATTTCATTCCTTTTGCTAGGATGGTATCAATGCCCGAGGTGGCCACCATTGCTTTTCGCTACATATTTTCAGCAAAGCCCCACTGTAAAAGGAAACATAGATACCTCTACATGTTTTGCAACGGCGTGGGGGAGATATATGATCAAGGGCTTTTCATCTCTTGATACAACCACAGTGGCCTTGGTCACCCGCCCAAGCTTCACATCTTGAAGGAGCACTGTGCGCTGTTTATGTGAGGCAGTATTTAATTCGTCTGCAGTCACTGGGAGGGTAACTAACAAAAATCAGCCATGACCTAATTGAATCAGGAAGTAACTTGCCAATGTTTTGATAAGCGCGGCGCAAAACATTACCAATCTGGCCAACTGCCACTGCGCGCCAAGATAGAGGGAGATCTCTAAGATATCTCCGTGAGAAAAGATCTACAAGATGCAGGTGACTGAATGCTCACATTTCCTTTCCTCCGGCAAATTGTCTGAGTTGGCGTGCTATTGCCTGCTCATTGAAATAATCATGGTGGCTTTTTACCTTTGGCATGCTGGTAGTAAGGATGCAAGGATAAAAGAACAGTGAGAATCCCGGTGAAATTTTTTTGAACTTATTTGTACATATTTGTTCGGACACTTAGGGGTATAGGGGAACAGGAGAACTCTAAGCAAGACAATTGCCATGTATTTCACAGTAGTAATGCGCATTTAGAAGATTTCGGTGAACCACCGACCATACAGAAGCTCAGATCCTTTACTTCTACCTTCTTTGATCAACTCCAGCTGTTCAAAAGTGCAGCGTTTTCCATTGGTGCGGCGGGTGCAGTAAATCCGGAGTTTCGTACCATGAAAGTCACTGGGCGTAGAACTGGTGATTGTTCCCAAGCGGAGACAGGTGGGACACTGGCTGGGGATGCGGAAACCATAAGGGGAGTGTTTTTCTTGCGCCCAATAATACAGATCCCTTCGAACCCCTGGGAGGCTGTCCTTGTCGCGGGAGACGATGACGACGTCAGACGCAATGCCCAACCTAGCATCCCCAGCCAATATTTGCTCCATCGCAATAGGATACTTGACATCCTCAAGATAGAAGGATTGGACGTATTTGGCGCAAAAAGACGAAGCCCAAAAGGGCTGGAAGCGTTTGTTGGTGAAGGAGATAACTTCGCGGAAAGATTGGCTGTTTACAAACTCAGAAGGTTGTAGAAACTGGATTAGAGTTGGCCACTGACCGTCGCACAACAGAATTGACCCATTCCATTGTCTCAGTATGGCCGCAGTATCCACCGCAAATGAGGAGGAACAGGGAGGTGTCGGGTATCCATTGCAGGGCAGAAAGAAACTGCTCGGTGAATATGCGGTTGAGAACCTGGGAGAATTCGTTGGGGTTTAGAATACGAAGAACATGGAGTGGACTCACGGTTGCGGGAGTATGGCTGTGCCCAGGAAGCATGGCGGCGCCTTTCGAACGGTTTGCAGGGCGAGGGCGTGAAAAGTGAAGGTCACCATCGGGTGTAGTGTGCGTCACGAAGAACACAACAACTCGACAGGTGCGGCTGAGTCGGGCATTATAAGTCTGTATCAGTTCTATTGAGTTGCATCAGATTTCATGCTCACTCACCTTTTGATAAATGCAACCGCCTTGGCAATATCAGACTCGTACCTTCCACTGCCAGCAGAGTTCGCCAGATCATAGAAGATAGTGGCATAATTCAAGTTGCCTTGGCCACGCCCAAAAAACTGATGGAGGAGTTGATAAGTGGCCATGGCGGGCTCGTCCATGCGCTCAGCTCCACAAACTGCAATGAGCAACAGCAGAGTTTCGGCGGTATTCAACTTTGGGAAGAAGGCGAGTGTCGTGCAGGATACGTTGATTACGGCGCCTTCAATGGGTTCAAATGCTTTGGTATAGAATCCCTGTCAATAGGTTAGGCGGATAATGTAAATTAAGCATTAGGCGCATACGTAGTAGGGTGCGGCAATTGGGGAACCATTTCGGTGGCAGGCGGGGCACACAAAAGCAGTATCTTCAGTTAGCACATCTGCAGAGGCAATTGTTATACAGCCCTCGCCATCACCATCTCCAACGATATCGTAACAGGTCCATCGAGGGCACTTCACACAGCTGAGCATCTTGCCACCATTCTGACAGCCGTTACAGAGCTAATGAACGGTGGGTTTATGTTGTTTAACCGTCAACAATTACTTACTGGGTTGTCCTCGCCGAGATCTTCAGAGGTAAAGGCAATGAACCCGTCTGTGTCGTTATTAGCGGAGGTGGTTGTGTGGGTCTGTAGTGGGGTGCCTGTTTGCCCGCTGCCTGCCTGGAAGGTGTTGGTTGGTGGCGGGATATCGGCACGTTGGCCAATAGCTCCGGTAGTTTTCTTAGCTGTTTGTTTGGTGCGTGCCATATGGGACCTGGGGCAAGAATGTGGGTCGAAGCATGGCGGATGGCCTGGTATATATACCGAATTGGCCTGCCTGTGGCCTATGATAAATACGCCGCATGGCGTACTACGTGCTTGGCGCTGTGTGGTGGGTGGGCTTAGATTAGGCTCAGTGTTAGGCTTAGTCTACTAACTTAGAGGTAGAATAGTGCACCGCAGCCAGAACTAGCCAATAGCCGCACATTAACTTATCTAACTTTCGCTCAACCTCACTCAATTTCGCAGTAAGACATCACGTGACCTCGAAAAATGGGCCGCATTCGACGAACACATCGTTGCGTATTGACATTAAGCACAAGTCTAATGGACGGCTACAACAAAGGCAGATAAAGAATCGTGACAAAGGGTGGCCAGCCCCTTATCACTCTTCCCCATCCACCCATTACATGATTAGCTAAAAAGACTACTGCTACGAACTACGGCGGACTGATAACCTACAAAGACTTAGGTGTCAGCAAACTCCTAATGTTGGCATGTAAATCACACGCCAGAGTCCCCGGCTACAAGATGGCTGGCTGCAGCTAGGAGAGAGGGAAGTCAGCGGGAAGGAATACTTGTCACAAATAGGGCGTACTCAACTTTGAATTACGCCGACTGTCTGCAAGTAATGAGTTAGTGCATGGCATGGTGATACAACAAGGGAACAGACATACACCAGAACGGACACGCCGAGTACATGTGCGAGAGCCTGTGTGCCTACGTAAAGAGAGAGAGAGAGAGAGTCAGAATGGCGGAGAGGAAAGGTGTATGGCTTGCCTTCATCCATCAGCAACAGGCACGAAGGTGGACTAGAGTATCAAGACGGGTCAGCATGCGGCGGCAACAATGTTAGAGTACACACCAGAAGGCCCGAAAGAACATCAGGAGAGGGCAGCGAGGATCCATCATAAGTTAGCATAGGTCCAGAGGCAACGACGATGAAGGACGCACCAGAAAGCCCAAAAAAGGAGGGGGAAAATGATCCATCAAGGGAAAGGTGCAGGCCGGACAAAGTGGGCTGGGTATCAGAACATTTTAGCAGTAGGTAGAAGAATGCGTACGGGGGATACTCACCAGAATAGGTGCCCAAAGGATGGTGGAGGGGAACGGGAATGCATAAGCAATCCCAGCTGTAACAGCGGCCCGAAGGCGTGATGGCGATTTGAGGCTCGCCAAAACCTTTGAGGTTGGATAAGGCTACCTCAGCCTGCAGGAGACGGCCTGCACCGAATAAGATCCCCCAGAGCCGATGCATTCACAGGGAATACATGATCCACCAAGAGACTGTGTCATCTCGGCAGTAGGACGCTATGGTGAAACCGGATGCTCGGGCGATCCCCCCAGCAAAACCCCAACGCGCAGAGCGTCGGGCGGTGAAGCCAACAAAGCCAACAAAGAAAAAGGATGGAACATGCAGCCGATCTGCCACACGAACACACCCGCAACAACAGAGAAGTCGTCGCGGGCTCCTGGCGACCCCCACCGCAAAAAAGAAATGACGAAAAAAGGATGAATGAAAAAAAGGAACGAAAAAGTAAAAGAAGAAAAGGCGAGGGTGCGCAAGAAAGAGATGGATAGACGCGCGCTGGGGGTTTTGTTTTGGTACTGTACAGTCGTTCCCACGACTGCCAACTCCGGCTTATCTCAGCTTGGCCAGCGTCTTCTGAACCCGCGCATTCCACATCCCGACGCTGCCGCTACCCAACGAGTTCCATGCCGCCCGCCTTCGTTTCCGTTGATACGCAGCCTCTTCGTAGTTCTGTGCGCCGTTCGGGACCTTGTCAATGACATGGTAGGTCTGTTTCGTGCCCCACCCCGCGTTCCGTCCTCCTCCGCTGCCCCAAACTCGGCTTGGGGTGCAGGATCTCGCGTCGACTCCTGGCAAACGGATGGTACATGATGTACCACCCACCCACACCACATCCTGCCGCTCACCACACCATCTGCGCTCGATTCGCCCCCATCCCGTGTTCCGTCCTCCTCCGCGCCCCCAAACTCGGCTTGGGGCGCAGGATTCCTCGTCAACAACGATAAAATGGGTGGTACACGATGTACCACCCGCCCACTCCATGCCCATGCCGTCTGCGCCGTCTGCGCTCGGTTCGCGCCCCACCCCGTGTTCCGTCCTCCTCCGCTGCCCCAAACTCGGCTTGGGGCGCGGGATCTCACGTCGACGCCTGGCAAACGGATGGTACACGATGTACCACCCACCCACTCCATGCCCACGCCGCCTGTGCCGTCTTCACTCGGTTCGCGCCCCACCCTGTGTTCCGTCCTCCTCCGCTGCCTCAAACTCGGCTTGGGGCGCGGGATCTCACGTTGACGACGATGAAATGAGTGGTACTCGATGTACCACCCACCCACTCCACGCCCACGCTGTCTGCGCTCGATTCGCCCCCACCCTGTGTTCCGTCCTCCTCCGCGCCCCCAAACTCGGCTTGGGGCGCAGGATCTCATGTCGACGCCTGGCAAACGGATGGTACACGATGTACCACCCACCCACTCCATGCCCACGCCGCCTGTGCCGTCTTCACTCGGTTCGCGCCCCACCCTGTGTTCCGTCCTCCTCCGCTGCCCCAAACTCGGCTTGGGCCGCGGGATCTCACGTTGACGACGATGAAATGAGTGGTACTCGATGTACCACCCACCCACTCCATGCCCACGCCGCCTGTGCCGTCTTCACTCGGTTCGCGCCCCACCCTGTGTTCCGTCCTCCTCCGCTGCCCCAAACTCGGCTTGGGCCGCGGGATTCCTCGTCGACGACAGCGAGACGGGTGGCACACGGTGTACCACCCACCCACTCCACGCCCACACCGTCGGCGCTCGATTCGCCCCCACCCCGCGTTCCGTCCTCCTCCGCACCCCCAAACTCGGCTTGGGGCGCAGGATTCCTCGTCAACAACGATAAAATGGGTGGTACACGATGTACCACCCGCCCACTCCATGCCCATGCCGTCTGCGCCGTCTGCACTCGGTTCGCGCCCCACCCCGCGTTCCGTCCTCCTCCGCGCCCCCAAACTCGGCTTGGGGCGCAGGATCTCATGTCGACGCCTGGCAAACGGATGGTACTCGATGTACCACCCACCCACACCACATCCCGCCGCTCACCACACCATCTGCGCTCGATTCGCCCCCACCCCGCGTTCCGTCCTCCTCCGTGCCCCCAAACTCGGCTTGGGGCGCAGGATCTCACGTCGACGACAATAAAATGAGTGGTACACGGTGTACCACCCGCCCACTCCATGCCCATGCCGTCTGCGCTCGGTTCGCGCCCCACCCCGCGTTCCGCCCTCCTCCGCTGCCCCAAACTCGGCTTGGGGCGCGGGATCTCACGTCGGCGCCTAGCAAACGGTACACGATGTACCACCCACCCACACCACATCCCGCCGCTTGTCCTGCCATCTGTGCTTGCTTCACGCCCCATCCCATGTTCCATCCTCCTCCGCTACCCAAAACTCAAGTAGGGGTGCTGGATTACGTGTCAATGCCAGAAAGACAGGTCGTACACAAAGCACCACCCACCGACTTCATATCCCAGTGCCTTCCCCGTGGCCTGTGTCCCGCCCCCTTGTCCCATACTCAATGGTCATGTCTGTAGTTTCTTACATAGTCGCCATGTATTTATGTATTTATATATGCACCCCACCTTATATAGAAATTTTGCACAGTACATAAGATTATGAGCTCCGTGTGACAATGAATTGTTTACCGTGGAAACATATTGCCCTACCTTACAGACCACCGCATCCACATCCGAAAATTCAACAATGGCCTGGTCCACCCCGTATGTGGACGATATTCTGAAGCCAGCAATTGTCGAATGGCATAAGAAGAAAAACGAAGGAAGGGAGGAAGTGATCAAACGCACCTGCAAAGAGTTGTATGCAAAGCAGGCGGCAAACACCAGCAAGTTGAACCCTTTGAAAGATGCTGCCAGTCTAGCGGGGGTGAGTTTTGACTTCACAATATTGCAGGAAAGAGAAGAGGACTCATCAACAACTAGCAAGTTGCGTGGTGGTTCAAAAATAACCAGAAGAGATATTGCAAGGATTTGGATGGGGAGGATATGGGGGCTGCAAATGACCGGAGTAAAGCAGGGAAGGGGGGCAAAGGAAAGAATAAGGCGGTAGAGGAGAATGATGAAGAGCAGGATGACGAGGATGATGAACCTGCCCGCAATGTTGATGTTCCATGGCACAAACGTATGACTGGGCCGCTAATGGCGAAGGCATGTGATGAGGAGGCCTTCAAGAAGATTTTAGCGCATCACGAAGATAAGGGATTTGGCCAGCGTTTCAACTTGGCCATCAATGAGTATTGGGGGGGGTTCACCGAAGAGGAAAAAGATGATTTTAGCAAGAAAGCGCGTGAGTGGAATAGGCAAGGCCCACCGAAGAACATGAAACCATCGTAAGAGTGTTTTAGCGCTATCGTCAGATTTTCTGACCGTTGTTATACTTAGCCTGGCAAAGCGAAACATGCAGGAGAGCATGAACAGTGTAGTAGAATACTTTGCTAAATACTACGGAGCATCGGTGATTATGTTCAGCATGGCGCCAGGAGATGATGACTCCCCAATCATTCGTTGGTATATTGTCTGTGTACATGAGATTGATAACATTCACTTATATAATGTATATAGGCATGAAACTAAGGATGGAAAACGTCCAAGCAAGTTCATCAAGCCAAATGTCTTCCGGGCATTCCAAGAGGAGTGGTTGGAGTCGGTGCCTGCCGGTCTGTATGGAGGTGGGTGTCTGTTCTGGCACCGAGTTGAATACTAAGGATTGCGGTAGATGCAGTGAAGTCTAAGGATACAGACCCAGAGCGGGATTCCTGGGCTATTGTGGAAGAATCAGAAGATGGTATTCCCATGCTCCCAAATCTTCCAGCAGGCGCCAGGAGCGAAGCAATTGTCAGGGTGTTCCGTGAATATGGGAATTTGGTGGCAGGTAGGCACTTGTCATTGGGATAAATTCCAAATACTGACAAACAGTGGAGATATGGACTCTGACGGCAAAGTGAAGAGATTACCGTGGCTTCGTCTCTCACAGGATAACGAGGCATATATTTACCCAAAGTCTTTGATATCTGGGGTACACTTTGGGGAACCAACAAAGATGCCTATTGCCGATGTTCGCCAATATTATATGCACTTTCTGCGCCGCCAGGATAAAGGAACCATGGGTCTACGTCTCCGAGAAGGTTGGGATACTCTGTCCAAGGAAAGCGAGGTGGAGAAAGGTGAAGGGAAAAGGCGAAGGAGTTCAGTGGTGGAAGTCAGAACAAGCAAGCGTATCAAGACTCCATCTGACACAATGATGGATGTGGATGGTGATGTGGATGGTAAAGGAAGCGCAATGGACGTTGACAAGAATGGCGGAGGAAAGGATGTTCCAGTGGGCATGCTAGCGCCAAGCCAGGTCTCCGACGAGGACCGCATCATCTTTCTGAGATCTCTCTCGACAAACGGTGATTATCAAGCCATGATCAGTTGGCTGAGCCAGTGCAAGGTTAGTAGTTCCTAGATGAATCAGTTGGACGGTTGGCTGATTGTATTATAGCAAGGGCAAGTGTCCATGCGGTCTAACCAACGCCCGCCAACATGGGGCAGCTGGTCTTTGAAAACACCACATCTACCAATGGAGTTTTACGCGCAGTCCAAGTCCAACAAAGAACGTGAAAGTTTCGCAGCAGCGAAGGCATACCTCCTACAGGACCCACTTCCCCATGTTGGCCTTGGTGATGTAGTTGGGCCATATGGGCGAGTCGAAACCACCGTTCTCATTGTTGGTCTCATGCTGCGTGACATGGCCAAAGTTTGTTTTCTGGAGCCTGGTAGTGATGAGGCCCAAAGTCTTCCTGGATACATGCAAGATTCTTCTTTCGCAATCAAGGAGTGGGAGGAACTGGGCGAAGTTTGCAGCGGAATTAGGAACAGCCTGCGGAAATGGTAAGCCATTAATTTCTTAGTTCAACTTGAATTTGAATTTAATTGGTCCGTACTTAGGGAGGAAGACCAGATAAAGCGCGGGCAGGCCAAGAATGCCGGCCCTAAAGCCAAAGACGCCGGCCCTAAAGCCAAAGACACCGGCCCTAAAGCCAAAGACGCTGGCCCTAAAGCCAAAGCCGAGCTGAAAAGGGATTGGATCGGGAAAGCATCAAGGATTCCTAAAGATCTGTTAACTCTGGCTAGTTCATGTGGTTTACTCCGTGAGGATGCTCACATCTTTCAAAGCTTCGGGGCAGATTGGAGGGCAGTGGTTGATAATTATTGGGCACTGGAGAAGGCATTATTAGGGAAGGCTGTTGACGGGGATGGGGTGCCTCATCATGTTGAAGGATTACCAACTGCGGTGGATGTCTGGGTTGATGCTTGGCAAGAAGAAGGTTTGTTTGATGTGGATGGCTTGATAGGTGATGCCAAGTTTGGTGAAGATATGTGGAAATGGTGGAAGAAGCAGAAGGATGCAGATAAAGAGGTTCGTGAAGAAAAGGGGCTGGATGGACTCTTGGAGCAACCACATCTCCAGCGTGGTGGTAGGGGACTGTTGGTGATGTTATGGGCGGTCAATGTGTGGGGAAAGGGTGTGGTGAGGCGTCAAAAGCCTCAAGGAGCAGAGGCCCAACAATGTGTCACCGTCTGCAAGGAGCTCCGCCTGCTTTTTATTGAGCTCTTGAAAGCACCAGCTTTGTGAGTGATATTCATGGGGAATCAAGTCAAGGTAGCTGATATATCTCCTAGAGGTGGACGTACTACCAGAGCCCGGTAATAACACATGGCGATGTAATGTAAATGTCTTGTGCTCAAATATGCTCATTTTCATGGTGTCTCAATTTGCGGGAATGTGTGTATTTTATCTGCGCCGAGAGTCTCAGCACATGGATATTCCATGTTTATCCCCACCGAGAGTCTCAGTGCATGGATATTCCATGCTTATCCCCACCGAGAGTCTCAGTGCATGGATATTCCATGTTTATCCCCACCGAGAGTCTCAGCGCATGGATATTCCATGTTTATCCCCACCGAGAGTCTCAGCGCATGGATATTTCAGATTCACCTGCTGTCCCCTTACCAACTCAAGTCTATCCACCCTGGGAGTACCAGTGGATGGGTATTCTAATTTATCCACAGTGGGAGTGCCACAGGATGGATATTTCAGATTCACTTGCTGTCTCCTTACAAACTCAAGTCTATCCACCCTGGGAGTACCAGTGGATGGATATTCAGCTCCTGTAGTCAGTTTATCCCACCCTGGAATTTTCCGCAGGATAAAGTTTACTGGAACTGGGAGTCTCAGAACAGATATACTCCAGCTCACCTGGGTGCACCAGGGACAGATATATCCCGGCCGGGTCCAGCTTGCCCTGGGAGTACGGGGGGGTGTAGTTTCTATCCGTCTGGGAGTACCAGACAGTTTACACTGAGGTATGTGGGTCCATGGGGCTTCCTGATTCCCATTATTTCCGATCCACGCACCTAGAATTCTGGTTAGCTGCCCGTCTGGGACTATCTTCATTTCTTCTGGTATTTCCTGGTGTTCTTGGTTTGTCTTTCGTTCTCTTATTACTCTTTCTCTATATTCTACGCTGCCTATCGGTAGTATCTGTGTTTTTTTCGTGTTAAACTTCGCCCCAGCTGCTGTGCACCATTTTCCGAGTATTATCTGGAGGGCGTTGAAGTCGTCTCCCTCGTTTAGGAAAACTGTTGTATCGTCTGCGAAGAGGTTTGCTATTAGTTTCTCTTCTGTACCTGGTACGTCGATCCCCTTTATGCCTGATGTTCTTATTGCATTGCTCAACGGCTCTATTCCTAGGTCGAAAAGTAGACACGACAGGGGGTCCCCTTGGCGGACCCCTCTAGTTACTTTGAACGGGGTGCTCAGGCAGCCGTTAATCATTACTGAGGTATGCGCATTGTTGTACAGTCCTCTTACTGTTTTGATGAATCTTTCGGGTATTTCGAATGCTTGCAGGACCTGCCAGAGGTAGTCGTGTTCCAGTTTGTCATATGCTTTTTCTTGGTCTAACGCTACTACTATTCCGTTTTCTTCTACAAGGTCTGCGTAGTTTACCAGCATTTTAAGGAGCTGTGTCTGGTCATATATGCGTCTTCCCGGTACAAAACCTGCTTGGCTTTTGTGAAGCAGCCTCGGCGCGGCCTGTGCTAGCCTTATTGTTAGTGTTTTGGTCATTAGCTTATAGTCGGTGTTGAGCAGAGTTATCGGGCGGTAATTTTCTATCTCCTCCTTACAGTTCTTCTTGTATATGGGACACATCCAACCTTCAGCGAACTTCGAGTTAGGCGTTAGCCCGTGTTCTTCTATATCGTTGAACGCCGCTGTCATCATGTTGAGGATATTTTCGCTTTGGTTGTTTGCCTGGGCTTCGTGTGCTATTAGTTTCTTCCACATCTCGTATGTGGCGCCGTCTAGTCCTGCCGCCTTGTGGCTGTTCGACATTTTCAGCGCTTGTTTTACTTCCTCCTTCGTGATCGGCTGGCTCATCCTTTCTTTTTCGCCTGCGTTGGGCTTTGTCTGGATCTTTCGGAGCAGGTTTCTCGTTTCCCTCATCCTGGTTATCTCGTCTCTTGTTTCCCGTCCGTCGTTCTGCAAGTTGTCGTGGTAATTTCTTGCTAACTTCTGCATGAGTTTTTTTCGTATTCTGTTGTGGCTCCGTCTTGGTTTGGTTTTTTCAGCATGTACATGATGTCTCTTGGTTTGATTTGGTGGTTCGTTTGGATCCATGACCGTGTCATTTTCTCTCCCTCTAGCCTGTCCATTATGTGGACCTTTTTCCTTGCCTTGATATGTCTTCTTCTCTCCATCGTTGTGAGTTCTTTCATTTTGTCTATGATCTTCTTCATTGTTTCGTTGTTCTGTTCTTTCTTGGCTAGGTCACTTAGGTCGTCCTGTAGTTGTTCCATTTTCTGTTTGATTTGTGGGACTAGGGCTTTATCCCTTTCTCTGGCCGTGGTTAGTATTTCATTTTTATATTTCATATATAGCTCCTGGGGGTTGACATCGTTCGTCCTTTCGGCGTTCCTGGCTCTGGCGATGTCCGCCCATCTTTGGGCTATCTTGTGGGTCTCTTCGAGGAACTTTTTGTCATTCAGGACTCGTTCTGGTACTGTCCACCTATCCCTTCCTATTTCGGGTGCTCCCTCAGTCGAGACTTGGACGGATACCATCCAGTGGTCTGCGCTGTTCAGCCCGGATGGTTTCATGTCCCATTCTCTTGCCCTTTCTAGTATTCTGTTTGTTACATATATTCTATCAATCCGCGACATTGCGGGCGCATCGTCTTCTCTTAATCTTGTTTGTGTGAACGTGAACCTCGCGCTGTCTGGGTAGGTTGTTCTCCAGCCATCTCGTAACCTCAGTTCGAGTTTGAGCTTGTCAAGGGCTTCTGTTGCGGCGTTCCTTTCTAGTTTGGCCGGCATTCTATCTATTGCTTCTTTGACCACGTTAAAATCGCCTATTAGTAGGTCAGGCCGTCTCTCGTTAGGCCTGCTCTCGAAATACAGTCAGATTTGGTCCCAGAAATCTGCATTTTCCGTAACGCTGTTGGGGGCATAGACACCTAGGACAGATAGTTTCTTACCCCCATGTATTTGGGCTTTAACTATGAGCGCTCTTCCAGGTATTATCTCTATGCATTTGGCATGCTCTGCGTCAAATTCGCCCCTGTTTAGTACCGCCGCTATGCCCGCTCTTTGTGTCGGTTTGTCGGGGTCGGCTGAGGCTTTTATCCTGAGTCTCCGGCCAAAGAGGTCTTGGATTGTTTGTTCTCTTGCGTCGTCCATGTGTGTCTCCTGCAGGATCATGATCCCATACTTGTTCTCGCGCATTATCTGGTTGATTTTTAGCCATTTGGCCGTTGGGCCACCTTCCTCTTGCGAGGTTGAGTAGCCTTTCATGTTGAAGGACGCGACTTTGATTGTCGCTCGGTTGTTCCTTCCTCTTTTCCCCTTTTTTCGCGTTTTGTCCACATTTTCTCTAGTAGTGGGTGGGGGGGCGTCATGTGTTCGCCTAAAATCGCTAGGTGGCCCTTCGTCTTGGGCTGGATTCGAGTTCGCGGCTTGCTGGCTCGATCCTGTGTAACCCGGCATGGGTGTAAGTGGGGCGGCTTGCCCTTCTAGATTGCTGCAGCCTTGTGTGTTTTCCGACACTGCGTCCCTGGGGTTGCGGCCGGCTGTGTTGCTGCTCTCCCCTCTGCCTGTGTGGTTTCTATTGCCTGTGGCTGCTTGTGCATTTGGTATTTGATTGTTCGTAGCAGGTTTCAGTCGACTAGGGGGGTCTGCTAGCCCCCCTGGCCTTTAGGGGTGGTAGTGCTTTTCCCTGCTTTCGGGCGCAGGTACTTTGCTTTTACCTTTGGTGGTATGGTCCACCTGGCCTCCCCCCCGGCTCCTACCTGGTTGTGGCTTACCTGTCCGGTTTCCCGTCAGTAAATCCAGCCTCAACCTTCTGTTTGCGCTACTTGGTGAGTATTCTATTTGCGGCCCCGAAAACCGCGTAGCGCTTCGATTAGCATTGGCTTCTCTAGATTAGCTACGTATATATCATGGTTTTTATCCCGCTCATTTCTTTCCGTTCTCCTTCCCTTTCTTATCTGACTTTGTGACTTTCGCTTCCCGTTTGTTCGTGTCGGGTTTGTAGGGGGGTTCGGGCCTCATGAACTCCCCGGCGTCCAGCGTTGGGCCCTTCCAGTCTTTCAGTTTTGGGAAGGGGCAGTATTCGCTGCTGTGGGTTTCGGCCTTGCACCATACGCACCCCACTACTTCTGCCATTGACAACAGTGACCTCATATTGCTAAGTTCGAAGGTGGTTCGTCTAATGGCTTTCAGCCACATGCGGTGATCCTTGTGGTTTTTGTGTATGGGTCTTCCAGCGAGTTGCCAGACGGGTACATTTTCGCCTCGTTCGTCTTTGTGCGGGATGAGGGTCAGGCTTAGTGTAGAGAGGGCGATGATTCTTCTTTCCTCCACGGAGTTGCCCACGCCCATCTCTGCCAGCGCCTTGTTCGTTTCGCGGGTTATGAAGCTGTCCCCGAGGAGGTGGGTGATGATTGCCTCGAGCACATTTTTCATTTCGTTCGGGTCATTTGTCACGTTTCCCCCGGTGAAATTGGCGATGACCCAGGACGTTGGGGCGTCGCCAGGGATTGCGGTGGCATTGAAGGCATGCTTTTTATTGTCGATTTGGAAGGCGAAGGTCTGTCGTCGTATGAGGAGGCTCCTTAGTTTGGGCGGGATGTTTGTAGCTACGTAGGCGAAGGGCATGGCGAAGCAGGCTTTCGCGGGGGGGGGGGGGCTGACTGATGTGACGGGGGGACGACCACAATTTGGCTCGCTCCGGCGCCTTTGAGGCTCTTTAAGAAGGTGGTTACTTGCTCTGGGTATCTTGGGTTTTCTCTGGTAAACTTGTTGCCGGCGCCAAAGGGTATGATTAGTACTGATGTGTCCCTCGCCGATGCAAGCCTCTTCCTCAGGCCTTCGCGCATGTTTCCTGTTGCTGTGGAGTTTTTGTGCGCTATTCTTGGGAGTGCTGTGGTTGTGAAGGGGATCGTCGTCGCGGCTGCTTGGGTTTCCTCTGGTATCTGGCCCCAGTGTGGGTTGGTCGTCATGAGTTCTGGAGGAAGGGGGGTGCTGGTGTAGCCTCGTCTTTGCGCTTCCACCCTTATGGTTGTGATGTCGCCGTGGGTCGATGTCGCGTCTATGATCTTGATGTGTTGGGTTGCGGCTATGCTTGGGTCCTCCTCTGGGCCGAGGCAGTCGAAGTTGGGTGGCGCGTATGGCCTGTATCTCGTCCTTGGCTTGGGGAGTTTCCTGGTCGTTCTTTGGCCATTTCCGTCGAGGTCTGCTGGGTCGTCAACCTGCATGCGCATTCTTTCTGCTTCAGGGACTTTCCGTTTGGGCAGGTTGTTGTTGGGTGTCGTTGGGCGTTGGGGGAACAGTTCGTCACCTCTGGATCTCTTCGCTCTCTTCATCGTGGCTAGGAGGGTTGGGAGTTGGTGGTGCTCGGCGGGTTTCCTTGTCCGCGTTATTACCTGCTTATTTTATTTTTTATTTATTTTTATTTTGGTTTTTTATTTGTGGCGGCCTTGTTTTCATGGCTAGGGCCCTATGTTTAGGCGTGGTGTAGTTACTGGCCTAAGTCGTGATATATTGGTGGTTAGTGCTTATTTCGCTCGATCAAGGGGGCGTTCTTTGTCGCAAGTTCTTCTTTGGCCTTGGCTCGTTCGGCTCTCACCTCTTTGGGGATGGGGCCCTTCCAGTCGGCGACAAGTGGGAAGGGGCATTGTTCCTCGGGGTGGGTTTCGCTCTTGCAGAAGGCGCACGAGTCATAGGGTTTGAGGTTTTTGCACCGTATGAACATTTCGTCGATTTCGTCAATGATATATCGTCGGGACGTGATGATCTTCAGCCATTCCTTGAACTCCAGCCCGTTGTTCGCAATCGGGTTTGCGAAAAGCTGCCATACAGTTATCTCCTTCTTTTCTCTGTTTGTGACGCGCGTGCTGTGCATCTCAAAGCCCTTGAGCGTGTCCTGTACACGTTCGTCGATGGATCTGGGGTTTTCCACTTTCGCGAGACATGCATCTACGTGGTTTCTGAAGTTGGTGTCTTTTGCGAGGGCGGAGGTGATGGTCGTCAGGCCTTCTTGGATTGCTTCCGGGTCGTCGCATACAGCCCGCCCGACTATGTCCGTTATGAACCAGGGCCTTACGTTGGCGTCGAAACGGAGGGCGGAGAAGGCTATCTTCCTCCCTTCAGTTTGGAATGCGAAGGTTTGGTACCAGAGCAGGTATGCTCGGAGCTCTGGGGAGCCGTGGTGGAGCAGGAGGATGTGTGGTTTGGCGAAGTCGCCCCTCTTGTCTGTGTATTTTTTGGGGGGGTCGACTACGCGTATCCTTTTGTTCCCTGCGATGGTGAGCCCTAGGATAAAGTTCTCAATGTCGCTTGTGAGGTTGGGGTTTTCTTCTTTGATCTTGTTCCCTCCCCCGTACACGAGGAGTGCAATATATTTGTTGGGGTTCGCTCTGACCGCGTCGGCTGTTGTCTCCATTATCTCGGCGAGGAGGCCGTCAAGGGATTTTACAATCCTCGGGTATGTTGCCTTTGTGTAGGCTATGCGGGATTGTGATGGCTCGAGAGGGGGCAGACCCCTGCGCATCGTCTGGGCGTGGGGGTTGTTTGGTTGGTACCCATTCGCTGGGTGGGGGGTGGCCTGGGGGCCTTGGTGGCCAAGGGGGTTGTTGTTGGGCAGGTTAGCCATGTTGGCTTCGCCCTGGTTTCCCCCGTCGTGGGCTCTCCCTTTGTCATCGAGTTCGCTGTAAGGGGACACTCCTATTTTCTCCTACTCCCCCTGTCCCGCCCCCTTCCTCCTGGTTCCTTTCCCCTTTCCTTCATTCCCTTTCCTTTCCTTTTGTCCCCTTACCTTTCCGCTTCCCTTCCGTTCACTCCCTTCGCATCCGAGCCCCGTCCGGTGACTCCGAAGTCTTCCCGCACTTCGGACTCGCCTCGGACTCGCTCGGACGCTTCGGACTCGCTCGGACTCGTAGATACACTTCGGGGCTCGTCCGGGCTACCTCTATCCTCCTTTCCCACTTCATTACTCCTTGTCCCCACTTCCCCAGGTCGCTGGCACGACTCCTGTACATTCCCCTTCCACTTCATTATCACATGCCCCCTCGTACCTTGTGATATTCGTTCGTACCTGTGGCTGGTGTACTGTACAGTTACCCTTCATTCCTCCCACGCTACTACAGTATATACTTTGCTTCCTAGCATGGAGAATCCCCATCCTGTTCTCTTTGGATTCTCCCTCTGCTAGGCCTGCGCTGTCAGCCATCTTGAGGTTGCCCTTACATTTGCCGTCTTCTCTCTTGAGGGCATTGGGGTGTTTCCTCTTGGTCGCCTTGGCTGCTGCAGTGGTTGTGTTGGAGGCGGGGTCGAGCATTGCTGTGTTCGTTGGTTCGGCTGGGTGTAGGGCTGCGGCCGTGGAGGTGTTCGTCATGTCGTTATGGGGTGGTAACGGGGGTTTCTTTTGGGGTGTTGGCTTCTCATCGGGGGGTTTATATGTTATGGCTACCCTGAGTTTTGTTTTGTTTTTTACATGGCCTGGCCCCCTTCCTCGTGCACTTGTGTGCCCTCGTTGTTAGTTTGCGGGCTATTGGCTGTTCCCAGTTGGCATTGGTATGCTTGGGCTATCTGTGGGGTTGTCCCTGTTAGCTGTGTGTAGGGGGGGGGGCTGGGAGGTGCTCTTGGCTTCGCTGCGGGGCTTTCCGACAGAGCTTTGCTGTTTTTTAGTGTCGTGGGGCCCAGCGTTGGGCGTAGTCATTGGTTTGCCAGCTGCCTTGCGCTCGTGGTGCATTACGGCTTGCTGTTTTTTCGCGGATTTTCCCTCGGGGTCGGCGCCCTTCGGTGAGCCCGCTCATCGCGTATGAGTGTGTCTTCCCTTCCAGTGGTCGCTCCATCGGTTGGGGCCTTACGGCGTGTTTTGCAAACCTCTGCTGCGTTCAGCCAGAGGATGTCCTGTTAGTTCTCGCCGCTTGTGAGCGGCGATTAATCCCTTGCGCCACGGAAAGGCCAGGACGCACTCCACCACGTGGTGGTTGCAGTGCAAGGGATATGTATACGTACTTGATTGATTCCTCCAGGTCTCGAGAATCGTTTGCATTCTTTTTCCTGAGTTGGGTGCCGTGGCTGATTTTGTTCTTCTGATGTCAAAACGTGTACGGAGACTAGGGTGCTGTTGTTGGGTCTAAGACGAAAAGAGGCTGGGAACTTGGGGTATGGGATAGGGGTATCGGTGTACATGTTGAGTACGAGGCTTGATATCGAGCGAATGAATCATGATATACGCGTAGGTTGCAGACTGAGAGGGGGCTTGTGCCGGTGCTGTCAGCATTGACGGAACTGGGAGGAGGGAGCAGATTTACTTCAGTCGTGCCAGTTGTGACTAGTTCTCATTACTGTGGCACACAGATTTGAGTCCCGTAGCCATTCCTGCCATGTTGTGTCACGTCTCCGTCCGTGTTACAGTCGAGGACAATCAAAGACATCAAATAAATATTGACCATTAATTTTACCCTTGGAATTGTTTTAGAATGATAATAGGCATCTATTAGAATATATCCCGCATGGTCCGAGTGAATTCTATTGAGCCGTTCATTGGCGGAAAAACAGTGAACCCTCAAAATTTTGGCCACACGCAAAAAAAAGATGGGTGAAATTTGAATAAGCCATTTTATAGTACTCTTCAAGCTAGACATTTTACAATATAAATAATTGATATCTAACGAGTGGGTGTAAGATGGTGAAGCCTTCTTACTATGTTCACGCTGCACGATACGCAAGACCGACTCTATTCGGGAACATATGTGCGTGGTGTAAGTAAAAGAAGTTAACTACCTAATACGGATGTACGCGTAATAGTATCCAAGTTAGGAGTGTCATGTGGCTCAGGGGAGCCAGGGGTTACACCCGCTCCCTCTAGATTGCTGGTACGCAATCTAATAGACAAAATTTATGACAAGATATATACAAGTAAATGATTTAAAGGAACTAAGTAATGAGCGAAGTAAGGAAAGTGGTATTAGAGTTAAGGCGTGGGTACGCCAGGATCGCTGTCAATAATGGGCGACATGGTGATGTCGTCGGTTACGAATGATGGTGAGGTCGCTGGCGGGAGCGATGTGGGGTGTGTGTGCGGGTGGTTGGACCCAGACGTAGATGCAGCAGTTTGAGTGACGGCGGAGGGGCCGGCTTGATGGCTGGATGACGAAGAGTGTAAGTAGGCGGGGGGAACAATCGTGCCCCCCAGCGATACCGTATGGGATGTAGTGTTGTCTGCTTTGACAACATCGTCGTCCCATTCGAATGGGAGAGAGGACGCCAATGAGGGTGGCCCCAGCCTGTCCACCATGGATTCCGGGAATGCCGGTGATGTCGAATGACCTTGTATGGGGTCCCCCATGGTCACTGTTGTGTGGCCGAGGGTGGTGGCAACCACGTGTAATTGCCTCAAAATTGCGGCATTCGTGTTGTAACCACCACGGGAAGTAGTCACGGGAGGGCGCGGCCGTTTGGATCGAACCTCGGTGGGTTCGGGAGGGCACCCCGGCGGGAAGTAGACATGGGGATTCCGCAGGAGGAGTGGTGCGTTGGGCGCACTGGGTGGATATTGTGAGGTAGGCAGCGCGAGGAGCTGCTGGCGTGTGGGGTAGGTATTGGGGCGATTCTCGTTCCGCGGATCGAGCAGCCACTGTCGTGCGAAGAGCCAAGCATCGTTCGCCATTTCGATGCTGACTCCGCAGGCGGCCAGGTGTGCCGCAACGTCCTCGACCGATAGATTGTCGAGGTGTCCTGCAACGTCCTCGACCGATAGATTGTCGAGGTGTCCTGCATCGTCCTCGACCGATAGATTGTCGAGGTGTCCTGCATAGTGGGACGGATGATACATGGAGGGGACGGTTAGTCCCAGTCGTTGAATCACGGCCTGGTACCTCCCAGGCATTGCAAGGAGGGTGGTCGCACGCTCAGCGTATACCGATCGATTACGCTCAAGAGCGGGATCTCCCGCCGCTGGTGACGGGCCCGTTCGTCGTATTAGACGATGCCCTTGTCGAGTCCTTAGGTCGAGCGGATTGTCGCCCAATCCCGCGGACATGGCCTTGACGTGCCTGAAGTAATAATCGTACGCGCACCACGCTTCAGGCGGTGCGTCCATGCTTGGGGCTTGGTACCCTGTTGTGGGTCTTAATTCAGTACGACTCGCCAGTCCCGGTCTCGTGGCTGAGACGGGTACCGAATCGTCTGTGGTTGCCTCGAAACGAGGCGCGGCCGTTGTGCCGCTGGGTGCCGATATCGTGGCGTTGGCTACCGTGATTCTTGGTAGCGGGCGTATATTCCTCACCCTTTGACCCAGTCGGGGGCTCTCCATGTTCGCAGCGCAGCCCTCATGAATCCTCTCATGGGCTTCTTGTCGCTGGCTAGCTGATTTGCTATGTTGACCACCGATCGACAGCTATTGTAAGCATCCCAATTGTCCGGGATTTGTGCGGCTTGCACCATTTCTGCCCATGCCGCCGAGTTCTCGGGGATCATGGGCTGCTCGTTTCCTCGCGGAGCTGTAGGTGTGCTCAGCCTTCCCACTAAGCTGTGGGCGGACGCGGCTTGCGAGTAGCTGGATGGCCCCGCTTGTGGTAGCGGCGGAAATTCGGAGGCCGTTCGTCGGCCCCTGGGCTGGTCGACCGTCGTGTTATCGGCCGTGTTTATGTAACGCGGGGGCTCCTTGGCATCTGATGCTTCGGAGTCCCCATAATCCGAGTTTAGATCATAATAGTCGTCCTTGAGCCCACTGGTCACCGAGAGGTTAGACTGTGGCTGGGACGCCATTCCCATTGACGACTCCATTTGTGAGCTTGTTGTATCGGATACCGGCCGTCCTGGAGACAGCGATAACCGCGTCTTTCGACGGTTGTGTCGATGGGCGTCGTCCTGTGACGCCTCCAGTTCTTTAATCCTGGCGCGTGCATCGTCCAGTTCCCGCTCTATGCGATCAGCATAGTTGTTTAGCCGGGTTAGTTTCCCGTCGATTTCGTCGAGCTCGTCTCGGTCGGACTCTATCGTCCGCCTGGCTGTATCACACAGCCTGTCGTAGTCGTTGAATATTTCCGGGCATATGTCCCGGGCCATGAGCTTTCGGTCAGCTCGTGCGTGATTGTTCCTAATACCTACCATGAAGTGGCTGGTAAAGTTGATGCAAGTGGTGCATTCTGTGTTGGCGCAGTTCATGCACCCTATTCCTGTGTTTATCCAGGTCTGTTGTCGGGGCTGCCCTAGATCGTATGGGGCTGCTGGAAATGTATCCAGCTCGGCTATGGTCCTCGCCATGGCTTTTCCTTTGCCTTTGTCTCTGCGACTCGGCTGTCCCTCCCCCTCTTGAGCGTCTCTTCGCTCATGATCGTCATCGTCATTCCGTGGTCTGTTTTGGTCTCCGTCCATGTGGACGTCGTTGTTCGCGGGTGATTTCCCGCTCATGATGGTGTTGTAAGTCGTTCTGGTTGACTTGTGTACTCCGCGATCATCCCCAACTGTACAGGTGTTAGTCACCCTATCCCACGGCTAATCACGCTCTCAATTGGGCATTACCGACGCTTGCCTGATTTGGCCTTGCGTGGTAGTGACTCAATCGTCTCAACTCTGTGATACTCTAAGTATCTGTCGAGGGCCTCTAACCCGTCGCAATGGGATCGTGGTTCCCATGTGGTATCTCCCATATTCCATTTTATGTGGAATCGTATCCTATTGCCATTCCATTCATGGCCAATTACTTTGTCGACGACCCATTCGGCGTCGTCGGGGACCCCCCAATCATACGGATCGGCCAGTCGCCGATTCGGGAACAGTGCGTCATCGTTGGCGATGTGAGGTCGCAATTTCGATACATGGAACCTCGGGTGGATTCCCCGTTTTGCTAATTCATCGGGCAACTCTAGCACGTAGTTAGACGTCTCAGGCAAGGCCTTCAGGACCTTGTATGGTCCCACGTACTTGGGGAGCAGCTTGCCCGCCCGCCCCTTGGGCAGAGCCAGGTTGGATGTATCCAGATACACCATGTCACCTTGCCCGATCTTGGGCTCATTTCGCCTCCTCGCGTTTGCGTAGTACGTCTGAAATACCCGTCGTTCAACTACGGCGTCATAGACGTCTGAAATGTTTTGTCGGGCTTTCTCGACGAACGCCGCTACTCCCGGCGCTCCAACAAATTCAGAGCGGTGGACCTTCATGGTCGTTGGCAGGTAGCCATAGTTAGCCTCGAAAGGGGCCAATCCCGTCGTACTACTTATACTCGAATTTATGGCGAATTCAACCATAGGTAGTTTCGTCACCCAGTCGGACTGGTCCGATTTCACTACCGATCGCAGTATTTGAGCGATAGATCGGTTAGCTCGTTCCGTCTGTCCGTCCGTTTGTGGGTGGAAAGATGTAGACATATTCAGTCTGGTTCCCAACATGCGATGTAATTCGCGCCACCACTTAGAGGTGAATTTGGAGTCTCGATCAGAGACTATGGTGGATGGCAATCCATGCAGCCTACATATTTCCTTGAGGTATATTTCGGACAGCTGGGATGCTGTCGTCCGCGTGTTAACGGGGACTAGGTGTACCATCGACGTGAGTCGGCAGATGACCACCCATAGGTAGTTTTTGCCATCTACTTCTGGAAATGGGCCGACAAAGTCCATTCCTATGCTGTCCCACGGTTGAGTGGGTATCGGTAGATTGTGTAGTTTACCGGCAGGCGGCTGGTAATTGCCCTTCGCCCGCTTACAAACGACACAAGTATCACAGAATTTTGTGACCATGGCTGTCATTTTGGGCCACCAGTACCACCTGCGTAGGTACTCAGTCGTCTTAGCAGGTCCAAAATGACCCACCACTTCGTGGGCCTGCTCTATGGCCATGCTTCGCAATGGCACCCCATTGAAATCACCCGATGGAAGGCAGAAGACGTACTCACTCCCCACATTGTGTACCCAAACCAATCGGTCCTTGACCTTGAATTTGGGATACTCGGCGGGTTTATCGGTGATTTTCGATAGCATGTGATCTGTCGCACTATTCATGCGCACCGATGTGGTGAATCCTGCATGCGCAGCTAAATCAGCCCGCAGGTTGTTGCCCTTGTCGGCGGATTCGAATACGGTGGGATCGCTGTCGCGCGTTTCCCGTTCGTCGACGGTTGGCGTATTTGCCTGTCCGATTTTATCGGCTTCCTGTTGTCGGTTCAGTTGTCTGTCACCGATCCTGATGGCTCGCAGTTCACCTGCGTGCCGTCGTGATTCTATCACGCGTGGCCAAGGTACAATATCTAGGTTGGGGTCAACCCGCATGTCTGCGTTGACATACTCGTTGACGTCGTGTACTTCGTCGTCGGCGTCTTCCGCGTAATAACGCGATAGGGCATCAGCGACTTTATTCAATGTTCCCTTGACGTACTGGATGTTGAATTGGAAACGGGATAAGTACTCCATCCATCTGGCCTGTCTTGCTGACGGTCGCTTAATGTTCTGGAAGAATTCCAGCGCGCGATGGTCTGTGATGACCGTGATGGGGTACCCCAATAGTTTGTCCTCCCATTTGAGGAGTGCCTCAATTATGGCCAGGGCTTCGCGCTCGTACACTCGATAGTGATGTTGAGCGGGGGTGAATTTGCGGGACATGAATCCCGCGGGCCTACAGGTGGCCCATTCGGTTCCCTGACCGTACATCGCCCCCACGCCCGATAGCGAGGCATCACATATGACCCATATCGTCTCTGGATTCGAGGGGTCGATGGGCCTGAGTATGGGCGCCTTGCAGCATAATTCCTTGATGGTGGTGAAGCACTTGTCGTGCAGTGGCCTCCAGTAGAAAGGCTGGCCGTTCTTTTCCATCGATTGGAGTGGGCCTGCATATGCTGCGAGTTCTGGAATGAAGTGGGCTAGGTACTGTACAAGCCCCATGAATTGCAGCACATCAGTGTATGTACGTGGCGTACGCCATTCTCGGATACGTTGCAACTTATCGTTGCATGGTTTCAGCCCATTCTTGTCGATTATGTGTCCCAGGCAATCGACCTTGTCGGCGTACAGTTCGCATTTCTCAGGCTTGAGGTAGAACTGATACTCGCGGATCTTTGCAAACACCAATTTTAGGTGTCGTTCATGGTCCTCGATTGTATTACTGTATACAAATACGTCGTCCAGATAGACGTGGACAAACCGTCCGATGAAGTCACGGAATATGTGGTTCATAATCCGTTGGAACGTGGACGGCGCATTGCAGTCTCCTTGCTGCATAACGTTGCTATGGAACGTGCCGTATATGGTGGCGAACGCAGTTTTCCATACGTCTGCCGGTTCCACTCGTACTTGTTCGTACGCGTCTGAGAAATCGATTTTTGATCGATATTTGGCGCGGGCCACATCCATACGTATGGTATCTTGGTCCGGGAACGGTGTTACGTCCTTTCGTGTATTCTCGTTCCGTTTGCGGCAATCCACTACTGTTCGTAGCATTCCCGATTTTTTGAATACGCACAGCATTGGTGCTGCTTGGTCGACTTGAGCCGCCTCCCACCATCCTGTCCGTGTATACCTAGTTATCTTTTCCGATAACTGTGACTTCAGTGAGTCAGGGCATTTTGGCAGATAATAATTATATCTTTTGCCCTCATCCAATAGCGGGATGGTGTGGTTTATGTCCCGTAGTGGCGGCAGCCCGTCTGGCGGGCCTTTCATTATGTCGGCGCATTCTTCTAGCCATCGTTTCCGTAGAAACGGGATGTGATCATCGTTCAGCGTTGTGGCTGACCCGATTTCTTTTCCCAGTTGCTCCGTTGCAGCTCGTAACATGGTTGTTACTCGTGCCGTTCTCTCCTTTCGCGCCCTTTTTTTGTTATTTCCTCCATCGTGTGTTTTATGATGAGGAACATGGCTCCTTCGGATCCTGGTTAGGATCTCTTCAGCTTCGATTAGCTGCTGGTGGTTCATGGCGACATCCTTGTCGTCTGGGTCATACGGCAGCTTAGCCTTGCCCGCGCTCTTGGACGCTTGGGGCCGTGTTGACACTTCATCTAGTCATTTCCTCCGTTGTATGGAGTGTCTTCTGGCCATAATTCGTGTCTCCTCCCCCTCCTTAATTGCGTCGAATGTGTGGTTGCCTATTCGGACACATTTATCCGCGAAATCGAGTACTATGCCGTACTTTCGCATTGTGGGGGTGCCGATAATTGCGTCGTATCGGTCCAAATTGGCTATATCGAAGTATGTTTTCAACACTATTGGCCCTAGTTTTAGGGTGGCTTCTGCTCCGAAGTTTATCTTCGAACTGCTGCCTACCGTGCCCAATTGTAGTGGCACTGGCTCTTTCAGATGGCCGTATGGAATTCTCGCGACTCTAGCGTATTCCGGACTGAGACTGTCAGTCGTGCATCCTGAATCGAATAGTGTGAAAGCTTGTTCACCGCCTATGTCCAACAACATCGCTAGTACAGCCTTTTCGTCGCTCGTTCATTGTGGCCTAGCCACGTATTTACGATCTTGCGACCACAATGCGATTCGGTCTCCCGCTATTTGTTGCCGATGCCGCTGCTCTGGTGCGGTGTTTCCCATTGCGAACATGCGTTCTCCCAACGCTTCGTTCATCGCTGCCATGTGTTCTCCCAACGCTTCGTTCATCGCTGCCATGCGATCATCGCCAATGTCCTCGGGTTCGTCCTCGTACTCGTCCCGAGATTCATCACCGTCGCTAGTGGGCGACGAGTATCTTGATCTCTTGTACTCGTCGTGTCAATCACCGTCGACGTTGGCGCTGGTCATGCCTCCAGCTTCCGCTACTGACCGCTGGTCCTGTGCCATAGACACCGCCGATCGTCCGTCATCATGATCGTTCACGTCTCGTGCAGCAAACATTTTCGGCTGCTCCCGTTTCGGGCATGCTGGGTCACTCGCAAAGTGTCCCAAGTTGCCACACGCGTAGCATCGCGCCTGGGATGGCCCTGATTGTGTCTGCCTAGGCGCGTTGGGCCGTGTGGCACGATTAATTATGGGTCCTTTCCCAGGCCGCTCGTCCTTCCGTTCATTGCGAGCGTTATTGATGGGCGGCGTCAACCTTGCAGTAGTATTTGGTTCCCCTCTACGCGGAACATGCGGGCTTGATTTGCCCTCGTTGCCATTGTGGTGCGGGTGCCTGGCGAACCTACGGTTCCCCGATGGCGGCCTTTCGCCATTCGCGTTGGTGTTTGCTGCTCGTTTCAAGCTAGCAGCCGCGTAATGTTTAGTAATTATCCGTCCTTCCTCCACTTGGATGGCAACGCGGTATATCTCTTTCAGGCGGTGTCGTTCCGCCGTATATCCACGGTTGATTATCACATTCCTGATGTACGAGGGCAGTCCCATTAAGAACTGTCGCCTGAATGTATAGGCATCCACCGAATGAATCATACGCGCGGCCTTACGGTCGAGCTCGTCGTAGAAGCCCCTCACGCCTCCGCTGCCCGTGTATTCAACGGCGTAGAATTGCTCAGTGGCATCTTGCATCGCAGTGGGCTGTACAAACCGGTCGTACATGTCTAGTATGACTCTCGTGAACATCCACGAACGGTGGCGTCGGTACATTCCATCGACCTCGTCGTTGTACCATGTTGCCGCTTTTCCGTCGACGAATAGGCCGACCATGGCTACACATTCACTGTCCCTTTCAGCGCCTCCATATAGTTGGAGGCGGAGCCACCTCAGCAGCGATTGCAGCCAATTGTTGAATATCTCAACGTCTGCATCTCCCGAATACTTGTCGGGTTTCGGAATACCCGATGGTGGCTTCAGCCCGTTGGGTAGCACCAACTGCTCTCCTAATTGATCATTTATTAACGTCAGATATCGGTGTTCGATGGCACGTTGATAGGACGATGATTGTCCAGGCAGTTCATGCCTTCCCACATCCAGGTCTTCTGATGTGAGTCGTGACCGGTGCCTCCGATTGACATCCACATCATTGAGTTCGCCCATACGCAGGCGGGCGGTTTCTCTGCGATGGGGTTCCCCGTCGCCGTTGTCGTCACCTAGGCTCGACAAGGATCGATTTCTCGATCTAGCTCTCCAACCCACTGGGGGCAGCTCTGCATACGGCTGGGTTGCCGAAATGTTGTATCGCGATGAGCAACAATTAGTGGCTGGGTCTCCCCCATGACCAGGGGCCGTGTGGCCTGGGTTACGGTCAGACAGCACTGTTACTGCGGTTTTTACGCGCTTGGGGCGTGCCGGGGCGGCCGTCGCCACTCTCTCATTGGTTACGCCGTTAGTCTGATGAGCGGGCCGCTCCATGGGCATGCCCTTATCATCGAATATTATCCCTTGGTCAGGGATCTCGGTGTATTCGTGATTGTTTATGGCGTCATTTCGCCATCGCTGTAGAGCCACACGTGTATCCCAGCTAGGGTGTACTGGGTCTCTGGGTTCGTGGACGTTGTCCACGTCTGCTGGCTGCCCAGCTAGGTTGGCACCGTTGCCATTGTGTTTGTCGCGTGTGGCCCGGTCGGCCAATATGGCTCGCACCAGATCGTTTATCTGCTCTGTAGACAGTTGTGTCCCCGTTTCGTTCTCTCGAATTCTCATTTGAATGAGAAATTCGGTAAACGCGCCCTGCGAAAGCGTAGGCGATGGCATTATCGTTTGCCGTCTGTCCACTGAGCGTTGGTCGTTGACCCATTCCCTCATTCGTTGGGACGATGTTTCAGATTCGTTTTTTACATTGCCTCGCTCGTATTCACTTGCTAACCTTCTTTCCCTTTCTCTGTCCCGTTCCAAGTCGGACGACGTAGCTCGTCCTTTCCCTTTATTGCGGGTGGGCAATATGGACTCGATGGACTCTGTCCGTCTGGCGCTCGGCGCTCTGTTACGAATGGAACCCTCGTTTGTGTCCAGCGTACGTGAGCTAGGTGGCCTCTGCGCCCTGCCCTCGCCTCTGGTCGAGTGGGACCTTCGTTCCCCGGACGCTCCCGGATTGGGGACTGGCGGTTGGCGGAAGCGAAGCGGCGTGGGGTTGCTTTCCCCATGCCAGGACCCGGGGTGGTCTGATGCCCTATGTGGCACTTGTATCGCACACTCGGAGGTATCCGACGAACTCACCCGGTTGCTTCTCCTTCCATGCTCGTGTATTCGAGCTTCGTCCCACGCGTTGGGCGTGAAGTAGTCTCGTGGACTATGTGACATTCCCGTCGAGGAATTTTATGGTTGCGTAAAAAAGTGTAAGATGGTGAAGCCTTCTTACTATGTTCACGCTGCACGATACGCAAGACCGACTCTATTCGGGAACGTATGTGCGTGGTGTAAGTAAAAGAAGTTAACTACCTAATACGGATGTACGCGTAATAGTATCCAAGTTAGGAGTGTCATGTGGCTCAGGGGAGCCAGGGGTTACAGTGGGTGAGGCAGAAAACAATTAACAAACTTGCTCACGTGAGATAGGGACCCCTGGGTGTCTCCTCTTGGCGCTATCATGTTATCGGCGCAGCTGTGTCATCCCCACCGTTGGATATCAATGAAACAATGTAGAAGGCCTTCAAGGCCTTGAAGAATGATATAACCGGCCTCTACATTACACTGCAACTCACAAAGTTTTAAATATGTCATATAGTATGTAAATACTGGGTCCCAGTCATCACGGTTGGCGTGACTAGCAATAGAATCTTTAGTTCATCATTAAATTGACTCAAAAGTTGCTCAAAAGGGTAGTATATGTTGCAAAAAATTCCCAAAAAAAAACTGGCCACATTAAATACTTGTGGGAAAAACTTCGGACATCATTTTTTGAGCTCTTTCAGGTTGTCTGGTCCTGAATCTGAACTCGGTTTGGTCCCAAAATTTCTCAATCTGTCTTGATCATATTTGATGTCTTTGATTGTCCTCAACTGTACAGCTCGAACACCCGCATGTCATACATGAGAGCGAGAAGTTCGCGAATTTGCGGCACAAGGCCATCTTCAGTACACCAAAGACATGGAACTACCCCCGCAAACGCCTCTTCAAGCACAAGCGAAATGTCTGCCACTTCAAGCGAGCCAGATATTCTGCTATCTCGCAGGTTAATTGTTGATGAAGGAGCTGAAGTAATGGCCAATGTGCCTGATGATTCTACCGGAGTTCACGAGGAAGCACGAGACAAGGAGTCTTTGAGGGACAACCCCCCAGTTACTGAGACATCTACTGCTTCCCACGAGATGCAAGGACGTCTATTGCACGCCTCAACAATTGATCGTGCCACCAGGGTATGCTTGCCACCACCCATCATTTCCGTTGGTGGTAAAGATGCTGTGGGCCTTCAAGAGGAGTTCAAGATGATGTGCCGCCAGGGCCAAACAAACCTTCACAGAAGGAGAAAACCAAAACCTTTTTCGGCATGAGGCAAAGTGGTCATTGACCGGGCTATACAGATCCTTGTAAGTGGCTAAAATCATCAGATCTTTCATGTTATTCAACAACCTTTGTAGGTGATTATGAGCACATATTTCCTGAAGATCCAATGTATCACGAGCTAGATGAAAATGCTTGTGTCTGGAGGGTGTATATGGAGGAGGCTGCAGAATTTGATGCAGACATGTTTGTCAAAGCTGCAGATGGCCTAGATGCCCTTCTTGTATTTGTATGTTCTTTCATTTCTCATACCCTGAGGATGGCTAACATTTTCATCCAGGCTGGTCTTTTCTCTGCTGTGTTGACCACCTTTGTTGTTCAAACATCTCAAGCACTGTCTACTGACGCAGTCTCTGCATCCCTCCTCACAGAGCTTGTTGCAATTCAACGGGCAATTGCAGGAGGAACATCAGTGGCTGACATTACACCAAGTAGTATGGCAACCAGCCCCTCATCATTTGATGTTTGGATAAATGGACTTTGGTTTATAAGTCTTGCACTTAGTTGGGGAACAGCATTACTAGCTGTACTTGCAAAGCAATGGCTGCAGCAATATACTCCATTGACCTCTGGGACAACTCAAGACTGTAGTCTAATCCGTCAATACCGCTTGGATGGTCTAAAGAAATGCAAGATGCTTCCTATGATTAGTCTCCTTCCTGTTGCTCTTCATATATCCTTGGCTATCTTTTTCATAGGGCTTGTGATCTTTCTTGTTCCACTCAATAAACCACTGGCAGTCACTATAGGGTGCATTGCATTCTTGATATATGCATTTTATGCCATAACCAACATCTTGCCTCTTGCCTACTCTCAGTGTCCTTACCGTACTCCATTCTCTGACATCCTCCATGGGATCTATGATTCCATCTGGCATATTATGTTGATTGTTATCATACTTATGTGGCCATTCATTTCATGGGCAGCATCATCAGTTATTCCCTTATTCCAGCATGTGCCACCCATTCTCTGCACCAAGATGGTGTTGATTTTGGCAGCCATCAAATCAGCTTTCAAATGGTTGAAGTCATTGCCTGGCATCCTCGACAAGTCCTTGCTCCTAGCTATGTCAAGATATTTCTATCTGATCTCTTATAAGCTTAAGAATGTTACCTCATTGAATTCACTAAGGGTTATTGAACAAGAAGCAGCAGTAAACTCAGAGAATATTTGTAAGGGGACACTCCTATTTTCTCTCCTTTCCTTCATTCCATGGACTCTTACCTACATTCCCTTCATTCCCCTTCGTTCCTTTTCGCTCCCTTTCCTTTCCACTTCCTTTCCACCCACTCCTTTCGCATCCGAGCCGCGTCCGGTGACTCCGGAGTCTTCCCGCACTCCGGACACTTCGGACTCGCTCGGACTCGTCTCGGACACTTCGGACTCGCTCGGACACTTCGGACTCGCTCGGACTCATCTATACTCTTCGGGGCTCGTCCGGGTTACCTCTATCCTTTTCCCCCACTTCATTACTCTTCGCCTTTACTTCCCCAGGTCGCTGGCACGACTCCTGTGCATTTACCCTTCCACTTCATTATCACATGCCCCCTCGTACCTTGTGATATCCGTTCGTACCTGTGGCTGGTGTACTGTACAGTTATCCTGCATTCCTCTCACGCTACTACAGTATATACTTCGCTTCCTAGCATGGAGAATCCTTATCCTGTTCTCTTTGGATTCTCCCTCTGCTAGGTGAGCAGCCCTCTCATGTATTGTAGTTAGCCTTATTCATTATCTTTGGATTCTCCCTCTGCTAGGCCTGCACTGTCGGCCATCTTGAGGTTGCCCTTACAATATTGGTATTGATGCTGTGGCATGGCTTCTTCATTCTACATCCAGCCCACCCACCACCATTACTGTACTGCAATGCTTGGGGGGCTTCTCACCTGAAACTCAGACAAAGTCTGAGTTGCCATCTAAAACTGTTGTATAGTCAGTTTTATAGGCCCGCTAGAGTGCTAGACATAGACTAGTGTTAGAGTGATTACCACGAGGAAATGCTTTATGCACGACGTGTGGGACTCCTAATGGCCAATCTCATCTGTTGTCTCTATGAGTTGATAGGCCACTACCCACTAAAACCCCGTAAAGGTTTATCCAGTTTTTCGGGAGCTCGTGTTCATTCATGAGAACACCCTTCCACGTACTTAGCACAGTTTTTGTTTTGACTGCGTGTTTCCCATATCTTTTGTTAGCCATTTCCTGTCTAGGTCTAACCTCTCATTTATTGAGCTACTCCATTTGTTTTGTACCTCTGTCTTTGACAGCGGCTGGTTGTTGTCCTGGATAACCCTAGTGCAGTGTAATTTCCAGATGAGGTATGCGGCTTCTGCGACTAGAATTCGCCAGAATCTTGTGTTGCCATGTTGTTTCTCGTTCTTCTCATTGTATACAACCCTAGTGCTACAGGCAAGAATGTCACCTAACCACGGCTGTCTCCATTTGTATCCTTTTCCTTCCCAGAGCTGCTTGGCCATCTGCCATATTTCTGCTTGCCTGGGAGTTTGGCAAGCAGTTAGGATATGGGCCATGTCTTCAACTGCATCGTTGTAATGTTTGCATAGGCCTCTCTCCGTGTATTTGCCTCCTATTGTTCGGGTCCAGTAGCCCTGATTTTATAGGCGTCGTGGATCGACATGCAGAAGAAAAATCTCATTTTACGTGAGAAATCCTTGTTCCTTATTGCCTTCCATATCTGTTGTTCGTTTGGTGCTGTTCTGTCATAGACCAGTCCTCATGCCCCCTTAGCCCCTATGCCCCTTTCGGATACTCGGACCTTCGGAGTCCCTCGGGCTCCACCCTCCTATGCATGGTGCACAGCACTTGGATTCACCTGTTACATGTTTCATGTTATAGGCGCGTCCAAGGAACCCCTTAGGGGCTACCAGGGGGCGCGCCCACGTGCGTTTCCCGACTATGGGCTCGGGCCGCGCTTATACGCGGCCACGCGGACTTTCCGGATTACGGACTAAGTACATACTCGAGCACATTGTAGTTACTACGACCGAACTCATTACTGTTTCGTGAACGCGCGGACGCCGCGTGTTCCTTAGTATATAGTCCTGTATCGTACATACAGCTACCTTAGTTCGAATATTAGTTCCTTCTCCGCACTCGCATCTCGCCCCTCTAGTGGGTTCTCCCCCCGTCGCACCCCTTCGCCTCCGCCCGTACCCTCGGTACCCGCGTAGGACTCCTCCCGGAAATACAGGGCACGCAAGAGTGTGGGAGGCGCAGCCAGTAGCTGAAGCCAAGCCCGTACGTCCTCGTTTCCCCCGTTCCCCCACGCGTCTACGTGGAACCGCGCACCCGCGGGTCCGCGTATCCCGAGCCCCCCCCTGCGAGTGTGGCTCCTAACAGTATATTCGAACTCACAACCCAGCTCTTGCTCTCGTCCCCGCAAGTCCTTGTCAACATCATGGCTGGTGGCACTCAAGCGGGCCCATCGCGGCCTACTCGCGTGAGCCAACAAGCCGCCGCCACCCTCGTCTCTCCGCTACACACCACGGCCCACGCGCGCAGCCACGCCAACAAAGGAAAAGCTCCTGCGGTTCCGCGTCTGCGTGCGACGTCTTCACCATCGTTTCCTCCGTTCCGCTCCCCTACGGTCGCCGCGGGAGTTGCCCCGCAACCCGCGCCCCCTCCAGAGACACCCAAGTCCGAACCCATCCAGTCCTTTCCCCCGTTCAACGTCCTGTCCCCGATCCATTCCCGCTCGATCCCTTCGAATGAAGAGCGCGCTCCCTCGCTTCCGGCGAGCAACCATGGGTCAGAACAGGCGGACGAGGAGAAGCAACCCTCGTTCCACGGTTCTGGACCGCGGCACCCCTGGGATTCCGACAACGGCTCCGAAGACCACTTCCGCCCTGCGGACCACGTGTTCCTTCACGCGCTATCCGCGCTCAGCAGAGAAATCAAGGACATCCATAATCGTGAGTCATCCGCTACCCCTGCCGCTCCTTCCGCCTCTCGTCCCAAACCCCGCACCCCCGACCCTTACGACGGGTCCGACCCGTTGAAACTCAACACATTCCTCGTACAACTCAAGCTCTACTTCAACGCCACCCCCGCACTCGCCTCCGACGAGGATAAAGTGACGTTCGCCTGCTCGTACCTCAAGGGAAACGCGTTCGCCTACTTTCAGCCCGAGCTGATCGATGACGCCGCGGATCCCGAATGGCTCCATAGCTACTCGACCTTCGTTCAAGTTCTCCAAGAGAATTTTGGTGCGTTTGACGCTACCGCGGAGGCTGAAGCGGCATTGGACCAACTCAAGATGGGGGACAGGCAACGCATAAGTAAGTACAATGTGTTGTTCCAGCAGCACTCTGCGTTGGTGTCCTGGGGCCCCGCGGCTCTCCAACACCGTTACTACCAGGGTCTCCCGGACAGAATCAAGGACGCTCTTCTGAACCACTCGAAGCCGGGCTCGCTCGCACGGCTCCGCTCCCTCGCGCAGGCCATCGACCAGCGTCACTGGGAACGGGAGGCCGAGCGTACGCGCAACACCCGCGCCTCCGAGAAATCCGCGCCTGCGAAATCCTCTTCCGCGTCCACCCCGTCATCTAAGTCCCCCGCTCCTTCGTCCTCGAAATCTTCGTCCTCGGCTCCCCGCGCAACCGCAACTTCCAAAGACTCCACTCACCTCGGCGCCAACGGCAAACTCACTCCTGAGGAACGTCAACGACGTTTCGACAACGAGCTCTGTTTGTTCTGCGGCGGCGCGGGGCACAAGGCGAACAAATGCCTGAAGAGCCAGAAGAAGGCCAAGGCCCGCGCCGCGGTCACTGAACCCGCGGAAGACGCAGAGTCCACCGCGCACGTCTCTGACGCCGAATCGAAAAACTGACTGGCGCCTCCGAGTCTCTGGCTCGTGTAGGTCGCCCCCCTGTTCTATGGCCGGCAGTTTGTAGATTAAACGGTTCCGCGCTCTCCTCGCCTTCCGCGTTACATTTACTACTTACTTCTAATTCGCTCTCGGACTCCCTCGCTCGTTTTCGTGCTCTCGTTGATTCTGGTTCGACCCATTGTTTCGTAGATACTATGTTCTCTCGTTCACATGGACTCATTACTTACCCTATAACTCCTATTAAACTACTGCTTTTCGATGGTACCTCTAACAACTTCATTACCGAAGCTATAGATATCCATCTCCGGTTCCCGTCTGGCGACAATATGACTGTCACTTGTCTTGTGACCCCTCTGGATCCGTCCTGTTCTGTGGTTCTTGGATTCGACTGGCTCTCCCGCTACAATCCGTTGATTGACTGGGCTCAGAGCAGCATCATTTTCCGTTCCCCAATTCTCGACACTCCTAGTATAAGGCCTTGCGCGCCGCCCGCGGTGCGCGCTACCTCTTGCGTTGAAGCATCTCCTTCGACACCCTCGACTCCGACCTCGGCCCCGACTTCGTCCTCTCCGCCTAACATCTCACTGGTCAACGCAGCCGCGTTCCGCGCTGCGTCCCGACTTGCGGGATCGACGGTTTTTCAGATTATGATACGACCCGAGACCACCTCCGCCAGAGCCGCTAGCATAACCGACCCCGACCTATCCACGGTCCCCGAAGAATACCATGAATTCTCGGACGTGTTTAGTAAAGGCAAGGCCGACACACTAGCTGAACACCGACCTTATGACCTCAAGATTGAACTCGAAGACGGTGCCGCGCCTCCGGTCGGCGCCATGTACTCGCTTTCGCAATCAGAGCAGCAGACCTTAAAGGAGTTTATCGACGAACACCTCGGACTTGGATTTATACGATCCAGCAAGTCGCCCCACGGCGCACCCGTTCTTTTTGTCAAGAAGAAAGACGGCTCCCTTCGGCTTTGCGTCGATTACCGCGGCCTCAATCGCATCTCGAAGAAAGACCGCTATCCCTTGCCCCTCATCTCGGATCTCCTCGATACTCCACGCAAAGCATCGGTATATACAAAGATCGACCTTCGGCACGCATACCATCTGGTACGCATCGCTGAGGGAGACGAATGGAAAACCACGTTCCGGACCCGCTACGGCTCCTTCGAGTGGTTGGTTGTACCCTTTGGGTTGACTAACGCCCCCTCCGCGTTCCAGCGGTTCATGAACGACATTTTTGCAGATCTCCTCGACGTCTATGTTATCATTTACCTGGATGATATACTAATCTACTCTGATAACATGGCAGATCACAAGAAACACGTCAAGGAGGTTCTCCGTCGGCTCCGCCAACACAAACTCTACGCGCGCGCCGACAAATGCGAATTCCACGCGGACACTGTGGAATATCTCGGCTACATTCTCTCCTCGCAAGGTCTCACCATGGATAATTCGAAAGTCAAGACGATCCAAGACTGGCCGGAACCGCGGAAGATTCGCGACATACAATCCTTCCTCGGCTTTGCCAATTTCTACCGCCGCTTCATCCGGAACTACTCGGATATTGTGGTCCCTTTGACCCGTCGCACGCGCAAAGGACTGCCCTGGAATTGGGATCAGGCAGCACGCGACTCCTTCAACGCGCTCAAACGAGCGTTCACCTCGGCCCCCGTGCTTACGCATTGGGTACCGGACGCGCCACTTGTCGTGGAGACGGACGCCTCGGACTACGCGCTAGGCGCGATTCTGTCCATCTACACGTCAGACGGCGAAATCCACCCAGTCGCGTTTCACTCACGCACCTTCAGCTCTATAGAACTGAACTACGACGTTCACGACAAGGAACTCCTCGCCATTTTCGAAGCATTCCGCGTCTGGCGCCATTACCTGGAAGGGTCTGGTAAGCCAATCGACGTGGTTACTGATCATAAGAACCTAGAATACTTCTCGACCACCAAGATTCTGACCCGCCGCCAAGCGCGGTGGTCCGAGTACCTCTCACAATTTAACCTCCTCATCCGCTTCCGTCCCGGAAGGCTCGGCTCCAAACCCGACGCCCTCACAAGACGTTGGGATGTCTACCTTAGGGAGGGAGGCGACGGCTATGCTACGGTCAACCCTCAAAATTTGAAGCCTATATTCTCGAACGAACAGCTGACCGCGTCTATCCGCGCGACTTACCTCTGGGAACCCGCGCTCCGCGGTTCCATTATTATGGACACAGAGAAGTTGCACGAGGATATTATTGACGCTTATCTGCTAGACCCAGTTACCAAGGCCCGACTCGAAAATCTTGAACCACGGTGGTCGCGCTCCGAAGATAATCTACTTCGCCTCGACGGCCGCGTCTACGTCCCCGACCACGGAGATCTTCGCCTCCGCGTACTCCGTTTCAAACATGATCATATCCTCGCTGGACATTACGGGCAGAACAAGACCATTGAACTTGTGCGCCGCGAATATACGTGGCCGAAACTTCGAGAATTCGTTCAACATTACTGCAAGTCTTGTACCACCTGTATGCGTAGCAAGCCCCAGCGTCACAAGCCCTACGGCATGCTACGACAACTTCCGGTTCCCGTTCGACCTTGGGACTCGATCTCTATGGATTTTATCGAGAAACTTCCCCTGTCCCTCGGGTACGACTCCATCCTCGTCGTGATGGACCGACTCTCCAAGCAGGGAATCTTCATTCCGTGCCACGACACCATCACTTCGGAAGGGCTAGCTAAGTTATTCGTTATTCATGTTTTCTCTAAACACGGAGTCCCCGCGCACGTCACGTCTGACCGCGGCTCCGAGTTCGTTTCTCGCTTCTTCCGGTCCTTAGGAAAAGGGTTGGACATGAAGCTCCACTTCACTTCAGGATATCATCCTGAAGGTGATGGCCAAACGGAGCGTACTAACCAAACCCTTGAGCAATACTTACGTGTTTATTGTAATTATCAACAGGATAACTGGGCTGACCTCTTGCCCCTCGCCGAGTTCGCATTCAACAACGCTCCTAGTGTTACCACTGGAGTATCTCCGTTCTTTGCGAACAAAGGTTATCACCCCAATCTCTCCCTTAATCCCGACCTCGACCTCGCCTCGGCCCGCGCAAGAACCTTCGTAACCGACCTCGACGAGCTCCATCAAGAGCTACGTACCGCGATGACTGAGGCGCAAGCCCGTTATCAAGGACCAGCCGATCGTCGCCGCGCACCCGCGCCGGATTTCAAGGTTGGCGAAAAGGTTTTTGTGAAGGCCAAATTCTTCCGTACCACGCGCCCCTCGCACAAACTCGTGGAGAAATTCCTCGGTCCGTTCGAAATCATTCACCAAGCAGGACCCTCTTCGTTCACTATCCGTCTCCCGGAAAATCTCCGCGGGGTCCACCCCGTCTTCCACGTCTCTATGCTCGAACCCGAGACACCCAACACGATTCCAAATCGCGTACAATCCCCTCCCCCACCCATTGAAGTCGATGGTAACGACGAATTTGAAATAGCTGAAATTGTAGACTCCAAAATCGACCGTCGACGGAAAGTAAAACTTCAATACTACGTTCGATGGCTCAGCTACGAACACACTGATGAAGAATTCTCGTGGCTCTCCGCGGACGAGCTCGGGCACGCGCAGGAACTCGTCGCAGAATTCCACCTGCGCTATCCTGACAAGCCCGGACCCGCGTAATGGTCCTTCATCTCATTTTCTCTATTTCTTTCCGCGTTACCGCGCACCCCACTCAACATTTTTTTCTCTCCCCGTGCGCACCGCGCTTGTATCACCTGTAGATTGCTCCGTCGCGCACCAGCACATTTACCCTCCTTTCTCTTATTTTCCCCGCGCTCCCGTGCATTCTCCATCTACACTCGCGACAAGCCACGCGCACCCGCGCCCTCTATCAGAACACCCAACCTCACCGCGCATCCGCGCCTCGACACTTTTCCCTTATTTCCTGCTCGCTCCGCGCCCACCCGCGCCCACTACCTTACGTATACTACACTCTCCTAAAATCTTAAGTTCCTCTCTCTTTCTTTTCTTTCTTGTGCTAGGTTCTTCTTACTTACGATCATACCGTGGTCTGCTAGTTATGAATTACAAAAAAAAAAAGAGAAGAAAAAGAGACAGACACAAAAAAACAAAAAATATGCAACATAGATAAGTAGATACATTTTCTTTTTTCCTCCTCGCGCGCCGACAAGGGCCCCGCGCTCACCCTACCCGCTATCCTCCTCACTTTCCTCCTCGCTGCTGCTCTCCACCGCCCTCCCTGTCCCTGCCCAAACCATCCCCTCGTCCGTGTCCTCCGCGTCCTCCTCGTCCGTCGCATCCGCAGGCCCTGCGTCCTGCGCGCCGTCGCTGTCGCTCGTCGACGGAGCCTTGGCCCCATCGACCTCCATCTCGTCCCCCGTGGCATCCGCGTCGTCCCCACTCGTCGAGGGTACTGGCGGCAATGCTGCGGCCCATGCCATTTGCGGCATGCGTTCCCGAGCGACGACGTCCGCGGGCAGCCCAACAACGCCAGCAATACGGGCCATGGCGTCCGCCACCGCGTCAATCTTCTGCTCTAGGCGCAACAGCGCCTCCGACCGGGCGAGCACATGAACCGACAGGTCGAAGACCTGCGCGGCAAGCTCCCCCAGCGACTCCGCCACGGTGGGTTCCGCGCTCGCTGCGGGCGGCGCTGCTTGCACGCTACCTCGAGCCCCACCTGCGCCGTTCCCGCAGCGCACATGCCGCTGCTTGCATTCCCAGCAAGTGCGGGTGTTCTTAACCCTGTGAGACGCATCAGTAAGCGTATAGAAAAAAAAAAAAAAAAGGAGGCGGACTTACAGCCGCTGGTGGCACTCGAGGTTGCGCTGTACGCACCCGAGGCATGCCACCTCCCGTGCCGGCCCTTTGGGCTCCACCTCCCTCGCCGTTTCTCCTCTTCCCGCCGCCCGCTCCCTCGTCCCCGGCCCTGTGCTACTACCTGCGACGGCGTTCCCCGTCGCCTCCAGGCCCCGACTATCGTCATGGCGGGCCCGTGCCGCGACGTACTCCGCTACCGCCGCCCGCACGCGTGCGTCCTCCGCAGCCCTCCGCGCCCTCAGCTTCTCCCGACGACGCCTTCGTTCATCCTTCTCGAGACGGGCGTCCGCCTCGGCGATGTCGTCGTCCTCGCGCCGCCGCTTCTCCTCCCGTCGCCGCCGTTCATCGTCAGGATCGTGTGGCGTTGGATTGTGGTGGTCATGCGGCCTTTTCTGAGTGGGCGCCATTATGGCCTCGCTGCTCCGCGCTTCCGCCTTTTATACTGCTGACACATCTCGCCTCCGCGCTTCTTTCGCTCACGTGCACGCAGAGGCTGACTCACCACGGACCCTCATGACGCCCACACCGCATCATCACCATACCACCGCGCGTCATGAGTGTCTAGGCCTCTATGGGTCTCGGCCTTAAAGGGGAGGTACTGTTATAGGCGCGTCCAAGGAACCCCTTAGGGGCTACCAGGGGGCGCGCCCACGTGCGTTTCCCGACTATGGGCTCGGGCCGCGCTTATACGCGGCCACGCGGACTTTCCGGATTACGGACTAAGTACATACTCGAGCACATTGTAGTTACTACGACCGAACTCATTACTGTTTCGTGAACGCGCGGACGCCGCGTGTTCCTTAGTATATAGTCCTGTATCGTACATACAGCTACCTTAGTTCGAATATTAGTTCCTTCTCCGCACTCGCATCTCGCCCCTCTAGTGGGTTCTCCCCCCGTCGCACCCCTTCGCCTCCGCCCGTACCCTCGGTACCCGCGTAGGACTCCTCCCGGAAATACAGGGCACGCAAGAGTGTGGGAGGCGCAGCCAGTAGCTGAAGCCAAGCCCGTACGTCCTCGTTTCCCCCGTTCCCCCACGCGTCTACGTGGAACCGCGCACCCGCGGGTCCGCGTATCCCGAGCCCCCCCCCTGCGAGTGTGGCTCCTAACATTTCACCTACATGTGTACTTACATACTAGCCTCACTACATACATGTGTTAGTCAGTATTTATAGTAGCACTAGTAGACATGTATTCTTCACTCTGAATCTTAGTTCCTATTCTGTCATCTTGTCTTCTAAAGTCTTTGCTGCGGGCTCCTCCGCGGAGCCCACCTATCACCTTGCTCTCTCCGAAATCGGGACACCACAGGGCTAGGAGGGCACAGCATTAAAGCTGAAGCCAAGTCCTGTGTGCTCCACTTGTCCACGCGTCTGCGCTCCTGCGCTCCCCGCGTGTTCCTGTGCCCCTTACGGACGAGTTAGGAGGCCCCTTGACACAGTCCTTAACATGTTCCTGTGGAATCCGCCATGTGAGCCTGGATTGTTGAGATCATTGACTCTGTCTTTTCTTGCTTATGCTTTGCTTTTGCCAGTCTTGTCTCTCATATTCCTCTGTAGGCGGTTGCCTGGGTCGGGGCCTGGAGTTTTGCCCCTGATAGGCATTCATTTACGTTTACTTCCAGGTTTAGCACTTCCAGGTAATTCTTCTCACTCCCTTGTCCTGCCAGTGTGTCCGCACTCTCGTTCAATTCATTGCCTTGGTGGCCTTTAACCCATTTGAAGAGGTTTCTGCCTTCTCTTCTTCTTAGTGCCGCGGACGTCAGCTTGAGGAGGGTTTTGTTTGCCATACCAATGTATCCTTTATCCTCGTTTTCCTTGAGGTTCGTTGTTGATGATTTTATCACATACTTTGAGTCAGTCAGGACTTTTAAAGTCTCGTTCCCTGGGAATTGTTTTGCTGCTTCCAGGACTGCAAACATTTCCCCTACTTGGTTAGTCTGTGCTAGGACCTCTGGCACTCTCAGAGCTTTATTCCTGTCGTCATTTTCCTCCAGGAATATGCCAGCTCCTGCTCTTGCCTCCGTGGTGTTCATATACTTGCATGAGCCGTCCGTCACTAGTTCTATTTGTCCTCCTTGTGCTACGGGGTTGTCACGACTTATCAGGGATTTCTCTCCTGATGTGAATATTCTAAATATATCTTTCAGTTCCATTGCTGATACTCTATTCGTTCTGAATTTGTGCCAGTCTTCCTCATTGACCTCTGCCGCCTGGGTCTCCCTTATCTTTCTTGGGTCCCATTTTGGTGGAAGTGTTTCTAGTAGTTCTTCCGCCTTCTTGTAGCATGCTTGCGGATTGTCGCATCCAGCGTGTTCTCTCATGTATTTGCAGTTGTGGCACTTGCAGTTTTGGGGTGGCTTGTGGTTCTGTATTCTACCTTTATTTCTCATGTCCATTGCGTCACTGTAAGGGCAACCTCAAGATGGCCAACAGCGCAGGCCTAGCAGAGGGAGAATCCAAAGAGAATAGGATAGGGATTCTCCATGCTAGGAAGCAAAGTATATACTGTAGTAGTGTGAGAAGAATGCAGGATAACTGTACAGTACACCAGCCACAAGTCCGAACAAATATCACAAGGTACGAGGAAACATGTGATAATGAAGTGAAGGGTAAATGCACAGGAGCCGTGCCAGCAACTTGGGGAAGTAAGAGCAAAGAGTAATGAAGTGGGGAAAGAGGATAGAGGTAGCCCAGATGAGCCCCAAAGTGTATATATGAGTCCGAGCGAGTCTGAAGTGTGGGAAGACTCCAGAGTCACCGGACGTGACTCGGATGCAGAAGGAGTGGGCAGAAAGGAAGTGGAAAGGAAGGGGAGCGAAGGGGAACAAAAGGGAACAAAAGGGAGGGATGTAAGTAAGAGTCCGTGGGATGAAGGAAAGGAGAAAGGAACAAGGAGGAAGGGAGGGGGACAGGGGAATAGGAGAAAATAGAGGTGTCCCCTTACAATGCCAATCATGGAGAATCGGAAATCAAATATTTTGTGATCGTTTCATACAATGTTTTTTTATATATTTCACTATCCATTATCTGATTTGGACTTGGCCGGCAGATTAAATGCTATGTACACAATCTGAACTGTTCCGTAAACATACTGACAAGTTGACAGGACCTCAGAGGCAGGGGGGAACCTGCTATCGGGTATGTCATTATTATATGTTTCTCCCTAATGAGACGATGCTTGCTTCTATTGAAGAAACTGACGTAGGCTGTCACAAAATGCTTTGATTGCTTGCAAGCAGAAGCACTGGACCTCGTGCCAGATCCTACAGCATGGCAATCCCTAAACTAAATATGGGACCCTGCTTCATCACAGATCTGACGATGTATGGTGCAACACACCTAGTTACCGCCACTTTATAACAACTGAAATCCTGGGTGCAAATTTACCCCGTTTTCTTATTCTTCTTGGCAAAGTGCTCTATTTGATCATTAGAATAAATTCCCTAGACCAATAACGATTTGGTTGAGATCTGAGCAAGCAATTAACCTTGTCATCTGGTAGTTTGGCCAGCTGACGTAATGATATCCTAAATAGGAAGGTACATCTATATATGGCAGGACCCTATTGATCGAAATGCTTCGCAAGCCTCTCTGGGACCCGGTGGTGCGAAGTGTACTTCCGTGAACTGAATCGTTTGACCTGAACTTGTGCATCTCGCGCTGTAAGCCCATCACGATAAGCAGCCATCCAGAGGACCATCCGGTGCTCCCATTTCCGAATTGTGCTGAGCTGTACAGCTTCCATGGCTTTTGGCACATTCTTCTGAAGTGATGTAAGGGGACACTCCTATTTTCTCCTATTCCCCTGTCCCCCTCCCTTCCTCCTCGTTCCTTTCTCCCTTCCTTCATCCCACGGACTATTACTTACATTCCCTTTGTTCCCCTTTGTTCCTTTTCGCTTCCTTTCCTTTCCACTTCCTTTCCGCCCACTCCTTTCGCATCCAAGCTACATCTGGTGACTCCGAAGTCTTCCCGCACTTCGGACTCGCCTCGGACACTTCGGACTCGCATATACACCTCGGGGCTCGTCCGGGCTACCTCCATTCTCCTCTCCCACTTCGTTATCCCTTGTTCCCACTTCCCCAGGTCGCCGGCACGACTCCTGTACATTCCCCTTCCACTTCATTATCACATGCCCCTTCGTACCTTGTGATATTCGTTCGTACCTGTGGCTGATGTACTGTACAGTTACCCTTCATCCCTCCCATGCTACTACAGTATATACTTCACTTCCTAGCATGGAGAATCCTTATCCTGTTCTCTTTGGATTCTCCCTCTGCTAGGCTTGCACTGTGCGGCCATCTTGAGGTTGCCCTTACAAGTGACACAAATGTGTAATCACAATTCTCGCAAAGCCATCGTTTGACGGCACCCCAGAAGAACTCGATAAAGTTCAGCTCGCAGTGAAACTTGGGCAAAAATATGCACAGATGTCCTGCAGCTTCAATAACTTCTTGCACCAATGATCTCTGTGCTTTGAAGTCTGGCTGCAGGTCCAGAATGCGGCGTGCGCAACAGGTGACAGAGTCGACATCGCATTCTTTGCACTGCATGTGCAGACCATCCTTCCATAAGCATAGTTCTTTCCATACTCCAGGGTTTGACTTGCCTCTTTCAACCAGCCCACCGTTGAACAGATGACATCGGATTGATGGATGCCCCGCCCAGCTCCCTTCTTCAGTGCATGCTCTCCTTCCAATACCCAGCTCTTCCGTTGACCATCATTTGCCTGGCAAGTCATCTCATCATGAACAACCAATACAAGGCGCCGTAAGACGTAGGCTCCATCATACACTGGTTTCTTGACCTCCTTGTCAACATCTCCAACAACATATTCAACCATCAATTTGCGATACTCCGCCATCGCAGGGAGAAACACATTCTGCCGATACCCAACGACATCTGGACGTTCATGGCCATCATAATAGAGGGCTTTCTTGTGTTCGGTGTACTGGAAACCTTCATTGTGGAGAAAGCGGCGTGCAGTCTCAAGATGGACCCCCTTTCCCACTCTCAGATGGACACAGGGGAAAAGCTCAAGTTCCATGTACTGCTTGAGGCCTTGTGGTATCTCTTCATCGACAATCTGCTCAAGATATTTCTTTGCAGCAGCAGGAACCATCCGATTCTCGCTGAATTCAACAAGCTTTGCCGGGTTCATGGCCCATTTATTGGAGCGGACATATGAGCGCAACTCTGCCCAGATCGCAGGGTTGCTGAGCAAAGAGAATGACTTGGCATGAGACCCACGAGCAGATTCAGGAAGATCTCCCGTTTTGACCCACTCACACACCCACTTTCTCACCAGCCTCCCTCCCCATTTCGCCGCAAACCCCTGCGCTTCTGCTGCCCGCTCTGACGTCTCTATCTTCTTGCGATCATTATGAACAACCATATGCAAGAAACTCTGGATTGCACGAGCTTGATACGCTTGCAAACTGTTCCGGCCAGCAGCAAAGACATCTTGTTTTGAGTGGATCAACTTCTCGATATCCTTCAATGCCACCTCAAGGTCCTTTTTCTTTTCATCAAGAACCTTCTGGCGTGTAACTCAAACGGGAACATCAAGACAGCGACGCTTCAGCGGCGGTGGTTGGGGTATGCAAAGCTGGACTTCATCGAGCTGTGACGAGGATGGTACCGATCGAGATTCAGATGATGCGGCTTCGGATTCATCATCTGCATCATCGGACGACTCATCTGAGACATCAGAAGCATAACCGGTGAAGATCTCATCGCTGGAAGGCACGGAATTTGGAGTTCTGGTTGGAAAGGTTCGATTTCCGGCCGTATCACTGGTGGTGCAAGGTTCTGACACTTGGACAGAGCAACCGTTGACTTCAGAGACCATGTTGACCTTGGAAACAAATGAGCGCATCATGCTGGCTCCTTTACTGGGATCAAATTCAGACAGGAAGTTATGAGTTAAGGTAAAGTATAGTGCACCTTTCTCGCAGCTTCGCATCGATGACAGCCTGCTTCCTCGCATTCTCAGCTTTCCAGCGCTGGGTTCTGGCCGACGTTCCTGCGTACACAGCCCCCCGTTTCTTCTCAGCCTTCACCCATTCCTTCTGCGTGTGCCTGTTTGCCACCATCTCGTACGGTGTCGGCATCTGCAGTAGCTTGATCTCATGCTCCAAGCTTGTCTGCAGGCTTTGCACCAAGTCCTCCCCTTCAAGCTCCGAAAACCCACTGTCGGACTCTGAGTCTTCACAGTCCATCGAAAGGTATTCACTATCGTCTGAGTCCGATGTTACAGGATTATTGACCGTTCCATCCCAGGTACATTCCGTCACATTGGAATCTCGGGTTCCAGATGTCTCTTCACACCCTTCCTTGCGTCGAGTCCGTTGGGCATGTTTTGCGGCGCACGCTTTCGCTGCGTTTGACTTGTGAACATTTTTTCGGTGTCCCATTACTGGTTTTTGCTATGGTTGCTCTCCCCCCTACAGTAGTGCATCCGTCTTTGATTTTAACTTTGTATTATTGGTCATAGTATTCTATTACTCGGTACCTTCAATGTGAACGTTTCTACTAGATTTTGCGGCCCCTAAATACAATTTTTTTTTGGCCACCAATTTGGCCACTGTCCAAATTGGTGGTGACTAGGTGTGTTGCACCATAGGCGGAACTCCAAACCAAATATGGTAGCACCACTGCGACGAAAATGGCCTACCCGCCCAACAGAAGAGGCGGTGTCATGAACCATGTTTGTAACATGGTAATCATGTCGGAAATCTAGGGTTATGCTCAATCAAACACCCAAGCTCCCTATTCTCTCCCTCTGCAATACCTCCCCTATCCTCCCCGAACTATCTGGCTCTAGGGAAGCATCCCCTATCCTACCCCTCACCCCTATCTCTAATATACCACATGGGATCTTACCCCTGTTCGCCTCTCCGCCCCTCTTAAGTCTTTAGGGGTGCCACTATTCTCTTCCCATTTCCATTGGAATTCTATTTCTCCCCCCCGACCATTTCTTTCCCCATCAGATATTCCATTAAGAACTCCCTTTTCATCAGAATAATCCATATTCCTTCATTCCTTTCATTCGCACAGCTGGGCTGTTCTATTCGGACCTTGGCTGTGCAAATTGCACAGCCCAGCACAGCCCAGCACAGCACAGCATAGCCTTGCACAGCCTTGCACAGCCTTATGTATCCATCGGAACATACGGAATGCAGCTGCGCATTTCCTTTCCTTTCTTCTGCATTTCCTTCTATCTTCCGTACAGAATTATGTGACTATTCTTTCTACTGGACTTTCTGATTTTTGTGACGGCCTAACAACCGTTCTTTCTACTTTCCGTGCACAGCCTAGATATTTTACATATAAAAATCCAATAGTGTAGCTAAGTTGAAAATCAATCTTTTCCCCCCCAGTGAAAGGTTCACTCAGTTAGTCCTCTAGTCGTATCAGTCCTCAGATCTTAGTCATTCCGTCGTCTTAGTCAAGTCTCAGTCATTCAGTCGTATTAGTCAAGTCTCAGTCAGCCAGTCGTATTAGTCAAGTTTTTTTAGTCATCCAGTCAAGTCAAAGTCGATTTTACTCTCAGTCCGCAAGATCATCAATCAGTCAGTTATCCAGTCATACCAGTCGAATTCTGGTCTTCTAGTCGTCCACTTGGTTCAACTTCAAGTACTGCGTACTTGAAGAAGTTTGTCACGGTAGTTTTTCGTTCTCTAATCTTTTATCATCCCCCTATCTTTCAAATTCTTTACCCGGTACCCCTTTTGTTCCTTTCTTTCACTCTCTATTCCTTTTATACTAACCCCTTCCTGTTCTACTGCGTATCTGCACCTTTGTTTATTTTTCCTCTTCCACGTTACTGTCTCCGCTCGTGCTCGTGACCACTCACGCTCGCGTCCCCTATCTGAAAGAAGCAGTCATTGGACCTCCTCATACAGGCCCCTGTACTATCCCTGTACCACCCCTGTGTTACTCCTGTACTACCCCTGTAGTCTTGTTTCACTATCGGCATACCTTGGCAAGACAAATTATATGCCCCTATCAGAGATACTAGGTGTTCGAACAACCGGGCTCTCACTTGATCTACTAGCAAGACCCAGTGCTCCCCGGACACTCCCCTATCTTAGGAGAGTGTGACAGCGGGCATGCACAGACCATAAGACGGCATGTGAGGCACGTGCTTATAACGTCTAATTGACAGTGATACATCACGTCATGCATTAGGGTAACTAGACAAGTTGATGCATCACTCAGCCAGGCTAACTACTATTATATGATGGATCATAACACCGTAGTGGCCTGGTCAGTGAAGTTTCATGAAACGCAGATCAACTACTAGTTCAGCATTGTACTATATTTGCGTGAGAACAAGGCCACAGCATCTCGGCGGCTACATTTCTACTGCCGAGTAACCAGACATCTTGGACTTGTCTTGAGCATAAGAGAGTCATCACATTCGGGGAGGCAACTTGACATGCCGTCTGCCAAAACATCGAGGAAGGACTTCTCAAGAAATGCAAAGTAGAAAACGCCACGGCAACCATTGGTAATTTCAATGCGAGTGCGCTGCGTGGATCAGCGGGAAGTCTACGCGGTGGTCTTGCGCGCACTTTGGCTGTGGCGGAAGATCCTGGATTGAGATCGGTGGTTCGACACCCTCGAACCGGATCGCTGGCAGGGCACAGAGCAGTATGAGCGCATGAAACACCCACTGCACACGCGCAGCCTTTTTTGCTCGGGGTTTACCAGGCACTGAACACCAGCCCTTAAGCTGACGACCGCACAACCGTCAAAGGACGAGAAACTCACCGATGCGCAATATCCACCAACTAAACCCACCAAGTCCTCCGCAGCCTCCCACATCAGATCGCACGAACGCGTCGTATTCGCGCCAAATACGCTCCAATTTAGGCTCGAGAGTGAGCTTCGCAGCACGGCGGGTGACGGGCGTGGCGAGGATGTCGGCGGACTGCGCGAAGGCCACAAGCACGTTGAGCGCCATGTCACCAAGCGCAGCGAATATGGCGGCCTCGCTGTATAGACAGGGCGGCGGGCATGTCCGATGGACACGCCGTACGACGGCCGCGATGTGCGTGATGGTGCGCTGGGCGAGGAGTTCGGAAAGGAGCATTCAACCAGGAGCCTACGTCATCCGCAACAAGCGCAAGAACACGTATATCGGCGCCGAAACTGGTTATGGTCGAAGGGTGGGGTGGAGAGTAAGGAAAGGAAGTGGGAGGAGGAGTTCTAGATCATGAGAAACGGGGCTGGATCCCACGAAGCGGTGGTGGTAATCCGCTCGACATTGCGTGTGCAAGGACAAGGACGACCATAGCAGCATGACCCTCGTGAAGGTCGGTGTTAGGTTGAGGAGCCCGTCGCTGAGGTGCGCGATCGGCAAGAATTTACGGAGACAGAGAAGGAACTCGCACGAAAGCTGGTCTTGCTGAACTATCTAATGTTGACGCGGCGGGTATTGCGTACGCAGATGAGGGCAATGTATTTTGGAGGTGGAGTATGCGTTGAAGGAATCGTAAAGCGAAACACTGTCGAACTTGAGATACAGGTCGTCGAATGCATGACGCTCAAACATTGCTTTTGAGAAGTTTCGAACCTCGCGCACGCAAAACGACGGCAATCTACGAGAGGTAGCAAGTCAATGAGATCTCCCCCAACAGACATTGGCAAGGTGGAGTCACATTTTTTGTGCTGTTTGTGGGCCTATAACCGGCTCACACGTGAAGATCGTACTATGCAAAAGATACATTGACGCCTTGCGAGGATTGAGTAGACACTCCTCGTCACATTGTTGGCGCTCACCCCTGCGTGGGCTATACCTCCAGAGAAGGCGGTCCGTGAAAGCCGCCGGAGCGTGGACGTGAGAAGATTGACTGCTCGTCAGCTATTAACAGACGAGTTACTTGATCTGGTGATGCACTCCTTCGTAGTGAAATTCGACTGGGGAAGTCCCTCTGAGTGTTAAACGGTTATTCATGGACATACTCCTCCCAAATTTGGTGAACAAACTCACGGGCCTCCAGCTTCCCATGCCATGCCACCTCATGATCTTCCACTGAACAGTACATAAAGCCGTTCGTCCTGCGCGATGCCTCACCCACCCCGACCGAGGATTCACCGGAACCTCCAGCATGCGATTCCCCAGTATTCCTGCCGCGCTGTCCACAATACCCGCGTTGGTGCACGCTCTTGGCGTTAGACCGGGGCAGATCTCCAGCCTCGTCACCTTCGGGGACTCCTACACCGACGTCGTGAACACCGGGGACCGAGGCGTCGCGTGGCCCGTGTACGCCGCCGGGCTCGCCGGGGTGGCGCTGTTCCCGTTCGCCCGCTCCGGCGCGACGTGCTCGAACAACATCACTTTCCGCCCGTTCCCGTCGGTGTTCGAGAGCCAGCTGCCGCTGTACTTCGAGGAAAAGGCGAACGGGACGACGCGGCTCGACCCAGCGCGGACGGTGTACACGCTGTGGATCGGCACCAACGACGTCGGGGTGAATTCGCTGATCAGGGGGGGCAACAAAGCGTCCATCGTCGATACGACGGCCTGCGCTGTCAACTGGGTGAGCGCGTTATACGCCAGCGGCGCGAGAAACTTCATCTTTCAAAATGTAAGCCTGCGTCAGTCGCATATCGGCCGCGAGTCTAATTTATGCACGGACCAGATGATTCCTTTGCAGCTGGTGCCCTTGTATGCTGCGGATTCGTGGCCGAACCGGTTCTGGACGGCGCCGCGCAACACCACGGAATGGAGCGTCTTCATGACGGAGTTGACGCTGTCCGGAAACGCCCTCTCCCAACTGATGCTGAAAGACCTGGCAAGCAAGTTAAGAGGCGCTCACATCGGTGAGTCCAACCTACGATAGCTTCATTGGATCATTAACGTCGAGTCCCGTCCCTATGTAGCGCTTTTCGACTCCCATAGTCTATTCCAAGACATGTTTGATCAGCCGTCGCTATATTTAAACGGAACCGCACCTTTGAACGTCACGGGCGCTTCAGAAGCGTGCGTGTTCCCCTTGGACGGCGAGCCAGGCACCCCGGTTTGCACGACGACGCTGGGGGCCGATCGGGATAGCTTCCTGTGGTGAGTGATCCTGCTTGTCTCGCTGCCGCGGCTCGTTCAGTTGCACGCGGTTTCTAGGGTGGACGAGCTGCATCCCAGCGAACAAGCTGACCGCATTGTGGCGAGAGAAATTGCAGAGGTCATCCGGGGGAAGGCGAACAGGTGGACCACTTGGCTCAGTTAAAAGTTAACTCAACGACACTGCGAATGATAATAAGGGGGTGATTTAGAGGACTTCGTGTGGGAGCGTACCGTAAGCTCGAGCAGCCGTAAACCGTGAAGAATGATTTACACTATCTTCCAATTCACGAAGGCATACTTTGCGACGGGATGGGTTTATCAGCTAGTAAGCCCGAAGCTAGGATGGGAAAGAATAAGAGCAAGGTATAATTTAAGCATGGAAATCTGTAGCAACACGGTATGTCGAAGGTAGCAAATCAGTAGAGATGACCGTTATAGTTGGTAACAAGGAAGACTACACGCAGGAACGAAGCTGGTGGAAAGAATAAGAATGAAGCAACGTAGTGGATGATAGCAAACAAACCATGCTCCGGTTCATCGAGACCGGAAAAGCTTGAACCACAATATCAGGATAACGACGGCGACGAGAAACACTACAATCAAGGAAATGACAACGCGTTGGCGGTACATCCTAAGAAGAGTTAAGCATGGAGGGCGATGGAGCATCATGACGAGGAAGCTACGTACTGTTGGATCATCTTCTTCAGCGTTCCCGACGCTCGGCCAATAGACGCGTCGGCCGTGTTGAGCTGCGTGGTCTGCTGAGAAATGCAACAAGCCCGGAGACCACACGTAACGCACCATATTCCTCGAGTTCTCAATCTGTTCGCGCTGGACTCTCAAATTCCTCAGTATATCCGCACCCTGCTCCTCCGTCTCCAACGCTATTCGCTGACTGTCCATCAATCGCCTGCTGCCGTCGTCGAGGGTTTCGGTGCCGGCAAGGAGTCGCTGCCTCTCGTTCCCATATGGGCTATCCGAGCTTGCGCCTTTGCTGCCGCCGAAACCGAAGCCCCCACTCGTGCCTAAGACCTCGCTGCGAGAGACGGCGGCGTGTAACTCCCTCGAACGGTTCTTGCAACGAGTCAGTTCTGACTTCGCATTGCTGTGTCGCGTGGTATACGGGGTCCTGATGGACTTTGGTATCGCCTGCAGAGTCAACTGCATTTGCGATAACTACCCACACAGGCAAAGCTTAGGGACGAGATTCATACACGAAGGCAGGGGGCACACACCAAGTCGTCCGCCTCATCAAGCTCGAGCTCTACTCGCCTCAATGCAGCCTTGCGCTGTTCTGAGAGAATTTGAGGAGACGTAACAGGGTGCAGTTGCAGGGATACTCACCGGTGGCGAGCCTGCTGCCGCTGCTGGCGTTCGACCCTTCCCCATCCAATTTCGACTTGATTTCCCGAATCAAGTCCTGGAAATCGTGCTCGTAGGATTCGAATATAGACAAGGGGGACTCGGCATCGCTCATGGCTGGAGGAGCGCGACTGTGACGGTTGGGAGGAGGACGTGTACGGCACCTCCCGCAGTCGATGTATCCAGATAGGGGCGTCTCGCCCCAAACCTTTCAGTCAGCGATGGACGAAAATACCGTTCACAATGCGGCCAAAGCCAGCGACCTGAACCACCAGACAGGTCTTTCACAGAACAGATCTCCGAACCTTGACCGTCAGCAACTAGTTGGACACGACGTGGTCAATTTTTATAGATGAGAAATTAGATATCCAGGTACTCCCTCAGGCGGCGGTGGAAAACGACTACCCTTTGTTCGTCGACGGTCGCGATGGTCACGGTGATCCCCCCCATGACCTCTCTATTCCCCAAACTGGTTGGAAACTGGTTGGATTCGATGCCATAGACCTTCATTGATGGACCGCCGAGAACCAGCATCTTCGAGCTTCCATTTCAGAAGGCGCCTTTCTCAGAAATCCATGTGGGAGACGAATAGTGCGGCTCACCATGATTCCAAGCCGCAGCAATTTATAACCTGACTGGACCCCACTGCAGTGACGCGGACGTTGCTGTTCCCACTGTGTAGCGCACGCAAACTTGACTCCGCATCGCTCATGTCTTCATACATCTTGGACGAAAGTCCAATGTCCTTCATAGCTAATAGCGGAATATCTTTGGAAGCAAATGAGTTCTTACTGATTCAAAATCTCCCAGAACCTACAAGGATACGTGTTTGCATTTCCTTGATAGACTTCGCTGTACCTTGACATTCAACATAGTACCTTTCGCACGCTGGGTTGTTTCTTTGATCCATCCAGCGCCCAATGTCAGTATAAAAGATTTGATGAGAAGAAGTACAAGGGAGGTAATCTCATATTCTTCATGCTCCAACATCTAGTCGCTCTTTTGCTCTTGACGGTCTGCAGTGAGTGATCAATGTCCGATTTTACGATAAAAGTACTGATTTATGAGTCTTGGTGTAGCGAGTGCTGCAACCGTCACTGTCTTCGATGTATTCCCAACGGCTGACGATGGGTCCACCGGGGACCCATTGACTGATATAAGTCTGAGCCCTCTCGGCGTTGGTAGCGACGGAGCTACTACTTACGACTTCGCGGAAGCCATCAGCCCCACGGAGACCGTCCACGGTAAGAAAGAAAAGCTTTCCTCACCTTGCGGCCCCAATTTGACCGCCAAAACAGCCGTAATCGTGGCGGGTGCTACTCAGATTCATCTATCTGCTGCCACCCCCTTCCCGCTGGTGAGAGACTGTTCATGGGAGAACACCAGCGGCGAAGGTGTCTGCTCCTTTTTCGACCCGGGTGTAACGGCGATGCAGACATTCACCGGCCGTGTCACCCCGATTTTCACTCTCACAGTAGACGAGAGCACCGCCAGCCGCCCCACCAGTGGCGCCAGTGCCCAAGGCACCCCGACGAGCAGTGCCAGCCAAACCAATTCTGCTATCAAGCTCGGGTCCGCTGTTGGCTTTGGCAGTGTCGTGGTCGTGTTGGCCTGCGGTTTTTTTAGGTAGACACGTCGATTCGATCACGATTGTTAGCCGACATAGCTACAATCAGTGATGAGGATGAATATCGGGGTTTTTTTTTGAATCCGAGCAGCGCGCCTTCATACGTTGGGGGTGCATAAATTGTGAAACCAACGACATTCAAGTACGTGCTGGATCCCAAACTATTCTCGAATCCCACCGCCATCCATGCCTATCCGTGACGTACCGCCGAGTAAAGTGAAGCCCGCCTACATTGTTCGATGACAATCTCGCTCGTCTCCGCCATCAGCTATCACACGACGGCAATACGGATGAACTATTGGAACGAAAATCCTGATCAATGTCGCACGCAGAGTCGTTCCATGATGGCATCTGGCGCTCGACGTCAATGTATATATATATATTGACTTGTTGAGAGAGAGCTCAGGTCTCTCTCAGTCCTTCATGCTACAACATCTAGTCGCTCTTTGCTTCTTTGCAGCATGCAGTAAGCAGTCTAATCAATGCCAAATCTTCGAACATACTGATTCATCCCTGGCGTAGCTAGCGGCGCAACTATCACTGTCTTTGACGTGTTCCCAACAGCTGCTGATGGGTCCACCGGACCCAAAGTGAACATATCCCTTAGCCCGATCGGTGTGGGTAGCGACGGTGCCACTACTTATGCCTTAGCTGAATTCGATCCGACAAGGACCTTCCGTGGTAAGAGTAGTACTCTCACCTTCTGGACTTGCTTTGATTCTTCAAGAAGATACGATTGTGGAGGATGCTACTCATATCCATTTACCCGCTCCCTCGCCCTTCATAAGAAGAGATTGCTCATGGGAGGGCACTAGCGGCGAAGGACTGTGCTCCTTTTTCGACGGGGCTCAAGCATCGACGTACACCGGCATTGTCACTCCAATCTTTACACTCACAGTAGACGATACGATCACCGGCCTTCCCACTAGTGACGCTACTAGCCTCCAGGGCACCCCTACAAGCAGTAATTCCCCTGACAATCGAAGTAATTCCGCCAAGAAGCTCAGTCCTGTTCTTAGCTTTGGGGTTGTCGTCGTCTTTACCATGAGCCTTTTGATCTAGACATAGTGTACAGATCCATTCCATACCGGATGGTCTGTCTAAGTGTGATAGCACGTCCATAAAAGCATACGAAGTCTAAAAACGTATATAAATACAAAGTTTACACTACCTGAGGAAGCCTAAACTGCACACTAGTCCGCTGTCCAATCTCGCCTCCGTCTATATCTGTCCGTATACCGAGCGATGCGAAACCGATGCCGTGTATATGATACTGTTCACCGACAATCTCCTTCGTCGCGACCATCAGCCTGTCTAGCTGTGTCATAATGCTATAAGCCGTAGAGGCTCCCACGCAAAATCGTCTAGCAGAAGAAATGAAGGTCGAGAGAGGTTTGGAGACGGTGTCAAGGGACTTACAGATATTGTTCGTTTTCAAGGGTGCTCAAAGTTAGCGTACGAGGGAGTCCATAGTCTTCTTCAGAATCAACATGGATCACATTTAACCCGTGGTTCCTTTCCATGTAACGGTCCAGCAAAGGACACGGAGTGATTTGGGGCAAAGGGTGGCCAGTCTTCAACGCTGTTGAGATCATACCTGCGTGTGTTTCTAATTCAGCGCCCGCCTTATACGCGGGAAGACTACTCAACTGATTACAGCAAGAACGTCGCCTTGAAAATCGGAATCTAAGAATCGCGTGCGGCGCAGGAAAGCGCGAGTCCACGCCGGTTCCATATGCTCAACCACGGACATTAAATGGGACAGGGAATATGCAATCTGTCTGAGAATACATTAGAGGTTCGTGGTCGCAAAGATAGATCAGAACACACATACAATTGAAGTTCGATGACTCGCTGGTACCTCTTCCCGGGCCATCGCCCCCGCAACGAAAACTATCGTGCGCATCAGTGACCTGACAGAACTCCGAACATTCAAAGGACGAACTTCATACACCACATTCGCCTTCAGAACAATTGAACGCTTGAGCTTACTTCGCACGGCAATGAGACTCGTTATGATGCTCTGATTCTCGTCGTCTTTGGGAGCATTAGCGAACGAGATGATAGCGCAATATATCGCGCCCAATTCAGCAGCGGTTGTTGCCAGCGTCGTGCGCTGGTAACTTCGGATAGTTGTCGACGGGGGGAAGAACGAGAATAAGCTAAATCCACATGTCAGCACGCCGCCTTGGGAATTTTGGGGTAAAGACTCGCAAGGCAGCAGACACGCCTACAGTAACGAGTAAAAAACGTCTCTGTGAAGGTGTCAGTCCAACAAGCCGCATCAGCACAGCCAAAGGAACGCACCCAAGCGACATCCCAACCGGACCCTGGGGAGGCGGCCACAACGATGTAGTTGTCCTGGTATGAGTATCCTACGACCAACACCGTAGTAACGAAGAAAATGATGTTTGTCATCGGTGGCCCAGGCCAATACAGCCTTGCATAGAAGAAAAACGGGAAGCAAACCGCACAAACTGCGCCAAGGCCATACGCATTGGCGTGGCCCGTACCGGCTGAGATGTACCTAATTGCGGTTGGGGATCAAGTGCAATGAAAAATCAAGAGAATTGGCGTACCACATAATCAACCCGGCAATGCACCCAAAGAAGGTTGCAAGGATACGGGCTGTGAGTCCGAACGTCGTATCTCCACGAAATCGGGCCAATGTCAGTTGTCCCATGAATCTGAGTTTCCGCCGTCAGCCAAAAGCAAGGACACTGCGGAGGAAGATTCGGGCCACTCACATAGCCCATACAAATCGATTGCCTGTTGTATAACCGTCAGTACGGGCTATTCTGCCCGGAGGAGGCGCTGACTACTCACGATAGGCAAAACCACTGGACGCCTTGATGAAAGACGGGAGACACATAATGACTTCGGGCGCGAATTTGTTAACAGCGGCTCACAGAGGAAATAAGTAGCCTACCTGTCAGTATTGCCGCCTTGATAGCGAATACCATGTTCCCGTGTCCCATGGCGAGCGCTAGCCTATACAAACCATTCATAACCAACTCGAACGCATTCCTAGGGGGTAATGCATCTGGATCGCGAGGCATTGGTTCGCCGAGATCGGCGCTCCATGTTGGCTGAATACCCGGAATCATCTCTGAATAGACACGAATCGATTTGAAGGACAAATTTCAAAGTGTTGGTAAAGGGGAAAGGATAGAAGGAATGTCAGCCTTACCGGGATTTTCGTCGTCATCTTTCTCAAGATTCTCGACCGCCTCCCAGTTCCGCCACGAGAATAGAATATTATGTGCCGGCGTCCATAGTTTGTTCCGCCGCCTTTCGGCCTCCATTTTCAGGATCTCGTCAAACTACAGTCACGAGAATGCACGATGAGCGTTGAAATACGTCTGAGGGGAAGTGAAGTATACCATCTGTAATAAATTATGCGAGAACTGCAGGAGATGATACTGATAAACGTAACATCTGAACAGATACCGATGGGGTGGCACTGTCTGATGCTCCCGTTCATCCTTGTCCTCTTCGAAATCTAGGTCGAACCTGGACTTCCTTCCCGGAATGTCTTTTGGTTCGAACGCAAGGCGGTAGGGATCCAGGACCTTATGCCTAAGTATAAATGGTCGAGTTATAGCATTCTTACATTCTGAAGAGACGCACTACTAGTACGCACCTCTTCTTTTCCATGAAAACCTCCAGCTCACGCGCCACTTTAACCCTCACACTCCTTAGCTTCTCGCACCCATCTTTCCACATTTTTTCCTGCTTTTCATTCCCCGCTTCCCCCCAGCCAGTCCATCTCAACCGCCCGTCCCTAGCCCTCCCTAACCAGTCCACGATTTCCTTGATACCCTCCTCACAGACTCCGATCATATCCCCACAACTGTCTTTCAACAATGCATTTGCCTCCCTCGTATGCTCCTCCTCTAACGGATCATGCAGCCTCTTCGCCTCAAGGTTGAGGTACCTCTGACTCTCGAACACGCCCACCGCGAACTCAGAACTCGGTTGATAGTGGTGATGCGGTGAGTTTGGGGAGCCCGGAGGATGGGATAAAGAGAGGCGTTTGAGAGCACTATGGAGGTGTATAGAGTGTAGATGTGGATGCCGATGGAAATGCCCCAGTAGATTGGCGTGGCTATGGCTGTGGGTCTGCGACTGCGTTTGGGGAAACTGGGTTATCGTGGACAACGTAGGAGTCGCTGGTTCATCTCCATCTTCAGCTGTTCCATTACGAATGAGAGACGGCGCCCTCGATCCGCGTCGTGAGCCAGGCCGCGAGCCAGGCCTTGATCGTGACGGGGGTCTCGACATTCGCTGGGCCAAAGGAATTGAATTATCCGCAGGTAAAGTCGCTGACCCAATAATCGGCGTGCCCGGGACGCTTCCTCCGCCGCCTCTCATCGGCGTCGCTATACCACTAGCAACGCCACTAGCCACCCCACTGGCACTAAACCTACTCTTTTCCGGATCCACCAACTCCCAATACACCGCCATCCCGTTAGCCCTAACGGCGATCCTCCTCGCAACCTTCTGTACGTTCCTCCAGTCCAGAGGTGCGAACCGCGTATAGATGAGGTCGCTCCGGAGAAGGCGGGCGGAGGCTGCGAGAGGGATTAATCCTGATTCCGATTTGGAGACGGTTTGCTTAAGGGTCGAGGTGAGTGTTGACGCGGATGGCGGCTGGGACTGCGACTGTGTTTGAGAGGTGGAATCTGAGGAAGGCGTGACAGGCGAGTTGGAGTCTGTAGGATGGAGGTTGGGTGGTGAGGAACTCGAGCCTTCGAGAAGGGACCGATGAAGCGCAAGGGAGGTCTGCAATGGTCTAAGTACGTTCGTAAGGTTTTGAGTGAATTGTGCGGAAATTGACACGGGGAATATGAGTATGGAACAAAGAAGGGCGACACCGGAGTGGAACGCGAGCGGAAGGATGATTGCTTGGCCGATCTGTATGAGGAAGTAAAGATTGCGGCATGAGTGGGATGGAGTTTTGAGTAGCGACCAAAGGAGCTTACAGAGTAGAACGGATAGGGGAAGAGTACTGATGTCGTGAGACATATATCTTTCCTTTCATGTTAGTAAACGTCCCTACGCAAACCGTCTAGGATCTGAGCTCACCCATGCAGATGCACCCAAATATACTGGCAAAGAGATATGGCCCCGGGCCTTGGCTCGCCTTGATATACAAAAAGAACGTGCTGCCAAAGAATATGAAAGCCGCTTGAATCACCGTCGGCTTCAGGGTACACGTGAGTTGTTATCACGTAGAGTGTTTAATTGCGACTCACCGCCGCTTCTACGTATCGCCCCGAGAAGATATCTTGCAACGACGCTGCAGGGTCCTTGGTGTGTCGTGCCAAATCCGCAAGTTTGATCCCTAGACTCGCCCACCTAAAGATGATGAGCTATATGATTCAATGAACGAGGAAAGCTGAGCCTCACTCACCCCCAACCAATCAATACGAAGACCAAAATGATAGCTTCACGTTCGAGGACGCTCATAAATGGGTCACTTGGTGGAGATAAGAAACTGGCTGCATGTCATATCATTGCCGCGATTCAATAGAAACACGATAGCAAACGCACCGATGAGGATGAGAAAGCTGGCCTACAAACCCATCATAGTAAGTAACACAGACGGAAGCTGCACTGGTGTGATGCAGAGGAAGAACGCACCTGGCCCATGAAAATCTCCACTCTAGGAATCAAGAACAGCACTGTGCATATCCACGCCGCAGCTGCACACCGAATGACCGGCTTTATTTTAGACCACGTCCAGTTCGCCGGGATCCATTGCAAGCTCGCCGGTACATTTCTTTTGGCAGGTTTGAGCTTTCTCAATAATTTTAGGATGGCGGCTCCGTTGATCCGAATGCTGGATAGGATATTTGGCGTCGGCGTTGTAGATGAGGGCGCATTAGATTTCTCGGCATCTCCAGCGCGTTCACCGTTTGGGAAGGCCATTGAGGGGGCTTCGACAAGAAAGCCGTGCTATCTTGGAGCCACTTTATTGGTTCGAGAAGATTCCGTACACTGAATCAAAGAAGTTGGAGTAGAGTCAGAAGTTTCTCGCAAACCCCTCTCATCGCCGCGCCGCTGTGAGTAAGGAAATCACATGACGGAGATCTTGACGACCGACGATCGCGCCGTTCCCGCCTTCCTGCCGGTGCCGCCACCAACCGTCGATGGACTCGCCATGGCTCTTTTCTCCTGATTTGATAGTTCTCGGCCTCTTCCTTATATTCTCCATTGCTTTCTTAGCTCATTCCGGGGCTTTCTCTAATATTGCTCGCGCGCTGATCCATGGAAACCTCGCCCTGCAGGATGGGCCCTTTTCATTGCGAAAGGCAGCTTCTTCTTACGAGAACTACCGTAAATTGTCGACGAATGAATCTTCTCGCATGAGGGTGGCATCTTCCTCAATCCTCCGATCCCAGCGACGTCTAGTCCACCAACTTGGCTACTCGCAGAAGCTCGACGCTCTAGACGCGTCAATCCACGCCAACGCCGCACTCACTGAAAAAATCGCCCGTCTAGCACATCATGATTATCCTGCGAGCTTTCCAATAACGTCTTCTTTTCCCCAAAAGAGTAATGCACTATCCGGCGATGTGGGACGTGTACGCGAGGCGTTGAAGCATTTTGTGCGTGATTGGAGCCAGGAAGGGAGCCAGGAGAGGGAGAAGATGTTCTCTCATATACTCGAAGTGCTGGAGCGCGTCCCCGGCGATGAGCGGAAGGAGCAGAGGGTCCTTGTCCCCGGTGCTGGGCTCGGACGCCTGGCATGGGAGATATTACAACTCGGTACGCTTCATGACCACGGGCTATACGTGCATTCACTAAATCCTTATGAGCAGGCTACGACACTACGGCAAACGAACTCTCATACTACATGATCCTTGCTTTTCGTTTTCTACTCTCCCCCACCGCTACGAATCGAGTGAATCAACACACCATCCAGCCCTACTCCCACTGGTTCTCCCACCAGAAATCCAACAACGCTTTATTTCGAAGCATCGCATTTCCTGACGCTTTACCGCGACTCTCGCCTGCCTTCCACCTCCTTGAAGAGGACTTTCTCCTCCTCCAACCCCCGTCACCGACATCACCTTCTCCTCACGCTTTCTATTCTTCCGAGGAAATCACATCCCTCGACGCAGGGTACGACTATATCGTCACGCTCTTCTTCATCGACACCTCCCTCAACGTCATATCAACCATCCAGCATATTCACGCCCTGCTCCGCCCGGGTGGCACATAGATCAACCTAGGACCGTTGTTGTGGACCGCGGGCGCACAAGCGAAGGTGGAACTTTCATTGGAGGAGGTTTTGAATGTCGTTGAAAGTGTAGGTTTTACGCTCGAGGAGATGGAGGACGGAGAGAGGACGAAGGAGGTACCCTGCGAGTATACAGCAGATAGGCAGGCTATGATGCGATGGATATACCGGGCGGAATTCTGGGTTGCAAGGAAGGGAAAGTAGTAGGCTGTATCAGTATACGCGATGGCTTCACCGTTCATAAACGCCGGCCTTTACTCCCTCGCACCGACCTGGTTAGTCTTGCAATTTCGACTACAAGAATAGAATCGGGCTCATTATTTGTAGGAACAAGCCTAGATGAACATGAGCGATGCGAGAACAACTCTCGCAGCTTTCTCCCTCGTATATCAAGCATGGACCAATATCTGCCGAAAGCACATCCTCCTGAGATTCACCATCCTTGGAGAACGCAATGTCATATCTCGCCTATCGTTGCTCTACTTCACTGCCCCCCCATGAATATGTGCATAAAGACCTGCTTGAACTCATTTGCTCGGATAATCTCTATGATGATCCCGTGTTTCTCTCCCCATGTGTGCCAGGGTGCATTGTCAAACTCTCCTCCCCCATCGACACGAACACTCTCCAACTTCTTTCCCGTTTGCCTTTCAACTTCCGTGCTCGAACCTCCTCCTTTCTGGGTCGGACGCCCGAGTGCCTTGGCCAATCGAAGAATGTACTACGTATGCTGGCCTTAGGCCAAGCTGCCGATGTATGGAGCTTGTCCCGCTACATAGCGGCACTCTGCAACCACAGAGCGCTGAAACGTATCGCCATCACGGTAAGTGCAGCTGTCGACGTTGATAGCCAAAAAGAAGAAGAAACAAAGAAGCTGATGCCGGATTGATAGACTGGCAGCATTGCGAGATATTGATGATGCACTATGTATGGCCTTCTTGTTTGCTTCCCTCCCATCGAACTCCCGCCTCCCCCCCGCCGGTGACCCGCCTACTCTAGGATAGTCTTGTCCAGAATATCAAAGTGTAAACTTGCAATTCTTTTGTATCGCCGGAAGTCATCCCGCCTGCCCTTCGACGGCTTCTGTGCTTCCGGGAATGTACTTTTGGGTAACGAAGAACCCTAGGGGTCGCTCAGCGTCCTCTTCAAATGGATGCTCCATTCTTGTACTCTTACATAACTCACCCATGTCAGAGAAGGCTTTGATTGTTACATATGGCCCTACACCTTAGGTCCTTGTTCGGGTGCGAAAGTCAGTGCCTTGCCTTTAAGTATAACCTTCTCAAGCCTCGAGCCTCCCCAGAACCTCCAATATGGACTCAGACTTGCAGCGTCCTCCTGTTCCCCTGTGGCTATTGGTATCGCCCACCGCTCTAGTTTCCCTCGCACTTATGTGCAGATCTGCCCTCGCACGCAAAGCCATGTTCCTTCCAATTGCAGGCATTGCCCTCTACATCACGACGATTGGGATGTCAATCGGGGACTACGTTATAGCTGGTGCATTCACGGCCTGTGTCTTCGTGATATTCGATCTCCTCGTGCTGACTGACGCGCACCATGAGCTGCGTCTGGTAGACCAGGTCCCCCCCAGCGCGGGCTCCTTGCCTCTTTTCGCGCGCGCAAAGTGGGTACTGTGCCTCCTCACGAGCCCGCGTCTCATTGGGTGGGCTAATGAGCCCAAGAATGGGAGCATCCCCCCTCGCCCGACGGACACATCCAGGATCCGCTTCGCCGCTAGACAGATCGTTTATACCGCATTTCACCTCCTCACTCTGAACATCCTGAGCGCCACGATGACTGGGCACATGTCGCGAAATGGACTGGACCCGGCGAGGATGGGATGGGGTTGGCGATTGGTAGATACGCTGCAATATGGCGCGACAACGTTGACCTGGCTGTCGGTCGCTCATCGTGCGTGGACGTTGGCGCTCCTCTGTACAGGGAGGTGGGCGCCGTCCGACTTTCCGCCGATATTGGCATCACTTGGAAATGCGTATACATTGCGTAGATTCTGGGGGTCAGGACGTCTATGATTCCTCGTCTGCTCATCGCTAACACACGGTCGTTTCAGACGAACATATCATCAAATCCTCCGCAGGGTGAGCGTAAACTAGCTCGCTACATTGTCTATCTCACCTAAATCGTAGATGCTCACCTCACACGGGAGGTTCGTCACCGACAAGATCCTCCATCTTCCCCGTGAAGCAAAGTTAACTCGGCGTTATACCCAACTCTACGTTGCTTTCTTCATCTCGGGCGTACTTCACCATTGGGCTGAGTACCTGGTAATCCATCACCTTGGAGGCGGGAGCCTTCAGTTCTTTCTCTCGCAAGCACTTGCGATCCATTGCGAGGATATCGTGATATATGCTGGGGGGAGAATGGGGTTGAAACAGTCTCACGCTTCGGAGGTCGTCGGGTATATATGGGTCTGGCATTGGTTTACATGGTGTGTGCCGGGCTCATTGGACCCACTTGTTCGCCTTGGTATGTTTAAGCAGCTGGGGGTGGATGTAAAGGTGTAGGCCATTATTTAGGATGTCATTGAACGCTGTGAAAGCAATACTCAGCCTCTTAGCCTAAACTCACCGAAGTTGGCGTTTGATTCCAAGCTGCAGCTATCTTGAAAGAGTTCGGGATGTTTGGTCCTACCGCTTGGCCAAACCTCACATTAAGCACCCAGTTGGACCTGCCTTTTGTATGTATGTAGTGACTACTACTACGCGAACAACATGCTATGCCTTCCTTTACGCAACAAACCTCAAGCTCAAGCTCACGCTTCACCGTCACTGATTGATGCTCAATTTCCTTATACTCATCAAGTCCACTTCCCGAAGACTTGAAGTGTCAATGATGCAACACGAAAGCGTGTAGTGGTGCTCCTTGATATTCTCATGGGAAGCAACAAAACTATCGGCGATTGGCACAAGAGGAAGCCAATCTCGTTCCTTTTGTCCTTTATCCAGCGTTCGAGTTCTCTGATCTATTTCTGAGCTTTGAATCCTTCAGTACTTGAGCTTGAGTCCCCAAATGGCGATGGCTATCCATTTTCATCCGCAGTGTTGGGCACCACTGTAGTAGGCGCGGCTCTACTATCAACGATGTACAACGTCTCGGTGTCAGTCAATCGAGTAGGGAGATCATTGGGCCATCTCCATACTAGCTGCCAGCTCCAGACATTAATTGTCTTGCAGGTAAGCACGATTACTACCAGCCTTGTGAAATGCACATCGATTCACGAAGATTTTGAGCAGCATCGTTGCGGTATCTTTTGAAGATGCCTACTCGAATACTTCTCCATAATTGTGCCCATTCTCTAAAAAATCATGCCATTCGCTCTCAAAGAATTCGCCCTGGCATCCAATGGCGCGTAGTCTCAATGGCCGCACAGAGTGACTGAATACTCCACATCTTCCTTATTTTCTTTGTAGCGAATCAACCTGGTTGTCTATTTCCTCCAGGGATGAAGTTCCGAGGAGCTCTAGGAGTGAGTGCCTCATGTTCTGCTTCATCTGGCGTAATAGAAGGTCTAAATAATATATATAATGCTCATTAATCTTCTAGCTCAAGCTCAAACTCGAAACCCGACGACTACTACACTCCTCGCCACCAACAATCCCAATACTTGAGCCTCTGCCTCGAAAGCCTCACCATGAACTCGGACTCGGGGCGTCCCCCAGTCCCCCTGTGGCTGCTGGCGTCGCCTTTCGGGCTATCTTTCGTCGCACTCATGTTCAAGTCCCCCATTGCCCGCAAGGCGATGTTCCTCCCAATCGTAGGCGCCGTTATCCGCATCACGGCCATCGGGCTGTCACCGGGGGACTACGCCACGGCGTGCGCGCTCGCACTTCAGGTCTTCAAGATGTGCGACTTCTTGGTGCTGACCGACGCGCATCTTGAGCTGCGGCTGGTGGGTCAGACCGCCCCCAGCGCAGGCTCTTTGCCCCTGTTCGAACGTGCCAAATGGGTGATGCGGCTCCTCGCGAGCCCTCGTCTCATCGGGTGGACAAGCGAACCCAAGAACGGCAGCATACCTCCACGGCCAACGGAGACGTCGAGGATTCGCTTTGCCATTAAGCAAATCATGTACCTCGCCCTGCACCTCCTTACCGTGAATATACTGGGTATCACGCTGAGGCTGAGTCCCGGGTTTTCGCAACATGGACCTGGGTTGGCGGGGAGCGGATGGGGGCGGCGGTCGGTAGATGCACTTCAGTACTACGGGGTGGTGTGGACATGGCTAACGATTTCTCACCGTGTTTGGGTGTTGATGCTGTTGAGTACGGGGAGGTGGATGCCCTCTGACTTTCCACCGATGTTTGCATCTCTGGGAAACGCGTATACGTTGCGTAGATTCTGGGGGTATGTGCAGACGCCTCCCCTCCTGCTACAAGGATTTATCTGATGGCAGTCTTTTTTATCGTTGTTAACAGGCAAACACACCAACAAATGCTCCGCAGAGTGAGTTGTTCGTTGTCCCAGCTCGCGCTCAAGGATGGGCGTGGAGCGTTAGGCGTTGGAACACGGCTCATGTATCTTCTTAGGCGACCACATCTCATGGAAGCTTCGTTTCTGATAAACTTCTCCGTCTTCCTCGTCACGGAAGGTTATCCCGCTGCATCCAACTCTACGTCGCCTTCTTCATATCAGGCGCCGTTCATCACTGGGGCGACTACATGATAATGCCGTTGAACGGACCCGGTTTGCGAGCGAGCGGGAGCATGCAGTTCTTCCTCTTGCAAGCCGTAGCGATACATTGCGAAGACATCATGATCTCCGCTGGAAGGAGAATGGGGTGGAGCTTTGACCTCAAACCGACTTGGAGGAGAACGGCATCGAGGATCGTAGGGTGTGTATACGTATGGCAGTGGTTCACGTGGTGCCTCCCTATCGGCATGGACCCGCTGGTACGCTTCGGGATGATTGAGAACGGGGTGCAGGTACAGATAATTCAGGAAGCGTGTAAGTTCTTCGGGAAAGGATGCCATTTCTCTACCTAGAGTGTTATGAGAAGTCGTATATGTCGTTTTAGGTTGTATAATCTGCACGGTAGATACTGCACTCACAATATCCGAAGTAGAAAACGATTATTTGCTGGCACTGGGCAGAAGCGTTGGGCGCTAGATGCTCGCCCCTGATGAGCTCCTATTTATGGATCGTTGTCGTGTCACCGCCAGCAGCGTTGTCCCACCCACAAGGTCGCAAACTCGCAAACCAGTTCCCGTGGTCGACCACAGTGCCGGAAAACCGACCGCCTATGATTAGAAAGTCCTGACGAGATCTTCTCATAAAGGCGTTTGAGCGAGCCGACTTTTCTCCAACTTCCCCTTCCTTCTTCTCCATCAAAACTTTGCTGGTCACTAATGGCGAGTCTCCAAGATGCACCGGAAACATACATGCAAGCGTTCATACAATCCTACGCTATGATCATCTTCTCCGAAATCGGGGACAAGACCTTTCTCATCGCCGCCATCCTCGCCATGCGACACCCCCGTTTCATCGTTTTTGCGGGGGCCTTTGGCTCACTTGTCGTCATGTCCATTCTCTCTGCTGCGATGGGCCACATACTACCGACGCTGATACCGAAGAAATGGACGCAAATCGCGGCAGCGTTCCTGTTTCTGGTGTTCGGGAGCAAGATGGTGCTGGAGGGGCGGCAGATGAAGGGAGGGAACGAGAAGATCAAGGAGGAGATGAGGGAGGCGGAAGAAGAGATTGAGGGAGACGATGCGGAGCGCGGGGACGGGATCCCGTTAGAGGCGATTGAAGAAGGCGGAAGGGACGGCGCGGCGACAAGGACGAAGAAACCCAAGGCATCGGTCGCGGAGGGTGCGAGGAACTTTTGCAGTTTGTTCCTCGGCCCCGTCTTCGTGCAAGCCTTCATATTGACCTTCCTCGGCGAATGGGGCGACCGTAGTCAGATCGCCACCATAGCACTTGGTGCTGCGCATGTGCGTATTCTCTGTCTCTCCCTTTACGCTAGCTTTATTTTTTTTCTTCAACTAGAACGTCTATATTGTGACGGCGGGTACCGTCCTTGGACACATGTGCTGTACAGCGCTCGCCGTTATCGGTGGCCGTTACGTCTCCACGAAGATATCTGTTAAACATGGTACGTCCGAGATCACTCGCCTTCGATTCGGATGTTGATTGGAGTGTAGTAACGCTGGGCGGGGCGGGCCTCTTCCTGCTCTTCGGCGTCATATACCTCTACGAAGCTATCATAATGTCCGCCGACATGGACATGGGCATAGAAGACCCCTCCACCGCCGGTGTTATATAGATTTACATATCCATCGCCGATCGTCAGTAAAGCTGTTCTCGTTTGTCAACCGTGCTATTCTCGTAATTCGCTTTGCTGCATCCTGGAGGACTTCATAATCTTTATTACTCTTAGAATTAGTTTTTCTTGTCATTTCTTCCTCTGTCATTTCCAACTTGTCACTGCGAGTCGATATTCGATCCGCCAACAATTCGCATTCGGGAGTTTCGTGGCACGAGGGACTAATATTGGTGTACTTTATGACGGTGTGCTGTTGTCTGCGTGCCCTCGTCAGTCTTGACATTCAACATCGACAGCGACTATAAAGTCGAGCTGCTGACGGATTATCTGATATATTACCTCTTGCAGCTCGTCCGCAATCCTTTGAGGTGAGTGCTTGGGGAAGTAACACCTCGTCCTGTACTACAAAGTGTATACTTGTACCCCCAGCTGTTGGGCCAGACCGATGCAAACGGGTCACCAAGCCGGGTACACACCTGCCATACCCAGAGATACCCTACGACCCCACACCCTCGTCTGTGCCAGTCCTATTTACCCAGCGGCGAATTTAGCGATATCTTCGCAATGTGCTGCGATAACCTACGAGAGAAAGCATCGCAGGGTGAAGAGTACATTAAGTGGAGTGTCGAAGACCGTCAACATCTCCTATTGCATCCTAGGCACGACAATCCATGACAAGCTCGTGCGTCAATGGCAATGTGAAGCGCAGAACGGAAAGGCGGACGTCCACACCCGGACCTAATATCGCAGCAAAACCGTCCTTTGGCTTGTTCGTTTCCCGTTCTTCGTCGATATCCACTTCTTTGCGACCTTCGGGCGTCCTTATGCCTATGGCGATGCTGATGCGGCGCAACGCCCCGCGGTCACGGAGTTCAGCGAGAAAACGGGACAGAGTCTCGTACTCGGTGAGCTCGGGGTATTCTGGATACCAGTGCTCGAGTGCGATGTCGAGTCGTTCAAGCAGCTCCGGGAATGGGAGGTTGTCGATGCAGCCCTTCAGCCAATTGTGGAATTGGGGAACTGACCGTCCGAACTGCATTGCAACGGTCAACGTTGAGGGGCGCATGGTGTTATTTGCGAACTTGGGTATGCCCGACCACGAAAAAGCTAGACGCGTAGGTGACTCGGTGCCGTGAGCACGACGAGATATAGAGCTCGCCTGTCAGGGACAGATCTTTCACCCCGGGAGGAACCCACAATAGCGAGCCTTGCTGCTCCTCTGTCGTGATCGCCATTTTTTCGAGGTTCGGGCAATCAATGAGGGATTGAGCATCGTCGCCAAGTTCCCAGCCAAGTATTGCGAGGCTTTGAAGACGAGGGGCACCAAGGAGGGTTTGAATAGTGTGTTTCAGCGACCAAGACAGTGCCGACCACTCCCTAGTGAGGTCGATCAAGGTCAGCACACGTAGATTGTGCATTCGGTCGAGGATATCGGAGATCCAATCCGGAAAGAAGATATTAGGGTCGAACACGAGTTCCAGCACGTATTCGGCGAGGTGGGGAGCGGTGACGTGGAGAAACGGTAGGCGGGGTCGAACTTGGGCGTCGGCGGAGATGACGAGCTTGCGAAAGAGGCGTTGACGGCAGATATCGGTCCACGCGCGGCATACGAGAGAGCAAGCAGCGAGAGTCGATGCTGTCCCATGCTCATTGCGATCGTTGATTTGGGCGATGATATGGCGGACGAGCTCGACAGGGATTCTGCAGATAGGCGGTTGCTGCTCCGAGTGGACACCTCCTGCGCTGGCAATGTTCATTTTCAACTGTGCTGGAACTTCCTGCAATGAAATCAATGTCGAAGAGCACGACCGAACATCAAGTTCAGCGCTTGTTTCCGGCGACTTCCGAATTTACTTTGCCCTTGGGATACCTGAGTCGATGCCTATAACGGAGCCATTCCGGTGTCTCAAAAGCTACTTGGACGACGCAGGAAATATGCATTATCGAGCAGGAAGATAACATCCCTTGCCGACCAACCCACATATACCCTGGATAATCTCTACTTTTGCTCCCTGCTCAATCAGTCCAATGCGAATGAGCGGGTCCACCCAGCTGGGTATACACCACGCAAACCACTGCCACACCCACACATACCCAATGACCTCCCACATCTTCGACAGCTTCCACCCCAGTCGCCCAGCGGCGGATATCAGGATATCCTCGCAATGTATCGCGGCGGCTTGCCAGAGGAAGAATCGCAGGCTCCCGCCGCCGAAATTGTGGATTGTCATGTAGTCGGCCCAATAGTGGAGGGCGCCTGACACAAAGAATGCGACGTAGAGCTGGGTATAGCGCCGTGTTAACTTCGCCTCACGGGGAAGATGGAGGAGTTTGTCGGTGACGAAGGTCCCGTGCGAGGTTAGCGTCTAAAGGGAAACATTAGCCCCGTTTCAATAGTGTATGGTTCAAGTTACAGACCCTGCGAAGCATCTGATGATATGTTCGCCTGCAAAGATGTCAGACGAGAAGAGATGAAGATAGAAGACTACTACGTACCCCCAAAATCTGCGTAACGTATACGCGTTTCCCAAGGGCGCGAACATCGGTGGAAGATCAGAAGGCATCCACCTTCCCGTACACAGGAGCGCTAGCACCCAGGCGCGATGGGCAATCGATATTCCCATCCACGCCGCCGCGCCATGCTGAAGCGCGTTCACAGACCGCCAGCCCCACCCACTCCCCGCCAACCCAGGTCCATTCGCTGAAAACCCGGGCGTCAGACTCATCGTGATGTTCAGCACGTTCATAGTGAGGAGGTTGCAGACGAGGTAGAATAATTGCTTGCAAGCGAAGCGGATCCTGGAAGTATCTGTCGGACGCGGAGGGATGACGCCGTCCTTCGGTTCATTGGTCCAGCCGACGAGACGAGGGCTTGTGAGGAGGCGAAGAACCCATTTTACGCGTTCAAGTAGGCCCGTAGGCATGCCAGCGGCTTGGTCTCGCAGCCGCAGCTCGGCGTGAGCGTCTGCTATAACCAGAAAATCGAACATCTGGACAACCTGAGACGACAATGCGCACGCCATGGGGTAGTCCCTGCCCGACATCCCGCCGCCGATCCTCATGATGTGCACAACGACGCCGGCGAGCGGGACAAACATCGCTTTTCGGACGACCGGGCTCGAAGGCATGAGCGCGACGAAAGACAGCACAAAAGGCGCTGCCAAGAGCCACGGCGGGATCGGGTCCATGTCCATGTCGGTATAAGCCTGTAAGCTGGCACGGGGATGAAAAGAGAGAAAACTTGGACGCGACGAAGTGTTAGTTGCTTCATATTATGTAAGAGACGTTGAAAAGTGGTTTGCGACGACCCTGGCGTTGCTCGATGGGCGCGAGTTTCAAGGTCCTTTCCCGATGAGCGTCGTCTGGGACAAGGATCATCAGGCGCCGAGTTTCCAAAGCATTGCGCCCAAACATCCCGACGAGGCAAGGTCGGATGTCCCATACCATCGGCACCAGAAAAAGTGATAGGTTGAAATTCTTCGGGTTCGATACTGGGTATTCCGTACTTTCGCGTCGAGTGCCGACTCCCAGTGTGACTCAGTTTAGGGTGCTTGAAGCTCCCTGACGACCCTTTTATGACAGAGGATGTCAAAGGTCGTGAAAGTTACGCGTTAGCGTTGGAGCAAGGAAACGTTGAACTAGATTAGCCCTAGAACCTTAGGCGCTGATACCCTTTGTCAACGGCGCCTAATCCGACTGTCCCGCTCTTTTCTCCTACAACCTTCAATTGGTGAGTTTCCCATATTTTACCGTTTGCAACTTTGAGTGCTTACTTAGACTCGGGAGTGTGTAGAACAGATTATGGACGATACGGGAGTCGGAGGCGCTGACCAGGCTTTAATATCAACCAAGAATGCTCTCCCTGTTGAACTGATTCACCAGATCATCGCCGATCTCGCTCAGTCTGAGGATAATACACCCCCCATAATTGGTGCTTGCGCCCTTGTCTGTCGGGCGTGGGCTGCTATCTGCCGCGCACATATCTTCCGCCAGATCACTATCAGCTATCGTGATTTCACGCCGCGCCTCTCTTTTCTCTACTTCACAGCTCCCCATCTCAGCAAATATATTCTTGAGCTTGTTATCCGCGGTCAAGGCAGCAGACGCTCCAGTCACGCTTTTCCGGAATGGACTGCGTACTGCTTTGGTCTATTGAACAATTTACGTTCGTTGCGCTTTCATCACGTTACTGGGGAGTGGTCCCAGATATCGACGCCACTCGTGCAGGGGATAACTACGCTTCTATCCGCCCCTCGCCTTCGAAAGCTTCATATCTCTGGATGGGCCTTTGGGAACGATACCCGAACCCTCCTCTTCTTGCTTTCTCTGTGCTCGACCTCCCTACAGGATCTGGTACTCCAGAATGTCGACGTGACCGAACCTGGAATCGAGGTAGACGGATTATCGGCCATAAGCATGGAGGCTCTTTCTAGCCTGCGACTGGAATGTGTCTCGCATCCCGGTCTAACGGAATCACTCATCAAATGCCCGAACCTGAAATCAATGGTAGTAAAAACGAATGATATGCGAGAGCGTTACCCGCTATGGATATCATCTGTGGTAAAGGAATTAAATCTGATTGGTATGCCTCTCAAATCCCATCCATCTCACTACGTTGAATTGTGTACGGGCCTAGTATTCCCGTGGTCTGGTATCCCCAAGTTTGCGAATACTGCGCGCATCTCAGTGCTCTCAATCGATATGGCGACGCCTACCAGGCTCTCTGAATTTCAAGAATGGCTGGAGGCCTGCATCAGCAACCTCCCCCATCCTCATCTCCTTGCCGAACTCACAATGCAACTTCAATACAATCCTGACGGAAGAGAATACCCCGATGTCGCCGAATATACAGCTTTATCTTCCTATCTCTCGCAGCTTCGTGACCGCATGCCACTGGGGCGTATCAGTGCCACTATGCAGATGATCGTGCGTGGTGCGATAAAAGAAGTGGATGATACCGACCAAGTAAGGGAAGTGGCGAAGCTTAGGGATGGATTTGCACCGATATTGGGGCCAGGTGTGGACATTCGACTCGTTGTTCAGCATGTGGGTAGGTTGATCCCGGGATACATGGACTGTCGAGTGTAGTATCATGGGGTGGTGAGCATGGTCTCTTCTCGTCCCATTGTATTGTCTAATTATATCCAAGGGCGGACGAATGCCCTTTAGGATTCCCGGATAGAAATATTCATACATCCGGACAGGATATACCAGCATTCTATAGCGACAATGCTGGTGGTTGTAGTAACACAGTATCAAGAGGGAATAGCTCTTGACTTTATCTCCCCATTTCCGGACTCAAGCTTTGTAAACCTATCCTACCAACGGGCGGCAAGGGGGGAGCACTCCGTATAGCGTTCTACACACGAGTAGGTGTACATTGGATCTCGAGCGCCAAATCTCGAGTTGAATGCGTATGCCCAAACCTAATATCGCTCCGAACCCATCCCTTACCTTCTTCTTCGACGCGTACTTTGCCGCTGTCATTGGGAGCCGTTAGTGTGATGGGACATCGATCCATTGTATATCCCACCACTCGCGCAATTGACCTAGGTAACGGGCCAGGACTTCGTAGTCGGCAAGCTCGGGGTATCCGTGATCGTCCGGTTCCAGTGTTATCGCGAGCCGTTCGAGCGAGTCGGAGAGTGAGAGGCTGTCCATGCAGCCGTCCAGCCATGGGAGGGCGCGGGCGAACGTCGCTTCCACCTCCACGGTCAGTCTTGAAAGGCACATTGGAACCTATGCAAACTCGGAAATACCAGACGACCAAGGAAAAGCTAGATGCGGAGGTAAGGGCATGCCCCGCGATTCCCAGTGTACCTTCAGGATTAGGTAGTCCGCTCCAACACAGAAGCGGACTGCCAGTTGCGATCAGTGTGAACTCCGTTGTTGTGATGTTCGGGCATTCGATACGGGTGCCCATAGTGAGTTAGTGACGTGACCAGCAGGTGTATGGTTGGCATATCGTGCACATCAAACCGCATCTCTTTAACTTTCGTGCGTGTTAATGTTTGTAGGGAGGTCGCACAACAGAAAACATGCATCGGAGGGCTTGAGCGTTGTTTCTGAAGTTCCACCCATTAAGTTCAAGCATTTCGAGGCGAGGGGCGGCTAGAAGAGTCTCTATGCCTCGTGTGAGTGGTCCAGAGAATCCTGACCACGCCCAACCGGGGTTCCCAAGGATCAGCGCACGGATATTTGTTAACCGACAAAAGCACTTGGGCGTCCATGCAGGAAAGGGGGTCACAGGAATGCTCTGGTTCAGCGACAGACTCTGTACGTAGTCGCTGAGGTGACAAGCGGTGAAGGGTAGAAATGATAGGCGAGATGTAATGTTGCGACTATTGAAGATGAGGAGGATTTCGAAGGTACGCGGGCGGCAGACATCGGCCCACGAGCGACGCACGAGAGAGCCAGCAGCGAGATTCGATGATGCGTAGCCACCGTTGGAAGATATTATGGCGATAATCCCGTGTATAAGCTCGATAGGGAGTGGCCAGTGGCCAGTACCATTGCTGATATCACGCTATGTTAGTTTCTGAAAATGATGTCAAAGAGAGTTGCTCTACCACTACATGCGAATTGCGGGGGACAGACAATAGTCAAGGTGCGCGCAGAGTGAGGGTAGACGCTGAGCCGCAAACGAGAACTGGAAAGGAGACCAAATACGGCCCTCAGGCGACGCTATGAATAGTCCATCCATTTGGAGAGACGGTGAGTGGTCTCCGCTCCTCTGTTTCCTGTTGAAGAAGGTGAGCTAAACGTTAAGCGTTAAACCCTTTGGATTCTGCAAGCGCAATTCATCAGAGCTCCCCTGGTCGCGATAAAACCCTGAGGCCGATGTGGGGATTGTTAGTATGCGACATACTGTGTAACTCTGAACGAGATTGTCCAGACACGTACTGCGACTGCGACTACAAAGTCGTAGGCCGGAGGCTTGGACTTTTGGGCGAGTTTCATTTCTATGGCGGCGCTCACGCTACCCCGGTAGCACTAACGGGTCCATCAGATCAGCAGGCGAGTCACGGCAGCGCCGAACTGTGGTTCGTATATGTAGTTGGTGAATGGGCAGGCTGCTCGGGAGTTAAAGGCAATGTGGATGGAAGAAGATCAGATAGTTAGATGAGCGCTGCGCAGTCGCGAGCTGCTGATACGCCCTGTAACATGACCGTCAATACGTCTAAGAATACAATATGCTTAAATATATACCTCTCCATTTGCCAGGTACCTTCAGCCCTACTTACCAGTGTGCCGTGTATATAAGGCAGAGAATCGCCACCGTAGAGACCCATCAGACCTCGAGGAACTAGCAGGTGAGCGACCGCGAGCTCTGCACAATCATCCTCAGCACTAAACATAACGATCTTCACAGAGTCCACACTCGAAACGCACTCCAAGAATCCATGATGTCTTTCAAGTCACTCCTTGCCGCCGTCCTGCTCGCGGCAGCGTCCACCACGCTCGCCGATCCAGTACCTCCCCGGGGATCGTGCTTGGAGCCATGCTTCCCCGCCGACCATGTCTGCGGCACCGGACAGATTCTGGTCCCGCCCCCGGACGGCGGTGACTGCTTCTCGTGCTGCGCTGGGACACCTCCAATCACGAGGCCGACGAATCCGCTGGTAGTGTGCTCGTTGGTGTGCTTGCCACCAGACCATGTGTGCCCACCCGGGCAACAGTTGCTGGGCTCAGGTGATTGCTTCAATTGCTGCACCGGTGCCTAGAGTTGGAGGTCGTCGACATCAATCAATACTCGACAATACATTGATTCAGACTGTGGGAGGGCAATGTAGTGTCGCTGAAATGTAGACCTGATAATATGATTAGCTGTGTAGGTTCTCATAGGAATTGTGACCACTGAGAGGTATGCCGTCCACCCCGAGGTTAAGATATAGCCTCCAGCGACTTGATCAGCACACCGGCCCGTAACTCCAGCATTATCTGTTCACCACCTTTGTCCTTCAGACGAGGTGGTTTCTTTCTGTTCCAAGGTGGTAGTAGGAATACAATTGAGAAATGGCTGAATTGCACGCGGCCGAGGAGATGACAGCCTATCCATGCGGATTGACCACAAGGAATGACGCTGATCAGGTACTGCCAAATTATCTCTTAAACTGAAGAGCACGGTCCATTCCAGCCTATAGGCCCTTCCATGGACGGTGGAGTCGATCCCGTGAGGGCTGCTAGGGAGATGAGTCTAGTCTCACTAATGTATCACCCGTGCATTAGGCACCGCCGGCGAAAATGACCGTCAAGATGGCGATTGAGCGCGCCGTCTTTGGGGTCATGCATGGAGACAAGAGACGACCCAAGAACATGCCTTCTCGATGATTAGGTCGGAAGGTTGGAGCCCATCCTATGAGTCGCGTATCTGGGTCATCTAGATGGAGCGACAGTGACTTTGCGGGGAGCAGCCTCCGTTATGTGCTCGCCTGTTCTGAAAGCTGACCGTCGGGCTGTAAAGTAAGCCCTTGGGAATCGGTGCCGTAGAGCCTGAGGGCAAACATTGTACTCTGGCGCGTTCGACCCTGTGCTGTAACATGTGAGTATATAACGTTACCAGCACAAAGAAGGCAGGTACCCACACCCAAACCCCGTTTTGAACGGGACGCGTGCTTTGATCCGTGGTTCCGAGCTAGGTTCGAGCGGCCAACTCACCAGCGACCGCGTCCTCAGTACTCCACCGATATTTCGGCGCCGTTGTCTGCTGATGCGGACTTGGCTCCTCCATACAAATTAAATCAGGTATACAGCAACAAATTGATAGTGATATTGGGTTGGATAAGTGGGGACGCGAGTAGCGGGGTATTGGAGGCCGTGTAATGTATTCGCTTTTCTCCTTTCTGCTTGCTGGAACTTGTTGAAACTCGACGCGCTTGACGAAACTTGGCCTTGTGATTGAACGAAATTTTGCTGGGCATTCGGCTTCATGCATTGATGAATGATTCTGCCAGTAATTCAGTCATCGCAACATCCCCTTCCTCCAGGACTCGCGAACAACTAGGCGTTTCTCCGATTGCCTGCAACCCTGCCTTGGCCTCCTGACCACCGTATAAAGGGCGTCGACGACAGCCATGGTGACCCATCGTACTCGAGCAACCACAACCAGGTGAGCGCCGCCTTCTCTGCATCTGCTAAACCAGTTTCAGGCTGACGACGTCCCGTACAGACCTCGAAGCACTTACCTCCCAAACCACAACGAATATCACCATGTTCTCCAAGACAATCCTTGCAGCCGTCGTGCTCGTGGCGGCCTCCGCCACGCTCGCGGAGCCGCTGCCGCCCACGCCCTGCCTCAAGGCGTGCTTCCCCAAGGACCACGTCTGCGGTGAAGGGCAGGTTCTGGTCCCGCCTACGGGCGACGGCGGCTGCTTCGTGTGCTGCGTCGCGCCCTCGCCCCCACCAGAGCCTCGCGAGGTCTGCTTGGCTGTATGCCTCCCCGAGGACGCCGTATGCCCTGACGGACGCCCCTTGTCAGGCGGAAACGGCTGCTTCAACTGCTGCGGGCCCAAGTAAATCCTCGGTTGCTGGAAGGTGTAGCAGTAGTCCTCGATGTAGCGAGCAAACCCGCACCTTGACACCCGGTTCTGATAATATGAATGATGTCCTGAGTATTGCGTGTATACATAATTATAAGGTACTCGAACCGAAAGTGAATACAGCCCACAGAAGTCGCGAAGACGAAGAACAGAGAATAAATATCAAGATAACAAAATAACGATGTACACACTTGCGTATTCAAGATTCACGCACAACAGCTCGACCCCTTCCCTTTCTGTCCACCCCAACGCCCGCCCAGATGCAGATTGAGCCCCGCCTTGATGGTTTCACTCGCACCGGTGCTTGCTTCCTGCATATGCAGCCGCTTGGCCTCGATGGCCTCGTCGTACTCCCACTGCCCGACGACACGCTGCGCGACCTGCTCGAAGATCTCCCGCACTCCCTCCCCCGTCTTCGCAGACGTGTAGAACAGCTGCGGGCCGTGCAATGGGCTCGGGGGATGTGTGGAGGGACGACCAAGCGACGTGTTATCCTGCGGCGTCGTCGTCGACAACGAGAGCGTCGACGTGCTGCGCTGGCCCCGCGCAAACATGCTCGGCGTGATCGTCGCGCCGCCGTCCGAGCTGGCGCTCGACGTGGAGAACGCCGTGTTCCTCCTCGACCGCGTGGAATTGGGGCTCGTCGCGCGCAGCGGGAGGGACACGGACGACGAGGAGATGGAGTGCTCGGGGGACGTGCGCGCGGAGTGGAAAATGTCGTTGGAGATGGACGAGGCAGGCGTGTGGTAGATCGTGGCGGTGGAGTGCATGGTGTTCACGGTCGTCATCGTGCCGGTGTAGAAGCGAGACGACGCACGGGAGTGGGAGCGGAGGGAGCCGCGCTTCGGGGAGAGGGATATGCGGCGCTGGGCGCGGGAACGGATCGCTATGGACTCAGAAGGCGTGTGCGGCGATCGCCCATCATCCCTTTCGTCGCCTTCACCGATATCCATGGGGTCTTCAGATAGTTGGGTGGCTATTATGGGATCAGTGGTGGGGTGGTCGTGTGGTGGAGACGGGGGACGGAACAGCGACGGCATCAGTTCGTGGATGAGATCCCAGGTGCGGTCGGGGGGCACAGCGTCAGGCGCGCCGTGCTCCGTGCCGACCAAATCCATCTTGTTCCCCACAACAACGCAGCAGAAGCCCTCCATATCCTCCTCCCCCAGCGGCGCGCGCTCGCAGAAGTCAGACCACCACTTGCGCAGGGCGTACAGCGTCTCGGGCTTGTTGACATCGAACATCAGGATCACCGCATCTGCGCCCCTGTAGAACGCCGACGACAGGCTCGAGAAGCGTTCCTGGCCTGCTGTGTCCTATCCGACGTCAATTCACACCTAGGCGCACGACGAACCGATAGGGAAGACTCACCCAGATCTGCAACGTTATTGACTCTCCTGCAATCCGTGGGTGTGGGAGAGTCTTGGAAATGAAGTCTGCGCCGATAGTGGCACGATATCCGGTGGAAAATTGGCCGGAGATGTACTGGATTGCGATCAAGAGTCAAGACGACCTGCATGGCTGCTGAAGAGAATCAACAACTACCTGGCCACGAAGGCTCGTCTTGCCGACACCGGACGCCCCAATGACAACGAGCTTGATGGTGAGCATGGGACAGTTGCGGTACAACTGCCCTCGGGGTATTTACATGAAGTCGTGTGGTGGAAGAGGAAGACGGAAGAGGCGGGCGCCTAAATTACTGTAATGATTTAAGTCCAGCGGGTCCAGCGACACAGGCGAGATAGTTATAAACGGACTAACCGATGTAGGACCCAGCGAACCAGAGTACGACAACTTCCTCGAAACTCCGTAGAATAATATGCATACAGAACCAACATGATTACAAGATACAGCGTAGATGATGTTATGATATTATGTTCTTATATTGTATGCCTTCCGCTCCCACTGGGACCACGTAAAGACCGGCAGTGGATGGGCCTCGGTATTGAACACCCACTTGTCCAGGGGCACGATATCCGCTTCTGCGAACAAGAGGTACAAGTATTTGAGCCTGGAAATATCCGATATTCGATCAGCAGCGATCATACCAACGTCTAAAGCGTCGACTCACGTTTCCGCTAGGAAATAGCTGTAAAAGAAAAGGTGAAATCTGAGCACGTAGGTTGTGTGAGATGGCTGAAGGCTATGCGCACCTCGGCATATCGTCGTTGGGCACTGCCGGGACCTCGTCAACGTCGTGCACGCTCGCGTACCCGTTCTGCACACGCGCATGCTTCTCCAGCGCCTGGAAGACCGCCCACCCGCGCTCCCGCCACTTCACGTCCCCGGTCGTCTTCCATAGCACGAAGAACGACTCCACCGTCTATACAAAAAGATCATCCACCCCAAACCCCATGTCAACTGCGTTCCACACGTCAAGACTAGGCGACAACGTACCTCGGGCCGCAGAATATACACGCTCGACGAGTCCTGATAGTCCCTCTTCTCCTTATCCTGCTCTGGGAGCACTTCGTTCACTCCGGGGGGTACACCACCCGCCCTGCCCTCCGCCTCCCACTCCCCCAGCGCCTCCACCCACCTCGTGCCCCCCTCATCAAACTGCACGCCGTCTGGCCCCAGCCCCGTCCTCTGGTCCGCGTACGTCACATAACACGTATACGCCAGCCCCCGCGCAGCCCACATATGCCTTTCCCTATCGTGCGGACTCAGGTCGGCAGCGGGGAGCGTGTGCGCGCCGAGCGCGAGGAGGCCCGGGAGGAAGCACGCGAGGTGCTCGAGGTTGTGCGTGGGCGTGCCGTAGGAGGTGTCGGTGACGTAGAGCAGCTTGCGCGTCGGGGAGAGGTAGAGGAGGTGGTTGATGATGCCGTCCATGGACGCGAGGTCTGAGACGGGCGGTTAGCGCACACCCGAGGCTGGAGATGAACTAAACATTACATTGTGATTTGGCGCGCGTTTCGGACTTGCTGCTCAGGAGGTATTGCTTGAGGAGGTACTCGTACCCGCTGTCAACCGACGCGCCGACGGAGAAATGGGCTGTGGAGGGTAGGTTAATCAGTATATGCGAAGGCCCGTGAGAGCCAATTGTGACTTACTATCAAGAGGCATAGCATCTGCCGGATCCCATTGTGTGGCAAAGAGCCCGTCAGTAACATTAGCTGCGTAAATCTTGTCCATCACGTTCTCCACCTGCGTTGCGATCGACGGAAGTCAGCCCAGAAAGGAGGCAGACGGATGAAGAGAGGCTGCGCACCCGCTCGAAATACTCTGCTCGTCCTGTGAGATGTGCGAGGTACTTGTACTCGACCTGGCAGCTCGCGGCTTCAGCGAACAGCACGGGCCCGCCTGTCCAGCCAAGAGACGTGTCGCCTCTAAGAATGACCGTTAAGGATGGTCTCAGGGGGAAGAGCAGACACGTACGTAGCGGGATTGACACCGAAGCGGGGAAGGCCCGACGGGGAATTGAAGGCCGGGAGCAGGCGTGCGCCGAGGTCGTCTGCGCGCGCGAGGAGGATCGTCTCCCCAGACAGTGCATATGCGGAGAGAAGGCCGCCGAGGTAGCGGATGACGGTCTCAAAGAAAGGCGCGTAGAAGCCCTGGAGTATTGATTAGCTGACATAGTAGTTGATGGTGGGCTTTTTACGGTAATCTGGGTGAAGTTCTGCTGGGCGACGACACGCACAGCGTCGTCGAACTCGGCGCGGAGGCCCATGATCCACATCGTGTCCATCGAGTCGATCATGGAGACTCCCCTGGGGGACGTTAGTATTTTGTGTCGTTGAAGTAAATCACCGCATACCATCCATTGAAACTGCGTCCATGAATCAGATTAGCACACCATGATATGCAACGCACTTACTTGTCTTGCCAGCCATTGCTGAGAGGGAGGAGCTCGTCGTGGCCTGCTGCGTACTTGAGATAGTGATTGTACCCATGTTTATACGCGTCCCGGACCTTCGCTGCGCGCTGATTCCACAGCCGCGAGTCGTCGAGCTTGGGCGGCATCGTGCCCATGACGAGTCCCGGCTGCGCCTTCACCCCGAACACATCCTGGAGCGGCAGAAGAGTGAACCGTGGCGTAAAACGAATATCGTCGTGCCACTCGAAGACCAGGGGCGTCAAGAACCAGAATCCAAGAACGAGACACACCCCCAAAGCGGCCCATCGGGCAAGCGGGCGTCCTAGCCAGCGTCGTCCGAGAGATTTGGACTCTTCATCGCGAGTATTGTGGAGTGGGAGCATTAGGTAGATGGACGAGAAGGTGGAGGGCGACGTGGACGGGGAGTTTAGCGTCTTGAATGGCGCATCCATTCCAGGCTTCAAACTCATCCGGAGCTGTCGTGCCAAGCCAAGACACCGGGGATTTGAAGTGTATCGAGAAGCGTCTTGAATAGATGAAGCATACGGGCTGCAACGACTCGTGAGGAGTGATCCGGAGATCGTCCGCAAAAATAGCGAAGGAGTTGAGGCAAAACGAAGTTGGAGATCTGATGTATTCATTCCCGGTGTATCTCTACGACCCGGTCTCCTCGGGCAAGCAAGGGAGAGTCGTTCATATCCAATCACATCGCACCCCACCCCGCGGTACGCCTACAAGGGGCGCGCTGGAGGTGAAAACGAACTTGGAGAATTAAGACGAGGGTGCTGTTCCATACGTCAGGCAAATCCCTGTAGCGCACGTACGTTTCTTTGTAAATTGAGGGTGCGAGGCGACTGACTGTACCAGTCCCTTTAGGTAGGGGAGATCCTCGGAACGCGTCGCACGATGCGGAGCATGTCTGCGGGAGAAGGACTCGGGCCCCAATCCACGAGTCCATCCATTCCTCCACGAGCACGACAGTATGGAATTAGTCCTTCCACAGTCACTTTACTCCTCTGCTGCAAGCTTGCAACTTATGTACTCTGGGTTGCAGTATGTATTTCACATCGGTTAGCCCATTTATTAGTCTTTCGCTCATGGGCACATGGAGTCTGACTTCCTCTTCCACCACATGAGTTCATGTAAACATCATGGGTGGGGCAGGCTCTTGGAGATGAAGTCTGTGTCAATATGGCCAGTGGAGAATTGGCTGGAGATGGACTGGATGGCAGTCAAGATGACATGCATGGCTATTGAAGGGAATCATCACCTGCCTGGCCACAAAGGCTGGTCTTGCCGACACTGGACACCCCAATGACAATGAACTTGATAATGACCATAGGACAGCTGTGATCGCAGGATACTCAATAATGCTGCAGATCTGGGTGAATCCCCACTGGTTCCTCAGCCGCATGCATCTCAACCATCTCTCAATTGTATTTCAAGCCAATGCCAATTACTCATTGAATTCTAACTCTGTATGCCCCTGCAGTCGCAACCTCAAACTCAAAGCAGGAATTCCAGAGAGAAGGGAAGTGCTGACTGCATTCCAGTGTATAACACAGCGCCAGGAAAGAGGGTCAATGGCGAGCTATTGCGCGCGAACACATAGAAACTGAAGATGTACTGTAACAGTGAAAAAAGCCACACTTATCTATCTGCAGGGTTTCCCTTGCGTAGTGCTGTGGACGCTATTCGCATTTGTTCGAGTGCCTATACATCATGCTACACCTACGACACGGACACTAATCCGCGTGCGGACTTGGTGGACTGCGCAATTCCGTACCACCAAGCAGGCTGCTGCACGGGGATCTACGCCTTGGGCCCGCAGCAGTTGAAGCAGCCGTTGGCGCCCGCCAGCGGCCGCCCGTCGGGGCACACAAAGTCCGCCGGGAGGCACACCGCCGCGCAGAACTCCTGCCCGTCGGGCGGGGGCGCCGCTAAGCAGCACAGGAAGCACCCCCCGGCGCCCGTGGGTGGGACGAGGACCTGCCCGCGCCCGCAGACGTGGCCTGCCTCGAAGCACCCCTTCACGCAGAGCTTGGACGGCAGCGGGTCTGCGAGCGTCGCGGAGGCCACTGCGAGCACGACGCCTGCGAGGAGCGGCTTGTGGAACATTGTGGTTGATATCCTGATGTTGAGTGTTGAGTGTTTGGTATTTGGTATTTGGTGTGGGTTGGAAGGCGAGTGCTTCGAGGTCTGCGCAGTGGGAGTCGTTAGTTAGGCTGGTTATACGCCGCGTGAATACACAGAGCTTGGGTGCTCACTTGTTACTGCTGGGTGCTCGAGTGCGATGGGTCTTCGTGGCTGCCGTCGAAACCCTTATATACGGTGGCCAGGAGGACAAGGCAATCGGGGATACGATGTATACGACACACCCAGTCGCGCGTGCGCCGTGAGGCCGGGAGGAAGGGGATGCCGCCCCCGACTGAATTACGCGCAGCATCATTGTTCATTCCACGAACGACAAGGTCCGTCCGCCCAGCGCGTCCCGTTTCCCCTTCCCCTTTCACCGCGCCCCAGGACACGGAAAGGGGGAAAGCACATACGTCCAACGGCACCGAACACCCCCGCTGCCTGCGCGCTATTGATCAACCTGATATCACTGTCGGTTCGGCGCTGTCTACCCGATTTCGGTTTCGGGTGTATGGGTCAGCAGACAATGGAATGCGGGGTGTATTCACCGTCTCTCCATGTCTATTTCTATTGAGGTGCGTTCTTCGTAGCACCAACACCAGTCGTCTGACATAATCGTTCCTTGTGTAGCAGTAGCCGCGTTCTTCTCAATGGATTGATAGCGCCCCGCTCTCCGCGAACCGTGCGTCCCCTCAGCATCCTGTGGTGCGTGGAAGTGGAAGGACGAGAGTCACAGGGGGGAGGGAGGGGAGGGAACTCGTTCAGGCTGAAGAGGATTGTGGCTCTGCTCTGGAGGCCGTTGGGCGTAATACCAAGAGCGTTCCGACGCTCTGGGATCGTTTTAAGGGAGAGGCGGTGGCGGGATGGCGAGGCGGCGTCAGGAATCCTGAATGCGATAGATTTCCACGCCAGTCGCAGATGCTCAGAGAAGGCAACAGGTCACTGAGGCAGAAGCAAGCGGCGAAGCTACCAAGACCGACGCACCCACAACAGAGGGTGAGACGGAGAGTGTCGCGAAGCCCGAGAAGAAGAAGTCTGCTGTATGTTGTATGCACCTCCATTGATTTCTTTGATGTACAATGCAGGTATTGACACGCATATAGCGCAGGCCTAAGTTCCCCAAGGCCGAGGGCGATGTCTCGGAAGCCCCTGCGCCAGACGCTGAGGGAGCCGCCCAGGCAGCATCGAAGAAGGCGGGACGTGTCCGCAAGCCTCGCGTGTCGAATCAGATAACACACCCTAAGCTTGGACTTTGCTCGGATCGGGTCGACGCTCGAAATGGTTGGTTCGCAATCTATATCTGGGTCTTGTTGCCAAAAAGTGGACGAAGGAGCATCGCCACGTTGGCACGTATTCAGTACGCACTAACAACCCTTCCTCCATTTCACGGCTAATAAAACTTCGCCCCCTATCTTGCGCTGCAGATTCATGACGTAAACAAGGTGGAGGATGTCGATGTCGAGCAACGGGCTTTGCGCTTCCTCGGATATATGTCTCTGACTCTCTCTCCTCGTTTCGTCCTTCCAATCCGATGCTGCGAGGTCTCCACTTAGAGTGACATTGACGGTGACGTTCAAGTCGATACGCTCTAAGGGGCAGCGTTCCCGGAGCTTTTGGAGGACCTGCGAGAGATTTTCGTAATCTCTGCGTTCAGGGATATGCACACTCCAATCTGACCAGGTAGCCTCGACCTTGAAATCGATTGTAAGGCAACGGAGGTGCTCCGGAAACGGGAGGCGACTGATGCAGTTTCGAGCCCAATTGACGAATCGGGAGTATCTGCACGATCCGTATAAGTAGAGCGTGAAGTCTGACGGACGAATGTCTTCTCCAAGATTTGGAATAGTGCCACGAGGCGTCGCTGGATACAGATTTCAGTGGGAGAGTCCCACTATGGGAGATAGATGGAACGTACCGTGCAATGTCAGCGTGCGCAATGTGCTCGGAATCCATGGCGGCAGGACCCAATACTCCCTGTCTTCAACTCGAATGGACAAGGTCTGGAGATGTGGACATTCGATGCGGGGGTGGAATAGCGGCGGGAAGGCGAGGCTGCGTAGAGCATTCATACACGGAGGTGTGGTCGTCCCTTGAACATCGTTCTGGATAAACGTGGCCTCGAACGACAAGTGTTCAAGAGTCTTCGAGCATGGCTCGAGTAGTGGATATAGGTTGGAGGAGTCGAAAAACGTCCACCCGCTAAGGGTGAGTTTCTGGAGGCAAGGGACGGCGAGTAGAGCCGGCACAAGCGAGAAAGTGGGCGGCTGATATCTCTGCAAGCGGGCAGCAATTTCACCATGCTGCATGCCCAGGTGAAGATCACCGCCTTCACCATGCTCTAACCGCAAGGTGCGTAGATTCTTGAATCGTCCGACGAGATACGGATCCCGGCAGTCGACAAGGCAGTCGATACAGGGAATATGCAAAGAGAGGTTGTGTATATGCTCGCTGAGATGGGGCGCGGGGAGGAGAACGGAGACCCTGCTATCGGTATTCCAACGCCAGCGCCCACGGCCGATGACGACGGTATGGAAGATATGAGGGCGGCATATCTCGTTCCAGCTACGACAGACGAGCGAGCACGCTGAAAGTGTCGCGGGAAGATCGTCTGCGTCACTGAGAGAGCTGATTACAAGGCAAATCAGTTCGATAGGGAGCCTCGCAGTGATGGCATTGGCAGCGGTACCCTCCCCAAGTTTATTCAGTATCATCTAGATACTGGTTTTATGGTGTTGTACGAAAGCGCAGATATCACGTACCAGCGCACTTCAATGGTCGAGTGTCCAACAAGTTGAAGAGTGATGCAGGATTAATCAACACGCGTCGTGTGACACAGTGACGCGTGACGCGAACCGAACTCCAATTTTTTGACCAGTTACTTTCTCAACCTCACTCCTAGATTGGGCCAAACTCTGGACGAAATTCACTGGTAGATAGAGGCAGATAGCACTCACAAGGACGACGCGAGGCGCTGTCATGGCAGCACACATGGTAGCACTGTACATCGCCAAACCGTTCTTCTCCATTCACCCAGGCGAAATATGTGCTCGGTGCTCAAATTCACTGCTTGGAAGTGAGAAGGATTATGGCTCTTGATTCATGTTTTCTCGCGTTCGTGCTCGTACTCGCTGCTGCCGCTATCTCGGTCTTTATCTCACCACGGCCTCAAACTCTGGCTTTCGGTGGACTGCCGACTTTCCGAAACCGACTCCACACATGCTCCTGCTACGCCTCTCGTCGCTGTGGTTAGAACTCTGACCTAAAAGACCTACTCGCGCTCACTGTACCACTATGAGTTTTCGACATATCAGACAAATCAACCCCCACAATGCTTCAGCCCTGGACATGCAATGGGGTTTCTCCTGCGTCACGATGGACCTCTACGTATGTGCCCGGGATATACACGAGCACCGGACAGGGCCTGTTGTTTGTGCAGCCGAACAAGATACGGTTGCTCCAAACCAGTGGCTGTAGCACCTGCTAAGCCCGAAACTGCGATGCGCTGACATATAAAAGATGGCTCAATCAACACGTAGCTGCGGCTACCAACGCAAGTATCATCTCAGCCCAGCGACAATAGCCAGGTGCATCTCCTTTACGCCATCATCCAGCCCCGTGCCCACGAACCTTCTCTGCAGTCTCAATTCCAATGGGTGTACGACTTTCCCCATGTGCCCCGCATCCACCATCGGACTACTTACTCACGTTGGCTCACGCAGACATACGTCGGAGACTACGTCTTTATCAAGAGCCTGTCCGAGCACAAGTTCCAAGCCTTCGTCTCGAGCTACACCAAGGGCAAAGACGACTGGTACACCCTCGGCGACTCGTGGGGCACCGAGGACGGCAGGTGGTCGCGCTCGGGGTGGGAGGTGATCGCCATTAGGAACGCGGACGACACGAAACGCGTGGGCTATTATGAATACATTAGGGGGGCGACGATCTATATTACCGTCAAGGTTATCGACAAGATCGAGGTCGAGCGCGCGACGGATCCAGATGCTCCTCCTCGCGAGGAGTAGTGGGGAGGTGCGTGGTAGCTTGATGCTGTATTGGGATCTGTGCTGAGCTCTGACTAGTTCTTTGGCAATGCAGCGAGAATTAATGTGGACGGCATATCCGTTTTGACACTGTACCATTATGAGGAATATAACTCGACGGCGTCGGGATTAACGATTGACGTTGAGGCAAGTGACTACTGGACGCGAGTCTCGTCAGGGGTTTCTACACACTTGAGCTCATGAGACCGACGGCGCGACATCTGTTCACAATTGACCTGTTTCTAGCCCCTCCCTCACCTTCGCAACCTGGAAATTTTTCATTTCGTGTTGACCATATCCTACAGGAAGCGGCCAGGAAACTACGCCCACGGATCAGAGTCGAACCCGCTGATATCTCGCATATCCAGTTTCTTAGGGCAGGGCTCGTAGTCGCCACATAAGGTCTCGGCGTCCACCTCCTGAACGGCTCCTTGCAGCAGGTTCAACTTTGCTTCGCTCGTCTCCCTTCCAATACCCTCGCCTGCGTCATACGAGTCACGCACACTCTCCCTCCAGCGTTTGATGTCGATGTCGCTGAGGATCCTAGGACATGGCTGTTCATCGTCGTCACACAGAATCTCAGCGTCGAGAACACCGGCCACCAAGTTCGACCTCCGAGTCGCCTCGCGCATCTCCCTCTCTATCCTTCCCCCGTCATCTTTGTACGCCCCGTCCCTCCCGTATTCGATCTCGACATCCCCGACGCCCTTCACCGTAACGTATACCGTCACGCGCTTGATATAGATGTAAACGCCCATGCGCCACGTATCCTTGCCGTCCTTGCAAACCAGGACCTCCCACCCCCGGCGATCCCAGCGGCCATCCCTGAACGAGCTGCGCAGGGTGAACCACGAGTTGCTGCCGCCCTGGTAGTTCGAGACGAACGCGCGGAACGGCTCGCTCGCCGTCGACCTGATGAGGACGCACTCCCCGATGTACGGCTGCGCGTAGCACGCGTGAGCGTTGTAGCGGTGTCCGGGGATTGTCGCCGCTAGCGCGTCTGGGCCCCACGGATCGAGCTCGAGGCACATGTCCAACGACGGTATGAGGTCGTCTCGCCCGTATTTGACGTCGATATCGTCGGTGGAGCGGATGGTGATGTAGACGGAGACGTCCTTGATGCGCATGTAGACGCCCCTGCGCCATGTATCCTTCTCGTCCCGCAGCACGACGACTTCCCACCCAGATCGCTGCCATCTGCTCGCTTGGAAGGAGTCGGTGATGCTGTGCCAGAGGTCGATCCCCCCTGTGTCGCTGGAGATGAACGCCTGGAATTTGTGAGGCGACAGGTTCCTGGTGAAGACGCAGTCGCCGATGTAGGGCTGTATCCGCAGGACGGTAAGTATATCGATCAGAACGGCGGTGCGAAGGCAACGGGGCGGACATCCCGAAGTACATACCATCATGGTGGTATCTGCGAGCTGTGGTGGCAGTAGGCCAGAGTTCCTAGACCATCTGCGCGAAGGCTTTAAGCTGTCGCGCTATCGTTGCTGCTTGCTGCGCTGATTGCTGATTCCACTGGTGTGCCTCGTTTCCTCCTCGTTCCAACGCAGCGTCTCACAACAACAACCTTGGAGCTGCACAGAACTCAACGGGATTCAGAAGCGTGACTGCGTCGATCTGCATCGATTAGCTGCGGCAAGTCGAGTTACGGCACGAGCGAGCTTCGTCGAGGGCCCTCTATCAGTTGCTGGTGGGAAGATATGTAAGTGAAAGCGCAGCCATGCAAACATTAAGGTTTCGCGGCGCGGGACGGTGGGCCGGCGCCAGCGCTTACAGACTTCGAAGCTCCAAAGCTTCAAGCTTCACCACCAGTCTGTTCAAGACCCAATTCATACGTATCGTCGACCCGACTCGTCATACGGCAGCCCTTATCACCAGGCTTCGGGACGAGGGAAAGTTGGAGGCAGTTGTAGAGGAAAGTCGGAGGTGGTTGTAGAGGAATAGGTGGACGGTGGTGGATTCTTATATGTAGGTCGAAGCAGCGAGCTGCAAACGATTCAGCCTTCTTGCTACCAGGCTCGCGGTCGTACCCGCGTCATCACAACGTTGTTACGAGATTGGTAGTTCACGCGCACGTCCAGTCGTCTCGTTATGTCAATCCCTTCCATGGTCTCCCACTGGCTCACCCTGCATAACTCTCTACCACCTCGACCTTTAGGCGATTTGTCCACCCGCAGCTCTCCAGGCGGCCTTACTATACCTCTTCGATCTCCTCTCATCGCTCATACATCTCCAATTGGCCCTTTTTAGCCTCAGCCACCCTTGTCGAGACGCGGACGACTGGTGGTTTCGATTTCGTGCCCAACGCGCAGTCTATCAGATTACCTATAACCTTTATCAATGGTTACTTATATTCCGCTTCATCGACCGGAACTTACTATGCCACCCATAATCCTACAGCTTTACTCGCTGTAGAGGTCCCTATTCGTTTCGAACTGTCTTCGATACCAAAATGCGACGCACGGTCCCGGCACGCACCCCACGTTACTCACTCGTGGACACGAGTCTCTGCATATTCGTTGGCGGCTCTTTTGCCGCCTTCCGTCGTGAGACTAGAAGCTATTGATATCTTCCGCAATGAGGCTGCCTCACGACTGTACAGCAAATCCTTGCTATAAAATGTCCATCCGGTACCAATACACACCTTGCGTCTTCCTTGTGGACTACATCAGCACCGTCGTACACGACGATGGATTTCCTTGTTGAAATTACTGAACCCTACCTCACCACTATGAAGTCCCTGATGGATACAGTACAGCTCCTCCACAAGCTTCCCGGGAGTCCCTCTGTCCTAAGGCTACGAGAGCAAGTACAGGACTTCGTGCGAATAGTGGGGTGCCTCGTACAGACCATGCAGACCGTCCACCGAGTCTCGCCCAAAGTCGCGGCCCACAAACTGTTCTCCTACATCGACGAGCAAATCCGTGACTACCCCCACAGCCTAGACAAGCTGACCGCCGAAGTCAACAAGCACTGGGCCCGCCTTTCCGATAAGCTGACATCGGGCGGGCTGCGGTGGATACTCCTGGGTATCTTCTCCACGGATGGCTGGATCCGGATATGCCGCCACGTCGAGGTCTTGATCAAAGAGAAGAAGGAGTGGCTAGAGAGAGTTATATGCTTGTTGGTAAAGTAAGCTCTCTCCCTCCGGGTTTCCTCTCTCTGGTAACTGACGGGGGCGCGTTTCTAGCCCTCAATGGCGGCACCTCCTGCGCGACGAATACGGAGAGACGAGGCGCCGTATAAAGGACGTAGGCCTTTCTTCAGACCTCGACAAAATGCACCTGGATGTGCATACCATCTGGACGCAAGAACCAGCAAGGTTCAACGTCACGACGACGGAGTTCAGCCTGCTTTGCGACAATATCAACATCTGCGCGCCCCCCGACCGCTCTCTTTCGATGTCGTCTCACTCTCAATTGCCTGCGGTCAATCTCGACCATCTATCCCCTCATGACCCTTCTTCATTCCACCTGCATACATCAGTATCATCAGTCGATGTCGACATACCTTCTGGTGCTCCTTCCTTGGCTGAGCTTTTGGGAAGTCAGGCTTTGTTGGGAAATCAGGCTTTGTCAAAGGTCGTCGACTTGTCCACCCGTAGCGCTGCATTGTTCCGCCCGACGGAGCACGAAGCCTCCTCAGACGGCCAGCGATACCCCATCGTACCCTTCACTTCTGAGCCGCCCTTGCCAATCCAGAGATGTGCCACTAGCCCGGGTATCTTGGATTTATTCTCAGGCGAACGCGCAACGAAACAGCTCAGCATCACCGTCGGGCCTGACGCAGATCGATTCCACATCACAGGCCGCGTCCACACTCTCACCATCAACACCCACCGCGGAGACAACTTCACCGCACCGATCAGTGGCGGAATCGTCGGCGGCGTGAGGAATTCGAACCATGGTAGGTGCCTTGCCGGGAACACCTTTGCTTTCACTCAATTTCCGACGTGTGTGTTTCTGTAGTCGAGAATTTTGGACCATGGGAAGACCGAGTGGTGGGAGAGCTCGACTAAGCCCTCCGCGACGGTTCTGTAGTCTGTACGTGTTTACTGGTATCGCTCCTTGATGTTCATTCTTTTCGTCGTGCCGACCCTTTCTCATCGCGTAGCGACAGTGGTTTCCTCGAATCTGAGGACTGGAAAACTTAGCGTCTGTCCGTGTAATGCTGCTCTTCTGCAGGTGGTCGACGTAGCCTGGTGCACAGTGAAGCATCTTGTTCTTGGAACGCTCAGCCTCGCTGGGTTGGCGTTTTTGATGTTCAATTTGGCATGCACCATAGCAGTTCATCGTGGTCTGGCGCGTTTAAATAGCGTTAACGCTTTGATAACGCATACTCGTCCTGCTGTCGTAACCGGTCATCTGTAAAATTATTGCAAAGCGGGTGGGCCTCTGGCATTTTGATGGTAAGAAAAATTGTAAACAAAATATCGTGCACCTGTGCTATTCGAGGAATCCAGCTTGTCCCTTTAAACGTGTAACCCATCGCATTATCTTCATAAAAACAAAATACCGCGCGATAGTTGAGCTTGATTCGATGATGGACCACAAGGAGCTTCTACATCGACAGAGCATGAATGGCGTACTTCAAGTTGCTCTTACAGTTGTGACTGTGCGAGTGTTTTATTGACTGTAGGAGTTTCTACTGACTGTGGGAAGACGGCAGCATTCTGCCGAAGGAACGCAACGGTCTTCCTGCCCACGGCGCTGTCAATCTGACTATCTGACTATCTGCCTGGTCCTGCTTTGTATGCCGACAAAAACTGGCCTTAAATTGTCTATCGGATTCTCCGCAGTAGAAGAACTATGTCCCTTACATGCGCCGTGAGTAACATTTGGTAATATGGTTCATTCTGTACTCATTCAACTGACTTCTCTATCTTCGGCTAGACTCGTTGAACCTACCCCAGATCTTCAAAGCACACAGCCTACATGCTCGTAAGACGTAGGACTTGATGCTTGATGAGTAGGGTCGGGAAAAAGGACAAATACCTCTGTTAGAGTCAAGCAAGAACGTACGTGGCTTCCATTTCCTACGACGGGCTTTCACGACCTAAATTTTTGCAGACAAGTTTGCCACTAGCAACGGCTCGGATGGTGAACTCCCAGAGCGATAAATCACTCGAAGAATGTAGAAGAACCTGCGCCGTCAAGATCACGAGTTCCTAAGAAGCTTCTCTCGTGAATCAGGTGAAGTTACGAGCTCGCCGTGAGAAAGAATACAGGCAACGAGGATGATATTAGAGTTCCCGCAGCAACAATAGCACTATCAGTTAAAGGCTTCGCTCACGCTCGAGTCTGTTCCCTCACCCCGCAGATACCCCCATGACGGTGCGCAGCCTAGAGAATAATTGCTTCATTTACCACCATTGATCTTGCATCCATAGTACATCGGGGACTGCGTCTTCATAAAAAACCTGTCAAAGCACAAGTTTCAAGCCTTCATCTCCAACGATAACGGAGGTAGCGCCGCCTGGCACACCTTGGCCGACTCCTTCAAGTCCGGCAGATGGGGACGCTCTGGGTGGGATGTAATAGTCTTCAGAAATGAGAAGGACACATGGCGCAAGGGCGTCTACATGTATATCAAGGACGTCACCGTCTACATCACGATCCATGGTCCCGACGACATTCGCATCGAGTATGGACGAGACAGCTGCGCTGCAATTAGCACCGTAATTATGCCTCTGTTGCCAGAATTCGACCTCGACTCTGGGGGTCCAAATACGCGCCATCGACGCCCATCTTCCCAGCCCTACATCGGCGACTGCGTCCTCATCAGAAACGCATCAAGCAAGCGGTTCCAGGCGTTCGTATCGAGTCACAATGGGGGATCCAACAGTTGGTTCACCTTGACTAAGTCGTTCAAGGATGGCAGGTGGAATCGCTCGGGATGGGAGGTCATTGTGTGCAGGAACGCGGAGGATACGTGGCGCAAGGGTATGTACATCCACGTCAAGGATGTCACCGTGTATGTCACAGTCAAGGGAGTTGATCATGTCGAGTTCGAATATGGGAGGGAGAGTGTCGAGACCGAACACAGACGGGACGATGTCGAAACCGAAGACGGAGGGAACAATGTTCATAGGAAAAAGGTTGGGCGTCAGATTGAGATGGCGGAGGCGGGCCTGGCCTCGCCAGTGACTACCTTCCAGGAGAAAGACAACGAGTCAGAAACACCATACAACGACTATCAGCCGTCCCCTAAAGAATTCGGGGCGCAAGATATCCAAGGATTCGACGGGTGGGCCTAGTCACTGTATTATTCCATCCACGATGATTTGTACAGAATAGGTCCGAGGTGTGGCAACTTGTTGGTTATCTTTCCGTTTGCGTGTCTTTTTGCTGCTGAGGGACAGTTAGCTTCCGGCTTGCTGATGTAGGGACGAGTTCATTGGTGGGGGTCATTGCCGTGCCCGTCATACGGCCGTCCGTTATGATATTGTCGAATCGTCATCAACTGCGATGCTATTGGAATGGATGAGTATATGGGATCCCAAATTCGAAAAACCGGTGATACGATATGGGGGAAATCATCGGTATGCAAGCACAGCATTTCATGTCGCTCGAAGAGCAGACGTGTCCTAGTGGCATGGTACTTCAGCTTGTGAAGCTTGGTATTTAAGTCAAGGTCAGACATATGCTCGCCTTCTCTTGTCGCCTGACATCATCCTATAGGATCTCGCCCGGTTTGATTACGTGGATACATCTACTCCCGAGACATTAATGCAGGGATAGAGTCATTGACTTTCTTGAAAGCCCTTGACGAGGATGAAAATTTGACACCATTGGGCTCCATGATTGGAGAGTTCCCTCTCGATCCTCAGGTATGCCCCCTCAGCAATATTTTGTGCCCGAGGCTCATATGATTTGATCAGTTGGCGTCATTGCTCGTCGCGAGCCCCAATTCAGATGCGGTGAAGAAATTCTCACAATTACTTCTATGCTTTCTGGTGCGCATATTTGCGGCTTCTTGGGTTCATTACCTTTATTCTATTTCGGTGCCCAGAATCTCGTGAAGGGCGTTCTTTGATCCATGTAAGTCGCAAATTGACTGAACCGAGTATAAGTACTGACGAAGAAACCCAGGTGCCAAGGCTAATACTTCTTCATTACTCTTTACTCAACGGGAGACGTATGCCAAAACAGATATGCCGATGATGTACAGAGTAAGAAAATAGAAAATAAGAGAAAAGGAGACGACGGGAGGTGATGAAGTCAGGGTGCGGGGACGCGGGAACGACGGCTCACGGACGATCTTCAAGTATATAGTCCTCGTACCGGATCCCACGGACCTCGTCAGCGTCCCATGACGGCGTGCTCACGTCGTGCTCCTGTTCTCCACCAGTAGCGGCCGAGTCCCCGTCATCCCCTTCTTCATCAGTGCATCCTTCTCCATCATCACCCTCCAAGTCTTCACTATAAGCTCCATGGTACCGGTCCTCCTCGGCAACTCCTTCATCGTCATGAACAGCGGCTGCGCAGGACCTATCGGCCGCACCGGCGTTCTTGCGCTCGCGCTCGATAGCTGCCTGCACTCTCATCCTTCGCGGAACCGCAGACCGGAGCTGGGCCAGCGACCGCGCATAGTCCATGCGCTTCGCCCCGCATATCGCCCATTTCTTGTGGCTATCGAGCCCGTCTTTCCTGCGGTCGTACGAGCTACATCACAGCCGGGTCGTCAGTGAGCACTGACACGGGAGGGAACGTAGAGGGGGGAGAGGGGAGAAGGAGAAGACCACTGACACGTGTCCGCAGAGCTCGCACCGCGTACCAGCATCCCCCTTCCAACAGTGCCAGCCATGCGCGGACTTGTCCCTCCCGACGACTATCTGGTCGCAGTGGGAGCATCCGTAGATCTGCGAAACATCCAGATGTCAGCGCTTGCCCCGCCTGCAGCGTGCTTTGATGCTCACGTCTAAAGCAATCTTTGTATAGGTTCGTACTTCTGGTCCCAATTCTACTGTGAATTCACCCGCGATAGTGGTAGGTGTCTGGCCCCCTCGTGGCCGCTTTGTTGGAGACGAAGTTTGGTGACAAGTATCTTCGGTAGCAATACCGACGCGACATGCAAAGGCATTGACGTCGTCTTTCCCCGCCTTGCGCTTTGCGTGCATCTTGTCACCATCCTTGCACTCGAAGTGGCCCGCAGCTATGTTCACAGATGCATTCAGAGCCTGGTCGGGAGGCTCAACTTGTTTGTAAGTGGAGATTCCTGTGGTTCGGAAAGCAGGAGAGGTCCTGGCATTCTCGCCGCGCTCCTTCGTCTTCCCCCTCGGGGTCTTGTCCCCACCTTCCGCGCTTTTCTCCGCTGAGGCAGCTGTGGGTGTTCGCTGCGAAGGCCAAATGAACTCGTTCAGCCTCCCAGTTGCTGAAAGCGGCTTCGAATTCGCGCTCGCGGTGTTCGTACTCTTGCCACCTGATTTCGAAGATGGCGCGATGGTACTGCGTGCGCGGCCAGAGACGTTCTCGTCAACGACAGGAGTCAGAGTCACAGGTCGCAGGGAGGCTTTATTGCTGTTGTTGTTTGAAGGCGCCATTAGTAAAGACAGAGGCAGCAGGAGGCAGGGATATGTGGTCGAGGAGCACAGTGTTAAATAGACGGACGCGTCGTGCTGGGAGCATCGCAGAGTGGCGCGCTCCTTTGTTCGAAGGCCACGGGCGGACAGGATGGTCGACCTCGTTGAGAGCGTAGGCCATAATGGAGGCGCATTCATTCTTATTCTTCTCCCCGGGGGCCCACGCACAATCGTCCAAAGAAAGCTCCGCGCCCATTCTACCCCTCCTTTACATCGTTTCTCGAATATCAAATGTCAACGATACGCCTGCGCTAAACCCCAAAACCCATCCCGGGGAATCGAGGCGGGGCGAAATACGCACACGCTGCATGCAAGTGCGATAAAATACGAAACAAAACAAACGTGAGTGTGACGATATCATGGTGACGATGAATCTGCATCGGCAGTCGACCATGTACATGGATACCTTGACCCGAGGCCTGAAGCTTGAACGTTGAGGACCGTCAGCGTAAGAACGGGGCTGCCCTTAAGATACTTAACTGGTAACTGGTTATGCGGAGATGATGATGATGATGATGATGATAACGTGAACGTAGAGGTAAAGGTGGATGGCGGTGAGGGGTTCAGAGCGACGGCTGGACGGAGTGGGAGATACCGATGGTTAGTTGGTTGGGGGGAGTCCGGGGGTGTGATGAGGGCGAGATGGATTGATGAGGCCTTTAGGGGTGGATTGGAGAGGAAGAAGTGCGAGGCTTACCAAGTACTCTGACTTTCGGCTTTGACTTTGCTCCTCAATGCCCACCAATGCCCCCCCAACACGACATGTGGATTGATTATCGATCATTCGCGCCAGACAATTCCTCTACAAGTCTGTCAAGTACCCTTCACTGCATATCGCATATCATCCGCCTACATATGTGCGCGTGGTTGACGTAGACACGACGGCTCTATGCCTCCGACTCACAACTTACCTCGTCCGCGTCAGAGCCCATGGACGCTCGCTCGAATCCTGAACTGATTCTCTCAACTGCTATCTCGCTACCTGCCATGGCCAGTACCACATCTCCTAGTTCGCATGCATATGCGTGCGGTGGTACCTCCGCTTTGATCTCGCCCTTTGAGGACGCCCGTCGCCTTGGTGCCTGGAGGATTGGTGCCTGTAGGATGGAATGTGGAGGATGATGGAGGGATGATGGAGAATGGGAGGATGGGGCGTGATGCATTGATGCCTGGAGGACGGGACGCAGAGCCAGTCGGACGGCGGGACGGCGACCCACGAGCATAATCGTACCACTCCTCCGTGCGCGTGGCCTTGAGGCGTTGGCGGTGGGAGTCGGGTGCGGAGGGAGTTGGGTACGGAGACTGTCTCAGATCTCCACCGCGCAATCCAATCTGCGAAGCCAAAGGCAAAGTCAAAGTCAAAGAAAGGATTTGATGATTTATAATTATGCCGCATCGAATCTGCGCGCCCAACGACGCAACGAAGCCGGTACAAATCTAACGAGACTTGGAGAAGGACTCGACGCGACGCGAGAAGACTATTCTGATACCCAGACGCTGTTGTTGCTGTCGAACGCTGAACGCGTTAGAGTGATGGAGTATGGAGTGAGATGCACGTCGCTTGTCGCACGTCCGCCCCCGCCAGTCTGGTCTTCCTGGCGGCCAATATTAACGTGCAATACCAATGTGCGATTCGTGAGTAAGTGAGTGCAAGTTTCGTCTCGTCTCGTGGCGACCCCGCAAGGTGCCAGGTGCCAGGTGCCAGGGTTCAGGCGAAAACGACCCTCACCAACACACCGCGCCGCTTAGGATTAGGGTATGCCAGCCATGTAGCCAGGGACCATGGAGGCTCGAAGCTCTATTCCGGACTTCTTGACCACCAAGGGACACGAGAGGGACACGAGAGGACGTCGAGAGGATGTCTCTCCATCTTTATCCTTATCATCTTTATTCTCGCACACTCTAACACTCCACCTTCAACATCTCAACGTCACCGTCTTCCAACACTTTCAGTGTTTCGACGTTTCTGCCCTCGTGCAGCTATGCACAAAAGGTTTTGGAGTATGTGTATGGAGGTCCTGCTGCAGCCGTATACCTATGCGTTTGGCTGACGATTGCGCTGACGGGGAGGCAGCTGGCACGCAGGCAGCCTCGCGAAGACGCCTTGACCCAAATAGGCAGATACAGCGCTTATACCTAATCTTGACCCTTATTTTGCGAAGCCTGAAGCTGAAGCCTGCGCCGCGCAGGAACGCTGGACCTAGGATCTGGTGCTAAAAGATTATCATTTGCGGGGATCATGCGTCATGACGCGGGGACCGGCTGCTGTTGTGCGGGATCCCAGGACCTTCAGACTTTCAGAGATGATCAGTAGTAACGGCCCCTCACCAGGTGAGCCATGCTTACCTGAATCACCATTGTATATTCACGTCTATCTATAACTATAGAACCATGTGGAGGCGGCGAAAACGTGGCGGATGTCGATATCAGAGCCCCCAGGAACGATCCATTCGGCCAGTTGCAGTCGAAGTCCTTTCGATGCATGTTCATGTGACCGCATGTTTAATTGACTTGTATGAGGGAAAGTACCGACCACACGGCGCGTCTTCGTTCTCGAGCTGGCCGTTCAGTCTAACAAACCCTAATTAGGAGAAACCAAGGCCCGTCGATGTCCTCACGAGATTGCAGCTCTTTCCGATATGTCGTGATGCGGCGTCTTGTTCGTTGCGTAACTAATGGATCTACCGTTGCTGGAAGAGACACACCAGGCATGCTCCTCGGTGTGTTCGTGCGAGAACACTTGGTGCAGAAGCGCATCCGGGAACTAGATTTCGAGGGTGCATCCCGTTGCGCGTCTGGTCCCTGTCTACGAAATGCGTTGAGATGAGGGGATCATCGAAAAGGTGCGCAAATGAAGTAACTCGCTGCTGTCCAAGAAAGGCTTTATTGCTAGCTACTGTATAGTTCGACATAACGAGATATAAATGGCCGTAAGACTGTGTGAATGTGAATCTGCAGGGCCTTCGCAGTTCGTCGCATCTTCGGTACCACATCCGGTCAACGTCTCCCGTACAAATCAAATTCTCCTTCTGATACTGCATGTCGTGCACAAGTGTTTCATCATTTGCGTTGCTTCTATCTATACTAATAGCAATGCCATAGTTCAGTGACCTTCATACGACTCCACGACGCCGTCTCGCCGCGAGTCTAGATGGTTGATTTGAATACTTGTGTTCGCGTGTCACATCAAGGAAGTGCGGCTTGCATGATACCTGATGGGTGTTTCGTCATGAGCTATCGGTCGTCAGCAGACACTCAATGATACTTGCTTATCAGTCCCCACCCTAGGTCCCTGAAATGCGTCGAGGGCTTCGCGATCCACCGAACGACAATGTTATTTGACAGATGTTTGTCGGCGGTTCTGGTCCTGCGAGCACTCATACTCACGCGCATAGGCAGTTGGACACAGGAGTTGGGCACAGGGACAACATCTGAATTGGGCGAGAAACGTCGAAATTTCTCCGCGGCTGGACGAAGCTCGACTCCAACTGGGACGGTACAAATCAAGAACTACACTACTTATAAGAAGGCTGCTGGGCTGGCGGGGATGGACACCTCGTCTCTTGAGCTCCTAACGACAGCAGCGTAAATCGAGTAAGACGATTCACCGCAAAATGGCGCAGTTGCCCCTCGACATGACGTTCTTGCTTGCGGCGTGGTTAGAGGTGCGTAGAAGGTGATCCCGCTACACCGTCGAGCTTACGATCCTTTTAGGCACTCGCATACGGTTGGTTCTCCGTCATGGATGCCTGCCTGCCGATTTGATGTTCGACTACCGTCAGGATTCTTCCTGTGTCTCTTCTGCGGGACTCTGCTGTTCAATTCCGGCAGTGGCCACCGAAATGATATCCACGGTAGAGTGAGTCCCCTCCTCCCCCGTGCGCCGATGATTGTGTGATTCTGAGTCGAGCTGAGTTCGTATGCATCGCAGGTGATGGTCGGCATATCCTGCGTGATGTTCTTCATATCCACCTGGCACCTCGCCATGAACGCGTTCCGCCTGCTGCAGGGCTTCGCGGTGCACGCTGGCGCCCGAGGCGGCGCCCTAGCGTATCTGGGGAACATGCGCATGTGGGACCATATTCTGAAGGACACGCTCTACGCAACGCAGGAGATTCTCGGGAACGCCGCTGGGGTGGGTATTTGGATTTGCTAATCGCATCGTAGGCCCTGTGGTCCGCATCTGATGCACGTCGCGTGTTCTAGATATACAGGTGCTTCATATTGTGGAACAGCGACTGGCGGATCATCGCCCTCCCTCTCTTGCTCCTCGTAGGTAGCATAGGTACTGCTCCAGGTGTCTTCATAATCATATCCCATTCATCTGACACTGCCCCTGCCCGCCAACAGTCTCCGGCTACACCGTCTGCGCGCACTACACACAAGTCGAGCCCACCGAAACCATCTTCGACCCGCGCCTCAAACCATGGCTCGAAGCCTTCTACTCCATCGCCGTCGTGCAGAACGTCATCACCACCACCCTAATGGCCTTCAGAATCTGGAGGACATCCGCGCAGTCGGCGCAGTACAGGACGGAGAACGCCCTGCTGCCCGTCGTGCGCATCCTGATCGAATCGGCGGCGCTGCAGCTCATCGTGGAGGGCGTGCTGCTGGCGCTGTATTCGAGGAATGCGAATGCGCAGTATGTGTTGATGGAGCTGGTGACGCCTACGGTGGTACGCCCTGTGTCCTCTGCCAGCTAGTTTTGTGGAGGGACGCTGATTGATGTATTGTTTATATGTTTAGGGCATCACGTTTAACGCTATCACCATCCGCATCAAGCTCCGGGCTATACAAAAGAGTGCCAGCTCTACGGCATTCTCGAGGTCTGATCAGGTGCAGACCATTGGGAGCGTGCCCATGAAGCGCATCCAAGTCGATATCACCACCGAGATGGAGGACGATGCGGGGATGAAGCAGAGCTTCCCTGCAAGCTCTGTTCATACCCGATCCGAGGCTTGATATATAACAGATGTACTCTACCTCTCTTTGACGATTCCTGGTGATTACTTGTGCTTAGTGTATTCTTGGTTACCTTTTGGATGTTAGCGATATCGGCCTATGTTTGTGGGAATCGGACTCTTCCTGTATGTTTTGTACGTGATTCTATGATTCTTCGTTCCTCTGAGTACGCAAGTACAAACACAATATGATCATAAAGATCATAAATGATGAGGTGATGGTTGGCTGACAGCTGGAGGACGGGAAACTCACATTGAGCTCTGATATGGACAAGAATCTTGATGCATTGACGAGAGATCAAAGGGGGTTTGTATGTGGAGACTTCAATGGATTTGGGCGATGGGTGCGTGCCTCAACCACCACCATAACTTTCAAGGCCTGCCCTCCGAGTAGGGTCATGGCGCTGAAAAATGGCCGGATGCTGCAGAGCGTTGCATATGGGCATACTATTTCATAATGATCATACAATGTACATTTTACATGTGTAACAAAACAGAAATCAAAGTGGGTGATTCAAATGTATTGAGGGTGATTCCAAAACTTCACCAGTGTGCCTCGACCAGTCACCGTAACGGGACGAACATCCTCCTTCCAATTTCCCAGCCACTCCTCGTCGAGTGGACACATCCACTGCACGTTTTGATATCCGGGGACATCGCGATACTTCCTAGTTCCGTAATAGAAGGGCTTGCCGGGCGAGCTGGTGTACATTTTGTATTCCATCGCCCACTCAATGCATTCCAAAGTCGGGATGTCATCGAACAATTGGTCGATGACGTCGCGCGTGATGAAGACGTTCGAGGAGATCCGGAGGAACTTCAACTTGGTGCCGAAAGGTACGATGGAGGAATCGACGGGGTGCATGGTCTGGAATCGAGCGTATGAAGTCAGATGCGTCCCTCAGTCCACGGAGAAAGCAGTACTCACCTCGATGTCCAGAATTTCCAGATTCTCTATCCTCGCAAGAAACACTCTCTGTGTTTCCGGCGACAATGTTGCCGAGCGTAGGGATAGCACTCTGACACTCCGGAATGTTTTGGGGCTGCAACGTCCGTCATCTGCATAGTAATAGCTGAGCGAGGTCCTGAGCCGCCGAATATGTCTACCATGGAGCAAGCCGAGCGCCACGGGCAAATGTGCACTAACGTTCTCCAAGTGCGGGAGGACAGTGTGATCGAGACGATCACAAAGGATGTAGTGCATAGGATGAAGGCGCAAGGTCTTGATATGATGGAGAGGACGGGCGAAGTCCGCGAAATATTCTGGCGGGGAACGCATATCACTCCAAACGAGCTGCACGAGGGAAGGCGATGCCAGCGGCACGAGCCGGTCGCGGGTTGGGTAACGAGACTGGTGGATTTGCAGTCTGCGAGCCGGGAGGTCCGGTGAGGTCAAATCCGTCCCCTGCACGTTGTGCTGTCGTATATCCTCAGGAACGACCGTTGCGAAGTTGTCAAATTGGAACACCTTGAGGTTAGGCAGAATGTCGATGAGTAGCGCGATCATCTCTTGCTCCCTTTTCTTGAGAGACCGGCCAGCCCAGGAGACCGCAAGTGTCTTCACCAAACGGTGGTTCTCCTTGTTTTTCAGCATCTTCGCGTAGAACAGCTCGAGGGTGCTAATGGGGTGCAGTAGCTGAGAAGGCTTTGAGGTTACATTGACGTTGATGTAAAGAAATGGCGTCAGAGTGTTATGCAGGGTGCTGCATGTCCGCGACAGTGCTAAACAAGAACTGGTGGGCATGAACTTCGCGAGTTCCAGCACCGTCTCTTGTGGAAGGTCGGAGAACGAGGGCATAGCTGTTGACTCGCGGTGGGAATATAGGTGATGGTCGTGGTTGTTGAATGAGAGGGAAGTGGATGGTACGGTGGTAAAGTAGTTCGATGGAGGGATCATGTGACGGTCTTGCTTCATTCATCGAATGGCCACAACCACAATGTCCTATTGTTCATTATCTTTTGAGAGTGGGTAGATTGGCCACTACCGGTGGCTTGGCGAAAGCCTAGATGGGATGCATCATGAAGTGTCGGCGCTGTCTACGCTCCTTGCTTGAACGTCGGTTATACTCCAGAACGCACCATGTGTTGCCGTCGACGAAATGCTGAGGGGTAGGCTAAGTAGGCTATGCGAGTGATATTGTCAATGTCAACTGTAGCCGTTACCTACTTTCCTGCGTAGGAAAAAGAAGCCTTGGAAAGCATTTGCAGCCGCTTTGCATTTTCGAAGATCTGAATGATAGGGAGATACGATGCGAAGCGGGCTAACACGTCAACCCGGAATAGAGCCTCCATGGCTGCTATATCCTAAGCGGCGCGGGATACGCGAACTTGAGACTCATCATAGTGTTCGTCCAGCGATCCTCCATTTCTCGGACGGGTCGTTCGACATTAATTCCTGGTCGGGTTGTGATCGCGTAGTGTAGCATTGCCCAACAGAGTTGTTTCCTCTGACAGAATCCACGCGCCCAAAACCACGTTAGAGCGTCGGAGTTTTGGTCGGAGCTCAAACGTTCAACTTTCAGTGCCAGCGTCTAAAATTCTGATGGATACTGAGTATTGGGTACTGAGTACTGAGCAACTCATAAGCCTCAGACCTTCATCTTGAGGTGACATCCCTTGTAGTAGACCACAGACTCACTCTGACTGACAAGTTCGGCTGCAGATGACCTTCACTTTGTCGCCAGAAACATGGATTCACGTATTCGAGTACCTCAATCAGAGCGAACTCGCTCCAATGTTATACATCTCGCATTCTATGAAGGGGAGTGTCGAAGCAGTGCTTTACAAGGAAGTGGAAATCGTTGACGCCAGGACGGGGGCGGGAATCTCCCATTTTGTCGACCAGTCCCATCGAACAATCACGAAAGAGGATGGCCGTTTGGCTGGCGTTGTTCGAACACTCCCTCACTCAATGGCAAGTTCACATGCAGGAGCCACTCCCAGAAGAAGCACCCTTAACCGCTGCCCTTTACTTTCCTTACGCAACTTGAAGTACCTCGACGTATTTTACCATGGTGTGGTGCTCATGCCTCCAGTCGTCGATGCAACTTGCCAAATCACCAGTACAACCCGCCTTTCGTATCCTTCCATCGTAAAGGACCCCATTCCCTTTGCGGACTTCCTCGGATCACTACCTGCATATGATGCCCGACAGTTCTATACGATCTATACCCCTGGCCCCCACCGCATTACGCCTCCTCTGACAACTGCAGTACGCCTCATTTGACTTTGCACCGAGTGTCCTTGCAGATAGACAGGTTCCTCAGATAGGCTCCGCCTCTCTCCTAGCCAAGTCACCGCACTGCTAGCCTTTGGAGCGACCGACTCTACGCTTCGAGATAAATTTAGAGTGTCCAATCACTTAACATCACATCCTCGGGTACTCATCTAGTGACTATGATCAAGCGCGCTGGGTTATTCCAAGAGATCAAGCATTTCAACATCTTTTCGGATGTAGGTCAATTAGTTGGCACACGTACATATCTGGAGGTTGACATCCTATGTTAACTGCAGCATTGGGTGAAAATTGGGGATATAGTGGCCGAGTCTGCGATCTTCCTCCGGCAAACCAAAGTCGAGTACTTGCGAGCCGGCCTCGTTTGCGACGACAATCAAGAGTTCGTTGAGTCGCTTTTCTGGCTCGTTCCCACTTTGAAGATCTTCGATTTCGAACGCATATCATTCGAGACCGGGGATGGGTAGCATCGATTCCGCAGAGACAAGTTGGCGGATGGATACGAAGTGATTGAAACCCGCCCAATGTCGTGGGGGTCTCAGTGGTCGATAGCTAGCTAGGAGCGGCTTGAGATAGCCCTCGTTGAAGTACAACCAAAGCGAAGCAACTGGATCCAGCGGGGTCCGCACGAGGCAGCTTTGGGGTCGCAAGTGTCGAAACATCGAGTGGGTTAGTGTCTAGTGGACAAGTAACAATGGACCGCCAACTCCTGTGCTCCCGCCGTATGAATACGAGCGAAATCGAACTCGGCATCAGGCGCTCCAGTCAGTTGCAATCACGTCCTTTTCCGATCTCCCAGATGGGGCTCTCTCGATACTCAGTTCCAAATTTGGCTACCAAATCCACGCTCTCTCGAAGTCCGGCATGCGTGCGCTGAGAGGTTCGACGGAGGAAACACCGAATAGGTTCAGATGAAATAGCAGCTCAACGACTTAGCCCACACAAAGTTTCAACACGAGAAGTGATTAGGACGCACTCAGTGTGAACGAGCAGCATGGGAAGGGGCGGCTGCTTACTCTGGATGGCAACCGGTAGTCCTCAGGGTTCAATGTGATGCTGACAGGTGTGCTACCCGATCCACTGTCAGGTCGACGACTATTTCGACGGCGCAGGTGGGTCTACACGACGTTTATCATGAGGATCCACAAAGACAGAAACGAGGCTGACGGCGTGACATGTGAAGCCTGCTCGATGCAGCTCTGGGCTGGAGGCACTTCGCTAGTTGGTGAATCAAGAAGTGGCTGAAGGGTAGGCGGTGGAGGCAAGGTGAGTATACCACAGGACATCATGAAGATGCTTACTCATGTCCTCGTAGTTTGAACTTCGCTCGTTGGTAGGAGGCAAAAACACAAGCCTTATTGGAGCAACATTAAAGTTGTTTAATCCTTCATATTTGACATGTCTTTCTCGCTGCGATCAACTCGCAGCACGCGACCAAGGGTAGAAGATGCGTGTATTGAGAATGGCCAAGAAGGAGAGGGAATAGGAATGCGCCGAGAGGAAAACGCGAAGGGAGGTAAGTCAACCGCCCCGAAGTTGGAATACAGGTACTCATTGCTCCGAAGTCGATACTACGCGGGCGCCAACGGGCAGCGCCCCCCTCCACGAATCGAGTCGAGTCAACTTGGGATACACTGGGTTGACATGTTAGCCCGCTTCGCATCGTATCTCCCTATCATTCAGATCTTCGAAAATGCAAAGCGGCTGCAATGCTTGCCAAGGCTTCTTTTTCCTACGCAGGAAAGCAGGTAATGGCCACAGTTGACATTGACAATACCACTCGCGTCGCCTACTTAGTCTACCCCTCAGCATTTCGTCGACGGCAACACATGGTGCTTTCTGGAGTATAACCGACGTTCAAGCAAGGAGCGTAGACAGCGCCGACACCCTATCTAGGCTTTCGTCTGAACCCGAGCTTCCATCTAACTCATTTAAATCCAACTCGTTGCCATCGTCGGAAACTTCTTCGCGTTCTAATATCTCGACTGCGATGTCACCTGTCTCAAGCGACTCATTATCTGAGTCGCTCTCGTTTTCCTCGCAGGTTATACTATCATCGGATCCAACTCCTTCCTCATCCTCAATAGTTTGAAGATCGGAGTCCAGAGGAGTTTCTTCTGATAGTTGTTCAACGACAGCAGGCTCCTAGAACCAACAGGTTCACCTTGTGGGAAATCGGCTAGGGTGAACCTGACTGAGACTGATCGAACAATTCCTCCGTTTGGAAGGTATGCGTGTGGTCGGTTTTTTTGGCCCTGTTCTTGACGAAAAGCCTTCAGTTTCGCAGCAAGAGAGGAAGAGAGGAAGCTGAAGTGAGGGCAGACGAACCTTGACATTGTCGCAGGTCATGGCCTTGCCTTGGATCGGAGTGGCATGAATGGACGTCGTCGGCCGCTCAATGACCAGAATACGCTGGCTTGGAGACCTTCATCACCAAAACGGCAGAGGCGTGATGCGCGTGGCACTATGCATCCCACGCTCCCAGACTTGTGTGGCGTCACAATCGATTCGCACAAATCCACGCGCAAGATTGTGACGCCACACACACCACACGGCTTGCCACACAACCTATCATAGAATTTATACTCTACATATACAAGTGCTATATGCTACTTATACTACTCATTCGCCCGCCTTTGTCTTCCACCACCTCTTCACAACCTTCTCGGAGCAGCTGGTAGATCAAGGATCAGTGCGATGAGAGTGAGAACATGATCGAGTTATGAAAATAAACTCACCGTTCTAGTGCGGCTGGCCGATGCGGCGGACGTGAACGCTCGGTCGCAGGAAGGATACTGCAGCTACAATTAGTGATGTGCCAGGCCAGGCTCAAAGCCCGGAGCCTTGCCATACCCAGCCTGAGTTGAGCCCGGCCCAGCTAAGCCGTATCGCAGGCTTTGGTAGGCTCAGGGCTGGGTGCAACAATTTGGAGGCCCGAAGCCTGAGGCCTTGACGCGGGCCTCAAAGTTTGACGCGGAGATTTCCGATCAACTGTATAGCCATTCTGGTGGGTCAACAATACTTTGTTGGCGTACTAAATTTATCTAGGAAGTATGGCCACTGGCACCGGTGTAGAACCACACTCTAAGTGTTCCGGTAAAGCATCTGCACGGGTGCTAGATCCTGCGAATGTTGGCGAGAAACAGTTGTCCTCGCACAAGGCTGCTCAAGCAGAGGCCATTCAAAAAGCGCGGGAAGCAGAGGCTCTTCGACGAGCACAAGAAGAAGCCGAGGATGCGGCTTCCCATGATGGTCCACCATCAACTTCCCAGGAGCCTATGGACATAGAGGGGGATTCAGATGATCATGGGAATGACAGCGAACATGGGTCAATTCATCTCACACGCCTTTGCTTTGCTCCCTCACGTCGTCCCAGATACTCCCGGGTCAGTGCGGGCCAGCAAGCGCAAACGAGCCCACACTGCCATTGACGCAGAATCTGACAAAGATCCTATACCACCGACATCAAGTACGGCCTCAAAACGACAAAAGCCTGTTGCGAAGCCACGACCTGGTAAGATTATGTTCGTTCTTGTAATGCAGCCTAACACCTCATCACCTAGCTTTAGTAACTGAAGAAGTCGATGAAGACGGCTTCCTGAAGGATATCAGCGTCCAGGACATCAATGATGAAGCTCCCCGGAAACAACGGGAAGACAGTAGCCGCGACATTCAAGTGTTCTTCTCTGAAGCATTCGAGACCCAGACCTCAGATGGGAAGAGGAGACGGCGACGGTGCATAAAATGCCCTAGGTGAGCGGTTATATGATACATGTATAATCAAGCCATATCCTCACGTTACCTGCATTAGAAAGCATGGCGACGAGCAACCATCATTCGTCGCTGATGTCAGTACACTGCGTAGACATGTGGAGTCAAACCACCGGGTACGTACCCTAAGTTGGTACGGTAATCTTCTCACAGGGTATCATTTTTTAGGCAGCATACATGGATTGGTGTGCGGCAAATGACTTCGAACCAAAACTGCCCAAGTATCGTGCTCAGATTCGCGAAAAGAAGGCAGCGAGCCGGCAGAAAACATTGGAGCCACATCTCAAGGAGATGCCAACATGCGCTCTACCATATAGTGACCATTTATATCACGAGGCGGCGATTCACTGGCTGGTAGAGAATGACTTGGTATGTACATCTACTCGGTCTACAAAGTTACTTGCTATCTAATGCACTATAGCCTATACAAGCCCTCGAACACCCATCATTTTGAAGCATGATTGATACTGCTGCCCGCGCAACGAACGGAGTCAAGCACCTTACACGCAAGATGACACGCCAACAAATCATGGATACCTTCAAACGTTCTCTGACGAAGATACGAGACCGTGTCAACGTAAGTCCATCATTTCAAGCTAACGTCTAGTCTAATCCTGCGAGAGTAGAGTGAGATGGTCAAGGGCCGTGTGAGCTTGACGTGCGATTGCTGGCAGGCGTCAAACGTTGATGCTTACTTTGCGGTCACGGCTCATTGGATCGAGGAGGAGCGGCCAGGTGTCTGGAGGATGGGCATGGCACTCATTGGCTTCACGCAGCTCAATAATTCCCACAACGGTAGGCGCCTCGGTCAAGCCCTCTATAAAGTTGTTGCCCGGGTACAGATCCAACGCAAAGTAAGTGTTATCTATGACGACGCCCCGCCATTACACTATACATGGTAATTAATGCACGTTAGGTGGGATATATTACATGTGATAATGCGTCAAATAACATCACAATGCTCGATAATTTTGCCCAATGCATGCGCGATGATGGATATTCCTTTGACCGCTATGAACAGCATATACGGTAAGCGTAGGGATTATAAGCATTGGTCTGAACAGAGGCTAATTGACGTCTAGATGTATTGCTCATGTCGTTAATCTTGCAACCCAATTGCTTCTGAATACATACAGCAAATCCAAGTACTACGACCCGGCCCATCCTGAGCAAGATCTTCTACTCGATGAATCGGAAACCCAGCGAGATGAGATTGGGCTGATTCGAACGATCTCAATCAAGGTAAGCCTATGGATTACCACATACAGGCTACAGTGTTTCCATGTCACGTTTAGGAGCGATCATCATCAAAGCGGAAGGAAATATTCCTTGATATTCAGCGTAGCCATCCTCCAAGTTCAAGATATACACATCCCGTACATCTCAAGAATGACATGGCCGTCCGATGGTCCTCAACATATATAATGCTTGACCGGGCGGAATCACTTAAAACGGTATGCTAGTAATACATCGGAATGACTAACTGACATTACTATAATAGGTCGTTGATGCCTTCCTACGCCGTTTGATGAGTGAAGAGACGTCTCGAAGTAAGCGTGATAAGCTCAATGCACTTATCCCTACTGCCGAAGAGTGGAAGCAAGTCCAGTCATGCGTCGGTTTATTGGCAGTATGTGTGCGAGGTTGCTCATTTACCAGGGTCACTACTTATTCGTGATTCTGATAGCATGCTGATAATGCCCAGCAAGCGTTCTCGTCGGAGAATGGCCCCTCGCTTCACCTGGTATTACCTGCATTGGAGGCGCTTCATCGGGCCTGGAAGGTGCGCTCCGATCCCCTTGCATGGCCCAAATATGCTCGGTTTGTGCCTGCCTTAGAAGCCGCACTGGAGAAGATCACGGAATACTACAGTTATACTGAAGATTCAGACGCATATACGACCGTAATGTGTACGTCCACCGTTACCTGTACGCATAACCGCATGTCGGTAACTCATCATGATACAGTTCTTGATCCGTCTTCAAAAGGCGAGCATATAAGAAAGCATTGGGGCGAGGATCTTTACAAGACCGCGTTGAATCGTCTGGAAGACATTGTGCGTTCATATCCCTATGATCTACCCCATCATTGTCTCATTGTTTACTTAAGTATCGGGACCGATACGAGGCTCTTTACACCAACGAATCTCAAGGCCCTACACCAGGTTCCCAATGTGCTGATTCCTCGACTGGCCGCAAAATCACTTGCCTCCTTCGTGAACTCTCAGATGATGAGGCCGATTCCGTTGCCGCACAAAACACTACAACCGCCAACCCACTTAGGCCATGGTTACCAGGATTTAATGAGTACATTCGGACGCCTAAGGAGAAGCTCAATGGGCTTCCCAGCGTTGAGTGGTGGGGCGTGAGTTCAATCAACTTCAATACTATATTGTGTTGTCCTCGCTAACTGACATATAGATTAACTCGAAACGGCTCCATGTATGGGCCTCCCTTGCTCGCGACTACCTTCCTATCATGGCGTCGTCAGTATCGAGTGAGCGCGCCTTTTCATCGGCGGGTATAACCATTACAAAACGGCGGAACCGGCTCAAGGGAGACGTTGTTGAAGCGCTGCAGGTACTCAAGTCAGTTTATCGGCGGAATATATTCTTTGAGGGAGAGTCGCTGGATGATAACGAAGACAGGGAAGATTTTGAGGACTTGGGCAATGATCTTTTCTTGGTGAATGATGATGGTGGTGAATTCACTGAACCTGATGACGATGGCGAAGACAACTTTACTATACAATCATTAGATTAGTGAACTACCTACACATTGTACTGTCAGCCTGGGCTTGAGCCCGAGCCCAGGCCCAACCCTTCTCAAGCCCACACACGAGGCTGGGCCTGTAAATTGTACAAGCCCAAGCCTTTGTATACCCGGCCCAAGCCTTGGGCTTCTGAGCCCAGCCCAGCCCGCACATCACTAGCTACAATAAGGCATGCCACGCGGGGCCTGTACGGCGCCGGGAGCTTGTTGTTGAACGGGTAACGTGGTAGCAGGTAATGGCGTAAGACCGTCATGCGCGCGCGCCAGCGTTGAGTACCGTCGTTCCAGCTGGGGGTCGATCTTGCTTGATATTCCTGTGATTCAGCGTAGTTGCCGCACCCGCGCCTAACCTCCGAGTGGAGGAAGCGGCTGGATCTCAGGCGGTTCCCATCACGTCTGACGTGTACAGCGGCAGTATTGGCGCGGGGTGCTTGTTGTCGAGGAATAAAAATACAGGCAGAGGGAGGCGGAGCGAGTCTGAAATGAGCAGAGCTGAATTTAATTGTGGTCAGCAAAGCTGGAGGCACACATATCAAAAGAATGGATGTCGCAATGCCTTGGTGCACCTTGGGACTGGGCTGATGTTAATCACAAACAGAAACAGCCTATCGTATCACACACCGAGTGAGCACCTGCTGATGCTGCCGTTCTCAGCGCAATTCATATGTGTCGCAACGGTGCGGACCTTCCCTACAACTGCGCTCGACGCCGCTGACAGCTGGGCCACGAATTGGATGACTGTGATCAGCAGGAACGAGGTAAATCGAGCATAACGACATACATTATTTGACTCCAATCCCGTTCGCAGCTGAATTTGTGAACAGGGTTGCTTTCCTTCGATAAGACCATCGACAAAATCCGCTTTGTTGGCTCTGTTGCATCTGAGAAGAGATCGGTTAATCTACGTGCCCAGATCATTTACTGATCACATCGAGAAGAGGCCGCTACTTGCGAGCCTACTTTCCGATGATCTGGCATGATTTGAAGGGTAGATGGTGTAGGCGATGAGAGACAGGATGCATTATTTCCACTCGGACTCTAACAAAACGTCAGTCACCCTCTCAATCATTCCTTTCAGAAATTCGAGCTCACTTGTACCAGAGCCTGCCATTTAGTATCTATCAGGAAAAATCTCCACCTCCTAAAGCGCTAATTAGTGCTTACGCGGGATTAGGAGAAATATCAGGTCGGTTTGAGGGCTAATTGAAGATGAGCATGAGCATAGGAAGGATAAGTTGAGCATGCTGCCGGACATCATGGGCCACTGGCATGCCATGGCAACGAGTCCGTTTTTTCTGAACTCCTAATCTCAGACTTGTCAATCTCAGGTAGTTTCAGACTTTCAGTCCATTCACATTCAGGATCCTTCATACTGTATATAGTGAATCGATCTGAGCCAATAAACACATAGGTTGGCGAAGGGTATGCGAGCTCGATTAGGGCGAGGCCTGCCATACCACATCAAGGTCACCAGCATGACCAAGCTGCCAAGTGCCTCAGTACGCACGCGCTGATCCTGATCCTCGGCAGCAAAATTCCAGCCTCTGGTTCAAAAGGTAGGAATCCCTGCGTGGCCGAGCCGTTACTGGACAAGTTTGATAGCAATGATGGAGGTTCGTGCGGTGAATCGTGTACGCAATGAAAACCAAAAGCCTCACGCCGGTATGTGTCGTAGTTGGCGGGTGCTCGGGGCAATCGAAGAGTGTGCGATGAAGCGCTGGCAGACTCAGACCTTCACATTGTGTTTTTCGGTGAGGGGCCGGGAGAGAGTCCGATGTACGTGGTTGACAATGTCGAGTAGCTCGACGAGGGAGATAATGGGTTGGATACGGTTGGGATTGACCTGCTTCGGCAGTGACACCATCTGCTGCCAACACAACGGCAGGATCGGGGTGGTTATGGTAACGTGCGGCTGTGGCGGGACAGGTGTACACGACAGTGAACTCTAATGCTCTGGCACACTGATTATAATTGTCGGCGACAATCTTTGCAAAATTTTGACCTTCCCCAGAGGCACCAGAAGGGACGTAAGACCCCGACGAAATCAGTGTTTGCAACAGTAAAACGGCCATTTTTTACAGTGAAATTCGGTGTTGTGAGCAATGATTTAAAGTGTTCGTGACATTCAAATACACTGCGCCGCATAATGGAATTCACTGTCCTGGGCATTGCAATTGAGCGTCAGGTGCATTGATTTCTTAGTTGAATATACTAGCAGTACGTCTAATGATTTATACAGTTTAAGTGCTACAATGATTATAGGAAACACGATTGAGAGGCAAGACGAATGAGCGAGAGTCCGTCGCATGTAAGAAGAACAAGGTAGGGGACCATCGGTGAGCAGGTGTCCGGATTCGATCAAGTATATAAGGCCACAATTGTCAAAGGAAGAGAAGGGTCCATCAAAGGCTGTCGTGCGTGAGTGAGGAGGAAAACTCTAGGGTACGAACGTCGGGGGTCCGTCCAACGAAGTGGTATGTCCATGCTGGGTACCAAAACAAAGTCCATTCCATAGCAAATAAATCACACATAATGAAGGAAAGGCCATGGGCAGTCGGCCAGCATGAGAGCGTAGAAGCGAGGAGTCCGAGCCTGGATAAGTTGTGACTATTGGGATCTTGGGAATGCATGAGGATGATAGGTTGGAGAGGCTAGATGGAGCCACAAGGAATTGGTGGCAAGAAATGATGCACGGTAGTACACATACATTGTAGATTACAAGATCGTAAACTTTCGTACACAGTCGAGTGGAATGCCCGCAATTATTGGGCGCCTAGAGCAAGGTTGAAGCCTTGTAAAGGAAACAAATAAATAGGGCATAACAATGGCGGTCAATTCTGACGGACCAGAACCCCTTGTCAAGCAAGGGGACTCTTCTTCGTGTATGGTCGAGGCAACACGGGCGTAGACTGAAGGACCGGTTCTTGGCCTTGACAGGTCGGAACAGTGTTATTCGTTTATTCTCAGTCGTTTGTCTGCCATTGAAATCCTGCAGGATGCTTGCGGCATTTATTGCAATCACAGCGACATAGCAGTGTGTTATGGTTCGACTTTTCTCTTTTCCTTTTCCCCTATATATCACATGACGGACACACAGTAGCTTACTACAGACTGCTTACAACCCTCGGCCCGTATTACTAAACACCTTAGTCAGAACCTCACCGTAGACGCATGGGCGCAGTACATGACATCACACCTCACGGTGATGTGCTAAGCATTCCATGGAAAGCTGACAGGCTACGGCGTGTAGATAGACATGAGGATTATGCATGTACCATAGTATATAAGACTGAATATTATAGCCAGAGACGTTAACTCGTTCTCTTGGGAATACTGCTAGTAACTAGTGCCTGAGTCAGCGTCTTCGACCTTACTCCTCTCGTCTCTCAAAACTCTTACTTTTCACTCCTATTCTTGTTGGGCCTGCGTACGCCTTGTTGTGTATTAGCGTCGCCCTAACAGAAGAACGAGTTACCTTTGTACGCCCGCCCAGCAGCGTTACCTGCGAAGAACCGACGACGAAGCAGGATACGTTTCACTCATCCCATTTCTCCAAATTCCCTAACACTTCTTCCGTTTCATTCGATAGCGCCGTTAGCGCTTGATTGTTTATTTCATACCCCTATAGCCGTGCACCCTATTTGAACAACCGACTCTATACTCCAGCGGGGTAACGTTTAGACGACCCTCCGAGTGAGTCTTTAGGCGTTGACTGATCACCAACCCTCGGGGAAGGGTCAACACGCAGAGTGCTGGGCAGAGAAAGAAGGCCCTACTCTGTTTGTTCAGCAAAATGGTGTACCACTTCGCATCTAGTAGCCGACGAAACCTAAATTGTCAATTTCATCTGCTCAGGCACCGGCACGTGCTAGGTTGAAATTTGAAATTGATTGACAGGAACCCGTATGCCCCCATCCCGTATACACCTCACCAGATCTCGCGTCTACACCGTCTTCCCTTACTACCTAATCCCCAACCCAACCCTTAACCGCCGAAACCACCGAACCGCCATCCAAGCACTGAAGAGCACCCCACAACTCTTCGAAACTATCATCATTCCGGTCTCCCCATCCAACCTCCGAAAACCACCCTGTCATACTCCCGCTTGCCACTTCTTTAACGGAAACAATGTCATACTCGACGACAAGACCGATCGCCGCTCAGCCCTACGACAGGCAGCGGAGGCCCGCGCTTCTCGGGAGAGATACGTCAACGGATGCGGCCGCCGCCGCCGGAACTAGTATATGGGGAGGGGGAATGGACCCCAACATGCCAGCCACATTTATTCCGAACCCGCCAACACCACCGCAACAATCAAACGACATGATGGCGGCAATGAGGGAGATGATGGAGAGTATGGAGGCAAGGATGGAGGCCCGAATCCAACAGGCGCTGAACCAGCGAAGCGAACCACCCAGCATGGGTAGCCAAAGGCCGCTTCCCCAAATACCCAGAAGAGCGCCACCACCACCCGGACCCCCTACACCGCCGCCGCCCCCAACACCGTTCGCAGACATTCCCGACGCGCCCCAAGCCAGAAACGGCCCGAAAATGGCGCGCCCGGAACCGTTCGACGGAGAAAGGGGAAAGTGCCGAACCTTCATCCGGAATATTGAAGTATATGTGTTTGTGAACGCATACCAGTTCCCCAACGAGGCCACAAAAGTCCTCTTCCTTCTTTCCTACGTCCAGGGGAAGAAGGTAGACAACTGGAAGAATACAATGACGGGTAGAGTGCTAGACTGGGTAAGAACACGAGTACCGGACGAGCAGGTCTCGAGCCTTAGAAGGATTTGCCGGAGCCTCCAGGAGGCGTTCGGAGACCCAAACCCGCGGGACACGGCCATCACGGCCCTGGCCCACCTTCATCAAGGATCCGACACGGCGGAGGACTACGTCATGAAGTTCAACGCATACAAGGACGACACAGGCTACAACGACATAGCCTTGGTCGAACTGTTCAAGAGAGGTTTGAACGCAGGGTTACTAACCCAGATATACGGTAGGAGGCCCCTACCAGGAAGATGCGAGGAATGGCAGGAAGAGGCCATTGCCTTGGACAGACAATGGAGAGAGGCGCAGGCTTACGCAAGAGCGGCACCAGCTAAGCCGGTGGCCAAGATGACAACGACGCCGCAAAACCAGTGGCGTCTGTATTACCAGAAACCAACGCCGCCCCAAAATCAACAACAACAGCAGCAGCAACCGGCGAAGCCCACACCCCCGGCTCCGCAAATCGCAGCTAGAGATCCAAACGCGATGGATGTGGATAGGTCACAGAAGGGGCCGATCCGGTGTTACAAGTGCGGAGGATTGGGGCACATGGCCCGGGACTGTAAGAGAAGGTTAGACGTAAGACAGATGACGTATGAGGATCAGCAGGAGTACTGGCGGGAAGAGTTGACCCGTCAGGGTTTTTCCGAAGGAACCCAGGAGGCGTCGACCTGAGTTCCAAGAATAAATATGCAGCACTTGTCTCGGAGCCGGACTCCTCTCTTGTCGAGTCCCATGTACCAGTAGTTACGGACAATATATCTATTACTTCAACACCAAACGAGACACCTAAGATGCAAAAAGAAAAAACAACTAAGGATATTTATGTGCAAAGATCGTTCTCAAACAAGAATTATGTACCCATCGACATTTCCATTACAACGCACGATACCCTGACAGCTTTGAACCCGGAATCGATGCTAGACTGTGGAGCATCGGACTCATTCATTGACCAAGGATTCGTAAAGAAAAACAACATAAAAACCAAAAAACTAGCAAACCCGGCGGTCATCAGGAACGCGGATGGCACGTCTAACAACGCAGGAAGAGTGACGGAGAAGGTGGAGATACGGATGATGTTCAGAGGACATCTAGAGGTCATGGTGTTCTACGTGACCAACCTAGGAAACGTCGACATGATCTTAGGGTTGACCTGGCTAAAAAAGCACAACCCGGAGATTGACTGGAAAACGGGAGAGGTAGTCATGTCGCGATGCCCAAGGCAGTGCCTGAATTACCAGGACCAGCAGGGACAGCTCATGCAAGGAGAGCCGTATCCGGGAGAGGACGAATCAGAGGAAGACGTGGAAGAGGCAGGTGAGGTACTGAAACCCAAGCTGGGCTTGAGGAACATATCGGTAGCAGGAGTAAGGCAGTGGAACCGCCTCAGAAGTGGATACCTGCGTGAACTGGACGAACTGACCAACCAATACTACGAGTCAGTCGCCCGGATGTACGTCAACCGGATGTGGAAGATGCACATGCATGTTGAAACCGAAGAGGAAGAGGAGATGCACTTGAGGGCAGTAGGGAAGTATGATTATGTTATTGAGCACGACCAAGAAAAACTAAGGGAACAAAAAGAAAAAACGGAAGAAGAGATGGTACCAGATTACTATCACGACTTCATGAAAGTATTTAGGAAACGAGACTCGGAAAGAATGCCGGTGGAAAGACCATGGGACCACGCCATTGAACTCACCCCAGATTTCGAACCGAAAGCCTCGAAGGTTTATCCATTGTCGCCGGTCGAACAACAAGAGCTCAACGATTTCCTTGACGGAAACTTGAAAAAGGGATACATTAGACCCTCGAGGTCCCCACAGACGTCGCCGGTTTTCTTTGTCCAGAAAAAAGACGGAAAAAAACGATTGGTACAGGACTATCGATATTTAAATAAACACACCGTGCGGAACGCCTATCCTTTGCCGTTAATCTCGCAGTTGGTGGACAAGGTAGCGAAGGCGCGGCTATTCACGAAAATGGACCTCCGATGGGGGTACAACAATGTACGAATAAAGGAAGGAGACCAATGGAAGGCCGCCTTTCAGACGCCAAGAGGGGCATTCGAGCCTATGGTTATGTATTTCGGACTCAGTAACTCCCCTTCCACTTTCCAAACTATGATGAATGAACTCTTCAAGGACCTCATCGACGAAGGACTCGTAGTTATATATCTAGACGATTTACTTATTTTTACGGACAACAATGTACAAAAACACCGAGAAGTAGTACGCAGAGCGCTAAAGATTCTCGAAGACAATGATTTATATGTAAAACCAGAAAAGTGCGCGTTCGAGGTGGATGAAGTAGAATTCCTGGGAGTAGTGGTGAAAGACGGCGAAGTACAGATGGAGGAAGCAAAAATAGAAGCGGTAAAAAATTGGCCGGTTCCGAAGAACGTGCAACAAGTACAGCAGTTCCTAGGATTTAGCAACTACTACCGACGGTTCATAAAGGACTTCGCCACCGTCGCTAAACCGTTGCACGAACTTACAAAAAAGGAGGAGCAGTTCGTATGGAGCAAAAAGAGGCAAGAAGCTTTTGAGAAGCTCAAAACTCTATTTACAGAAGAACCGATCCTAGTGCTACCAGACACGGATCGAGAAATGAAAATTGAGGCAGACTCGTCCAACTATGCGTCGGGAGCAGTGCTCTCCATGTTATGTGAAGATGAGAAGTGGAGACCCTGCGCCTTCCTTTCGAAAGGATTCTCGGAGACGGAGAGAAACTACGACATTCATGACAAGGAGATGCTAGCCATCATTCGCGCCCTGGAGGCCTGGAGACACTATTTAGAAGGAAACAGCCGTCAGTTCACTATTTGGACGGACCATAAAAATCTGGAGTACTTCATGACAACCAAAAAATTAAACAGACGCCAGGCGCGCTGGGCACTATATCTGTCAAGGTTTAACTTTATTTTAAAACACAAGCCAGGAGCCTCGAATATGAAGGCAGACGTCCTGTCGAGACGACCGGATCTTGACAGGGGGGAGGACGACAACACGATGGTCCTTCTGAAGCCAGAATATTTTCGAATCAAGGCCATGCAGCAGGGTCATGTCTTAATTGACGGCGCAGAGTCGCCCATTCTATCGAAAATCAGAAAATCAAAAAACTACAATGAATCAGTAGTCAAGGCAGTGACTGAACTAAAGAGGTCGCCGACCAAGGTACTGAGAGAAGCAGAATGGTCGGAAGAGCAGGATCTCGTATTATATCACGGAAAGGTGTACGTACCTAAGGATGTTGACATCAGAAGGGAAATCGTAAAATTACACCACGACTCAACCGTCGCAGGGCACCCAGGGAGGTGGAAAACCATCAAGCTGGTCTCGCGTAACTATTGGTGGCCAGGAATGAATAGATTTATTGCGGAATACGTCAAGGGCTGCGACCAATGCCAACGTAGCAAGGCCTACTCCCGACAACCGCAAGGCAAGCTCCAACCAAACCCCATCCCATCTGAACCGTGGACAGACATATCTGCGGACTTTATCGTTAAACTTCCCAAGTCGTCAGGATATGATACAATCCTAGTAGTCGTTGACCGATTCACCAAGATGGTTCACCTCGTACCAACGACCGAGGAACTGTCGGCCCTGGGACTCACTAAGTTATACCGGGACAACGTCTGGAAAATCCACGGACTTCCCAACACTATTATATCAGATCGTGGACCACAGTTCGCGTCGCAAGTAATGAAAGAACTGAATAACTTATTGGGAATTCAAACCAAACTGTCCACGGCCTTCCACCCCCAGACAGATGGACAAACGGAGCGAGCGAATCGAGAAATCGAAACCTACCTCCAAATGTTCATCAACCACAGGCAGGACGACTGGGCGGAATGGCTGGCCATTTGCGAATTCTCTCTAAACAATAAAACCCAAACGAGCTCCAGGCAGAGCCCGTTCTACCTTAATTACGGGAAACACCCCCGGATGGGAGTCGAGCCGCGGAAAGAGTCCAAGATAGAGACGGTGGACGAATTCGCAAAGCGGATGAAGCAAACGTGGGAGGAGGCGCGGTCCGCATTGGCAAAAGCAGGAGAAGAGATGAAAAAATACGCGGACCGACGAGTAGGAGAGATGCCAAAGTATCAAGTTGGGGACAAGGCATTTATCTTCACGGATAACTTAAACACGACCAGGCCGTCGCGTAAACTGGAGCAAAAGAAAATCGGGCCGTACGAGGTGATCGCGGTACCCACAAAAAACGCAATAACACTAAAACTCCCTAAAAAATTATCTATCCATCCCACCATTTCCACCCATCGAACCGAAAAGGCCAACGCCCCGACTATACCAGGACAACAAGCTCTACCACCCCCACCAGTGATCATCAGGGGCGAAAACGAGTGGGAGGTCGAGGACATCCTAGACAGCCGACTCCGACGCGGACGGCTGGAATACTTGGTTAGATGGAAAGGCTACACCCCCGAACACGACTCCTGGGAGCCGGAAACAGGCCTGAAGCACGCACCGGAGCGAATACGAGCATTTCATTCGCGACATGCGGCCGCACCAAGGCGGATCGCCGCCGTAGCGTTCGATCTTGTTGGCTTTAAACCACGACACGTTTTTACTGAGCCTACGTTCGTAACTGACACCAAGATTTACGAACCGGAGGAACCAGATTATGGCACCCACCCAAGCCCCCACAATAACGAGGATGAGGAAGACAGCCAAAACAAAAAGAAAACATCGATAAATAGGCCACGAGAGGAAGAAGGCGTTCAGGCTGATAGTGCTCATATTGAGGAAATAATGTCGTCAAACGGAGTTGACGAGTCGTAGAGGGGGGGTGATGTTATGGTTCGACTTTTCTCTTTTCCTTTTCCCCTATATATCACATGACGGACACACAGTAGCTTACTACAGACTGCTTACAACCCTCGGCCCGTATTACTAAACACCTTAGTCAGAACCTCACCGTAGACGCATGGGCGCAGTACATGACATCACACCTCACGGTGATGTGCTAAGCATTCCATGGAAAGCCGACAGGCTACGGCGTGTAGATAGACATGAGGATTATGCATGTACCATAGTATATAAGACTGAATATTATAGCCAGAGACGTTAACTCGTTCTCTTGGGAATACTGCTAGTAACTAGTGCCTGAGTCAGCGTCTTCGACCTTACTCCTCTCGTCTCTGAAAACTCTTACTTTTCACTCCTATTCTTGTTGGGCCTGCGTACGCCTTGTTGTGTATTAGTGTCGCCCTAACACAGTGGCTGGGGCGCCATATGTGTGAAATCGTCGTCGATTCGTGTGAGCGTCTGCAAGTTGAATCAACCATCACCTGGTCGACGTGTACGTGGCTGTCACAGCTATGACAAGTCCTACCCATGGCATATTCTGGTGTTATTCTTGCATATCTTTGACGCTTCAAAATATAAAAAATATAGGTATGTGTATTCTATGGCTTTGATATTCAATGCATATTCTATCATATTTTCAGACTTTACAACATTTTACCGGTAACATATTTTGTTATCTTTCGCTGTGTAATAGCTTTCATTTGAAGTACAATGGATGTCACGAGATAGCGGTCGGCTTCGCTGCCTCTGACTGGTGGATTTCCCCGTAAGGTGCGCAATTCCGGGAGCATTTAGGAGAGTTAACAGGCTGGCAAAGTAGAAGCCGATGAAACCGATGGCAACTCCTTCATCGATGACAGCATCTTTGAATCCGATGAGTTCATAGACCACACTGAGTTACCAGACACAGCAATACATAAAGAAGATGTAGAAGCTCCCCTCGGAGCCCTCGGAGTACAGGAAGAATACCTTGCCACTGTTCTCAACCAGGTTAGGACCGAGATTGCGGCTCGCGCAAGGCATAAATGCTATCGTGAAGGCACCTGCTGGATTCGGCCGAAGGACACCATCTTCGCTCTGAAGGATACCTACAATGCGCCTTCTGGTATATCCCCAGTGCAGTCATTCACCATGTTCTCTTTGACTATCGCGACGAAGGAAGGACTTGAAGCCCACTGGCGCAGAGGCGATGTGCTGCCTGGTTATGGTGCCTAGGGACTTGGAGGCGGTGTCTGGTAGCAGAATTACAGCAAAAAGCCTTGCGAAAGCGGCATGGTATGGACGCCTGGAGGAGATATTGAGTATGATTTTAATACGAGAGAAAATTGAGGGAGACTTTTACATTAGCAAAGTCGCGCGGCTGATAGCACAGTGGTATATACATGGGGGTTGACCCTGCGGTCCGCGACCACCTGGTTTGGGATATACGAGTCAAAGACTGAAACATCGGTTATGGATAGATGAAGCAACTGAGCGAAAAGCCTTCAGCCACGGTGTGACCATTCCAATTGCAGCGCAGCCGGTATCATTGAGTTCGAATTTACCAAGCTCACGATAGTGCGAGTTGACATATTCATTAACAGCTGCTCGATTGTCAAGAGCACGTACAGATCAGTGGATTTGCAAAAGAAAGTGTCGAAGCAAGATACTCACGCAGCATTTGATGTGTTGAAGACCACCGCGTCTTGACGTCAAGGATGCGTTGCTATCAATGGCGTGACCCCTTATCCCTCCTTCGCCTCTCAACTTTGCCTCCTCTACTCCCTCTCTACCCAACCACGAGTGCTCTAAGCTCTTGATCTCTTCCCTAACCCATTGATTTCACCATGCTCGCTCCGGCTCGACTCGACTCGACTCGAATCAGATCAAATTAACTTACGGCTGATCATCTGGTGAAGACAGGTGCTCTTGACGGGATGGAGGGATCTGGGGTTGAAGTCCAGGCGACGGGACCAAGAAGGCAGACAAGGGTACAACCGGAGAAATTTGCGCAGAACCTAGCATTGTAAAAGTCGGGGTGATTAGCGAAAGAAGCTACGAATGAAGGGGGAACAAACTAGCGGGGGCATTCTGCCGTATAGCTGTGGGTTCTGGAGGAATGTTGCCAACAAAGATAGGCGGCAGCGCAGGACGTGATCATCCTTTACCTTGAATGATCCCACTTGCCAGCGGCCGCGTCCGATTGATCAGGCTGTCCTTCGCCCTTCAACGTCCGGGAATCGGATAAGAAATGGCCAACTTGCTGATCGAAGGTCTCCTTGACGGGTTCGCCGTGGTTGCCCTTGAAGACGACGTAGGGGCATGCGAAGAAGGGGGAACTGGCGATGGTGTGGCATATGATCGTTATGGCGAGGGCACATAAGGCTGCGGTGGCGAAGGAGACTTTACCAGGGGTAGCAGTGTCTTTGACGTTGGCAGTATCTGCCGAGGATGAGGAGCTACGGGCTGGGCGACAATAGGTGAATTAGAACTGAGTCCTGGCGCATGCCGTATGGAAGAGGTGTGCGACCGTCGAACCCTTCACGGCGTCAGCCACCAGTTCCGAGGGAGGTAGTGTCGTATCTATAGCTATACACGGCGTCAGTGATCTTGAAGTTCGTGTGCTGTAAAAACGTACGCGGAGTCTCAGTGGAGCAGGGGGTGGGGTCTTCGGCGAAGGCGGCCCACGGCGATGAAGGCCATAGCGATAGATCGAGCAGCTTGCGGAGGATATCCAGTAGCTCCTCTTCCCGGGCCCTAGGGAAAGGCAGAACCGACCTTTGCAGAAGTCCGAACACATGAGGAAGAGGAGGTCTAAACATCAGTAAGAGAACCGTTCGCGCGGTAACGGCGCGCCAAGGTCGGTGGATCCGTAACTTCCCTCGGGCAGCCCTCCCTTGCCAAATCCAAATTCTCCTCGCTGGGGAAGAGCTTCAGTAATGGGTGGACTGCTCGCCGAGCTTTTGCTGCCGGGTTCGTGTAAGGCGCTGCCTTACTGCAATACCCTCGATAATTGGCGGATGAGAGAGTCTGGAACTCTGTAGTGACCGATGTACGGGAAGACATCGATTTCCTACGGCGAGATCAGCGCGAGATCAAAGTTCACCTCGGCGTCTTGCACATCTAACGGGAATTCCTCGCTAGCGGAGCTACGATGTAGAGGCGTTTGTTTAGGAGGAAACTTCATGATGGCGCACCGGTCTCCCGATGCCCTTGACGTGATCGTTGGGGATATCTAAACACAGCTTGAATCGTGCGTCTCAATGGTGGAAATGAGTTCTACCCTACCGCTTCAGCGTGTTCATTTGGACTAGACATTCTTTGACTACTCGCAGGAAGTTGGCTGTCGCCGTTTTCCAAAGCGGGGGGTCTTTCCTGAACTTCGAAGGCGGAGGACAACGTACTTCATCTTGGTAGGGATGGAGAACACCTTTCACAAGCACACATATCCGAGGTTTTAGTGGAGAACGCCACAGAAGACACCAAAGATCGCAAACATACCGAAATAACCGCCTCAAATGTACCATCAGCATAGAGGTCCGGCTTCGAACTGACGATTCTGTTATCCCACAGAACGGCTTCTTGCACTCGCGCTACGAGGAAATCCCATATCCGTGCAAACGACTCCAGTCAAATAAGCTTCTCTGCCAAAAAGTCGTGATGGATAGATCCTGGGGAGTGAAACGCAAGGATCATCGAGTCGTCCCAGCTCTGTTCTCGCTCTCCAGCAAAACTTGGAGTACTTGTAGGAGCAACAGGGGAGGACGCAGCGGAGGGCGTAGCGTCTCCAGCAGCTGCAATGGTCGCCGCGCTGTGCGACTCTATATCCTCCCTCCAGCCCGACCATCTTTGCTTGTGTATCATTACCCTGGGCCAGTTCAGCAGGCAACCAGACATGAATATCGCCTTGACGGCCGCGACTTCACTGCTCTAGGGTCTTTCCAACGCTATACAGTCAAAACGCAAATCGCTTTCTGATACCAACCGAGCCGGCGTATAAAACGTGACTTGTGGCTATTTTTGCTTGGGGTTTGTGTATAAGCATCGGCGACGAAAGGCGTGAAGTCCGCGACGGGGCGATACAGACGTTGATGTTCTATGGTGGAACACTGAGTCTAGCAGAGTGGGAGGAGTGTGTCTGGGGCATTCTGCTGCCACTGTTCGAGAAGCTAAGATTTTCTCCCACCCAACAACCAGCCTCATCATACCCCATTTCGCTCAACACTGATGCCACTTGAAAAGAATGCACCCAAAGACACTAGATTACGAGACAAACAGGTGAATACGCGGACAGTCGCCAAGACGGAGGTCAACGCACCGTGACACCAGATGTTTCGCCAGTGTGATGCCTTTCTCCCAAAACAACGAGTCCCGTCCTTCCATCCAATTGGCTGCTCTAGCCTTGACTCTCACATTCAAGCTATGTGCTAAAACCTCAACGTAAACATCCCCACCATCATACACTGCCTAACACACCCTCGACTCGCAACTTGTGCCCCTTTACCTCATCCACCGCAGCAACAACCCCCTGTCTCTGAGAGCTCTCCCTCGAGTCCAATCTCTTGTTCCTCGTCCGCGACGAAGAGCACATCCGCATCTATGCTGCCCTTGTCCTTGGTCCTCCATCCACCCATCCACCACATCCACGCCCTCGGTGACCCCGCTGGAGCATCCGTCCCCGCAAGCTCCATGTCCTCGAACTTCGAACTGCCGTCACGAAAGCGGTGTCGTCAACCACGTCCGCATGGGGCACGCCATGGTTGCCGTTGGCCCCTTCCCCGCAGACAACATCATTGATATCGTCTCCAACATCGCAGGATCCCCGATCAAGAGCCTCTCCGTGCAGTGCTACGAAGACGACATCATAGAAATCTGCTCCGTGAGTTTTCGAGTCTGTGCCGTTGAGCGTGGCCCGCTGTTCTAAGACCCTTTCAAGATCCTCCATGCGACGTTAGCTGTCAACGACAATGACAATAATGATACACTATCTAGCAGTAGCAACGAACAATCCACATAATCTACTAAGTCGGCGGCCTCGAGTCGGTAGGGAGAAGAGGGCAAGGGCCTCAAGTTCTGTTTGAACCCATGCTGGATTGGACGGAATGAAAGGTACGTACCTTCTCAGTGTACCAAGGCTTGCAGTCGTGCTAAAGCACCATACTACCATCCCCCGTAGACTCAAAACTAGTGTTCTGGGTGTAATCACGACTGCGTGGGGGGATACTAGCCTTAGGGGACTGGCTACGCGTCCACATTCCCCATGGCCTGGCCTCCTTCCAAGAACACCAATGAATCATAATGGAGACGTCGGCAAGTTGCGACTACGCGCAACAAATAGAAGAACCGCATAACACACGCATCACAAGGACAGCAGACACATGTAAAATACATTGCACGCGGAAAATGAAGAAAGCAAGAGAGGACTGAGGGATGGGAAATACGGAGGCGATCGACAATTACAACGAAAATGAGAGGGGGTAGGTGGACCTCAAAGGATGGATGGACAAGAAAGAAACACGAAGATAGCTCAAAAACATTGCTCATTCGGCCACCCGGGATATGTGCGTGCAACGATGAATGGACACGAAACGAAGGAGAACAGGGATGAGACACCGACCTCCGGCCTTCACTCACTCACTCACTCACTCACTCACTTGTCCCACTCCCATCGCCAGTTAGCAGCGTATGTCGCTGGCAAACAGACGCAGACTCAAACGACACCCTCGCCCGCTCGCATCTCACTCCCCACCCACCCCATGAGAATGGTACCTAGTGGTTTAGTGGACAGTGAGGGAGCACACCAGTATACAACGAAGTGAATGCATACAATATTCAACAGGCACAAGTGCATGAAATCTCACAAACTTAGAGAATATTGAGCAAAAAGAATGGATATATACAAATATTCCTTGTCATGCATTGGTTTCAGTTCAGACTTTCGGTGTATCTAATTTGCAGTGCAACACCTTCTATCCTTCCTCAGGTTGTCCTAGAGGCTCTTTCCACTGCTAATATAGCCTTCTTGTTTGCCCTACGGTCCTTTTGCCTAAGACGCTTCTTCTCTCTCTTGCCATCTTCCCCCCTGGTTTGCTGGTTGGTATTCTCTAGTGGCACTGGGGATGGATCTCCAGGAGGGATGTCCGAAGGAACACAATGGTCACACTGACATTCCCCCTCCCAGTAATCTTCACCATAGTTCACCAGTATTTCTTCCCCCTTTTTGATATCCTTTGTGATATAGAGGACAAATGCCCATGTATCTTGGACTGCACACCACTAAGAAAGAGGCAGACAGTCAACGGAGAGCACATCAGTAAAGGGGGACAGAACCTACCATTGCATTGTCCCTGGTACAGTGGTGGTTGGCAAACCTCATTGGCCCAAAGTATGGCTGTCTTTCTCCAGGTTGGAAGGTTTCTAGCGTGTAAGGGTGAGGAGTTATCACAGATAAGTCTGTGAAAGGAATTGTGCCTATATCACAAGGTACCATTCCTAGTAACTCTTGGAGGTATTGGTTGGCAACCAGGTCACGGTTAGCTACCAAGCCAAATTGCTTGTGCCCGCCAATGGACCTAATCCCTATTGTCACCCCAGACCATGGCTGAACAAGCACACCATAGGCATTGAGCAACCTAAACAGGATAGATAAGGGGACAATTTTTGTTTTAGCGCTACTCAAACCTCACCAAATCAAAGTCTGTCTGGCAAGGGGTTCCTCTTTCCCTGAGATCATCTCCCAGTCTTGCAGGTGGCTTGACATCCTCTGGGCACAGTCCACCATCGCAGATTGGTAGTCCTCCAGACGATACATGGGCTTGGAGCTCTCACATGCACCCTGGAAGAGGGCCCGCAAGGTCTCGGACTGGTCTGCTGACAACCGTTGGGGGTTGGCAATGGCGAGCGGGGGAGGACGTTTCCCACTTGTTACGAGCGTTAAAACGTTAAATGTTAAGTCAAGTTGTCAACCTCACAATCAACCAATTTCCCGCAACTCGTACTTAGGCATCTGGCCCCAAAGAATTGTAAGAATGCAAGACGAAATCTTGGTACGTGCTGTCTCCCTGCTAAAGTCATCAATTCTTCTGAGAACCAAGGTATTCTAGAAGCTCACCGAAGTTGCTACCGAATGGCACTTTGGAAACCAGGAGAAGAGGCAATGGGCTCAAATCCAGTCGACATCCAATCTACAGGCCGACATGGTTACATCCTTGGATCCCATCCTGATTGCTGCCATATTGGGCAAGCACAGCATGAGAACAAGTGGGAAACGTCCTCCCCCGCTCGCCATTGCCAACCCCCAACGGTTGTCAGCAGACCAGTCCGAGACCTTGCGGGCCCTCTTCCAGGGTGCATGTGAGAGCTCCAAGCCCATGTATCGTCTGGAGGACTACCAATCTGCGATGGTGGACTGTGCCCAGAGGATGTCAAGCCACCTGCAAGACTGGGAGATGATCTCAGGGAAAGAGGAACCCCTTGCCAGACAGACTTTGATTTGGTGAGGTTTGAGTAGCGCTAAAACAAAAATTGTCCCCTTATCTATCCTGTTTAGGTTGCTCAATGCCTATGGTGTGCTTGTTCAGCCATGGTCTGGGGTGACAATAGGGATTAGGTCCATTGGCGGGCACAAGCAATTTGGCTTGGTAGCTAACCGTGACCTGGTTGCCAACCAATACCTCCAAGAGTTACTAGGAATGGTACCTTGTGATATAGGCACAATTCCTTTCACAGACTTATCTGTGATAACTCCTCACCCTTACACGCTAGAAACCTTCCAACCTGGAGAAAGACAGCCATACTTTGGGCCAATGAGGTTTGCCAACCACCACTGTACCAGGGACAATGCAATGGTAGGTTCTGTCCCCCTTTACTGATGTGCTCTCCGTTGACTGTCTGCCTCTTTCTTAGTGGTGTGCAGTCCAAGATACATGGGCATTTGTCCTCTATATCACAAAGGATATCAAAAAGGGGGAAGAAATACTGGTGAACTATGGTGAAGATTACTGGGAGGGGGAATGTCAGTGTGACCATTGTGTTCCTTCGGACATCCCTCCTGGAGATCCATCCCCAGTGCCACTAGAGAATACCAACCAGCAAACCAGGGGGGAAGATGGCAAGAGAGAGAAGAAGCGTCTTAGGCAAAAGGACCGTAGGGCAAACAAGAAGGCTATATTAGCAGTGGAAAGAGCCTCTAGGACAACCTGAGGAAGGATAGAAGGTGTTGCACTGCAAATTAGATACACCGAAAGTCTGAACTGAAACCAATGCATGACAAGGAATATTTGTATATATCCATTCTTTTTGCTCAATATTCTCTAAGTTTGTGAGATTTCATGCACTTGTGCCTGTTGAATATTGTATGCATTCACTTCGTTGTATACTGGTGTGCTCCCTCACTGTCCACTAAACCACTAGGGTACGATAAAGCCGTCATCGGCCGTTTCCGATTTTTCGCCCAACCAGAGCAAGGAGCCCCTTTAGCATCTGCTGGTCGCAAAATTGCCAGATTTGAGTCAGTTATCTACACCTTCGTTGACGCCATCACCGTCGCTCCAATCGCTGAACGAGGGCTCGTCGTCGCCGTGAAGGCAATGAGCGGAGTAATGGTACTGGTGCGTCACGATTATCTCAGGTACAGTGTCGGTAATCGAATAGAATATAGCTGGGAGGTCCTGGAACGTTTTCTGAGTCTGTAGCGCCATTGTCGTTCATGTAGGAATCAATTAATCACATATGAGGTCATAATCTTGTGTATGGCGCTTGCCCTTCCTGGCGAGTGGAGGAGCATCGGACTCGATGTGTAGGACGATGACGAGCTTCTTCGTGGCGAGAGCCAAGGAAGCGTGCATAGTCTAAGTTCGTGCGCCTATTTTCGGACGGGTTTGTCTCTCACCACCACCTCGCTGTCCACCATCACCTCACCGTCCACAACTGCTCGAACTCATATCCGGCACTTCTATCGTGTCCTTTTACTTCAAAGCAACGTCAATAGGCTGTATTACTCCACTCGCTATGCCACCGCAACCACGTTTGGATACCAACTAGAAATATGGAAGGCGACGTGAATGGAATGCGGGGCCCGGGGAGGGAGGAGTTTGCTAGAAGAGGAATGCCCTGCGGCGTTGCGCATGAAGATGGCGCGTATTGGTTTGATCGTAGTAAGACAACGCTCCCGGGCCCGACAACCCATATCCCAGGAGGCGACGAGACGGGGAAGAAAAGGAGGGAGATAGCCGTCGGTGGCGGCCGTATCTGCGATGGAGTATATGGCGAATGTGACGGCCACGGTTGTTACTGAGCAATGCGACCAAGAAAGAAGCGAAGAGTGGTAGTGGATGGGAAGTCGCACGCACCAACTTGTAAACGAACCACATGGCATTTCAAGCCCTTGCCGCTACAACGCGACGAGCAGGCTGACCCTTCAGCACAATGGACGACGGACATACCTCTAGCTATACATATATCATTTCGGAGACGATCTACTCGGTTGGGCCATGGTCGAAGCCCACAGGTGCGTGGTACTTCGTTCATCCGATTTCGCGGTTTTGACTTTATCTTTAGGGATACAGCGATTTCCTTCGATGCGCTATCCGAGGGATGTGATTTATCGGATAGGATTCGGCCGTAGCAATACGACGCTACTTCAAAGCATGGCGTGTACTCGAAATCCTTACTGACAATGAGGGTTCGTACCTCAAGCCAGCATTTCAAATGTGGAACATCATTTCACTGTTTACGCAGCGTGGCCCTACCGACTAAGATGACCCAGCCTGATGGTTACAAGGACTTGTCGATTGAATATGCTTTAATTTCGTGCTTGATGATTCACTTGACTCGACCTCCTCATCCTCCCATCCTGGGCGAAGGCTATACTACTGGGCGACATGCTGCTTTCTGCGTCCTGGGAGGCTGAAAGCATCGAAGTGGATCATACCATTGTCCTTGCGGTTACTGATGGTGGTACGGCTCTATTCTATGCCCACCGAAGCCCAGCAACCCTCGCCGCCACTTAATCTGTCCATCCAGTCGGCCTTTAACCTCTTCGACTCGTCTCCATCATCCGCATCTCGTCCGTCTAAGCAACGGAAAGAAGGGCGACCGTTGTCGCATCTCACCCCCCGATCCAACGCCTCCAGTATGCACATCATATCCTTTGTGAGCCTAGCACTTCGAACAGACTTGACCGCCACCGGGGCTGTTTGTACTATCAAGATCCTCAGCTTCTTCGGCAATGTCGCCGGGAAGAGCACCTGCTGCCCGCTGGCAATACAGCCACGCGGCGACGATGGCTGTTGGAGAAGGCTGTCAAGCTCGTTGGCAAACGCCACCGCTCTTTCTACGCCGGATACACGCAGATGCGATATTGACGGGCACGACGCTTCGAGCCCGCCGAGCTGGAACAGCCCGTGGGGGTTGCGGTTCCCCGAAAGGTGCAGCCGCTGGAGCACCGGCATCGACGCCGGCATACTGGGAAACGGATAGTACCCATGCACAGTGAGTTCCAGTAATCTCGGAAACGACTGCCGGAATAATTGTGATATTAGGCATGTGCTGGTGCACGGCGTCGTGGCGAGGAAAGCGAGGGATTCCAATGTCGGCGCTGCGATGCGCAGGATCTGGATCATGGCGGTCTCCACCCCGGGGTCTGTATCCTCTCGCTCTCGCTTGGAAGACGAGGGCGCGTCGGAGATGAAAAGATGGCGAATTCTGCGTCGATGGGGGGGTGTCTTCTCCAAAGTAGCTGCTGCTTTCGATATTCTGTCCGCTCCGTCGAGCGCCATCGACTGGTAGATAAACGGCACCGCAATGGCATGGTAATACCGCGAAACTCGAAGCAGGGCCCGAACGGTGCTGCCGTCGTCCGCGCACGCCAGGCGAACGATGTAAGAATGGAGTTCTGGCGGGCAGCTATTCATAACTCGTGAACTGTAAATCGAGGGCTCCGAGTCGGTGGTGAGTTCGGGGTGGGTAGGTGATGGTGTCGTCGAAGACTGTTAGCATCGTTCCTCCTTCTCACACTTGAGCATAATATGATGACTGACGATGGTGCTTCAATGGCGGCAGATGTCGCCATTCAGGCAGCTCAGGGGCTCGCTCCACGTGAGGCCATGGAGTTACCAGTGCTTGGCAGGGTAACCAACACCGAGCTTGGAAGTAAATGGCCCGAAGGCGACGCTCACGCACCATGAATGTCTTCTAAACTTTCGTCAATGTGACGTCCGAGTTTACTGACAGGATCGACATAATACTACGCGGCGAAGCGAACACTGATCGAACAGTTCTTTTTATATTCCAGAAGAACTGCAGTTGACAAGATCACAACTTTAAACTGTGCGACAACTTGGAATGACCTGATAGCCGCCCCGGTTACCTCCAAAGAATATAATAAGAGATTCGAAGTACTTCAAAACACACATACAGCTAAAAAAATGCAACAAACGAGATGCCTCAACCTACAGCTTGCCCATTCTCAAAATGCCCTCAACGATATCTGGGGTTTACCACCTTGTCCCGTCCCCGGCCCCGTCCCCTGAGTAGCAGTCTTCCCCACCGCCTTCCGAACGGCCTGTTCAAGCGACTCTCGGGCTCCTGGGTCCAATTTCGCAGCAGCTTGTTTGAACGCGATCGGAGATAATGCCGCAAAGCTCAGTATCTGGGCGATGCTCGACGCATGCATTGACAATGATGGCGACGCGGCGCTGCCAATGGTAGCAGCTTCCTCGTCGTTCGACAGGGTAAGGAGTATTGTTGGAAGGAAAACACCTAGAACGCGGTCCCCTATATGGAATAAAACAGAGGGAGTCAGCCGTATGCACGCGAGATATACGATGCATTGACTTACGGTGTTCCTCAGATACGCTTGCATATATCGCCGAGAACGCCTTCCATACCTCTCCGACACCTACGATATGTGCGTCCGAAACGCTACCGCTGATAATCAAGGGTGCAATCTTGGCAATATACTCGATAAGCCCCGGCAAGAGCAGCCCACAGCAATGGCGAAGGAGAGTATGTCCGGTCTGTGATGTAGCTGCGGCGACGAGGGTACGGGTGCAATGGACTGCCGTCAGTGCAACTTGCTGTAAATCATCGAATAGGGATCAGGGGCTGGCTGCAGGTGAAAGTATCGTACTCACGTCGTCGGCATCCATCGTTTTGTGAGATAGTATAAAACAACAGCGTTCTACCACCGTCTTTCCGATTTGAACCGTCGGCGGCAGGACCGATAATATCAGCACCACGGCAAGGAGGTTGTTCTTGACTTTCTTCGTCGAAATAGCACCCGATCTACCACTAATGAACAGCGCATGCGTAAGAAACCGAATGGGCAAAGGACGAATATTATACTACTCGCCTCATCTCATCGATATTGAGCAAGCAGACTGATGCTAACGCGTTAACGGTCTTCCCAAACTTCTCTTTCGCTTCCGGTTTGCCATGAACAGGTAGGTCGAGAAGGATCTTCAGCGAGGGTAGCGTAGGTCCCACGAGATCGACTTCCGACGACTCATCTTTCAGAAGCTCTGGTGCTCACCAATCAGATCTTTCTTTCCTCGCGAAAGCAGTAGGGGAGATGCTCTTACCGCTATATAGTAGGATACCAACGCTTCGAACATCTTCTCGCTGCGAGGATTTGATAGATGCAGCAATAGTTGCGTAGGCGGTGAAGGCAGCCATCAACATCCTAGCACGTTCCGCGGGTTCCCCCTCTGCTCCAAGTCAGCAGAGAATAGCAACAGAAGTCAGATGAAGAGACGAACGTATGATAGAGCCCCTTGAATTCGACGTCGAGTGCTGAATGATGTGCGAGCAGATGCGCAGGCAGTGTGTCCGAGGGGCGGTCAAAGAGAGGAGATCCAATGAACTAGAGCACGAATATTAGTTAGACGGAGCATCCCTACTATAAGACGACTTACTCGGAGCCCTTGTCTTGACTTGACGCCCATGACAACAACATATCAGTAAGGGCAATTTGAACGTTAGCAGATTCCGTCATCGCCATACGATAGCACAAATTCAACAGCTCCTCGAACACCGTTGGCTCCATGACCGCTTTCCCGCAGTATTCTGGCGTCACGAGGTACTTGAGGGCCTGAAGACAAGCAATGACCAACTGGTCGCGAGTGGAGGCAGGCGTCGCGGCAGCCTCGGTCGACGAAGTTGCTAGGGCTTCATAGACGAGCCCAAAGACTACATAGAAGAAAGCAGTGGGTTCGGTCCGAGGTCCAGCTGTGTTTGTAATCGTATCTGTGGCTGAAAGGGCCTGGCCGTCCATAGCAGCTAGGATGTGGGGGTCCCCTGACTGCATCGCCGTCGCCACCGCCTGTATGATGATGGGCCACGATACGGTATAATACTGTATCGAAGCTAGTCAGCGTCCATATTTCTCAGTATATACCGATTGAATAGCCGCACTGGTAGTAGAACCTCCTTTCCGAGGCTTGAATACGAGCTGTCTACAGCAACCGAGGACGAATCGTGAAGGAACTCGGTATCGATCCGTACACTAGCATAGTCGCGTAACATGGCTACCCAGAGCGTCGCTAGCGTCGAGCGATGCGGGTTCACGACTTGAACGAGGTACGGCTGTTGTGCGCTCGCAATCTCTAGCTGGGCCCAAGCTGACAGTGTCGAAATTCGGAGCATTGAAGAAGCGTTCGGGCCCAGTTGTCCCGTATCACCCAGGGAAATCATCCCGGATTCTACACGACGTGTTGAGCACAGGTCGCTACGCGTCAAACATTGATCTGGCTCACCCTTCGATTGATCTAAGGCTGTGGACAGCAGCTTCAAAATGCGACCCATGCGTCCAACGTCTTTAACAACCCCGCAGCCCACGAAGACAGCACATGCATGCACAGCAGACGCCAATATCTCTGGCGTAGAATCCGACGAAAACGCGGGGGTTAGCGCAGCGGTAATCGGCGCCTGATGTTGTTCTAGTAAGAGGGAATCTTCATATGCAGGGTCGGCGGCGTTAGAAAACGTCTACGGGATGTCGATTCAAAGGTCTATAACGGCGGCGTGAACTGCCTACCTCAATGACATCGCGCAACACAACCAGTCCTTCCAAACGAATCTCAGTAACGTACGCTGTTGACGCCGTGAATGCCATCTTGATGAGATCTGGAACACGAGAAACCAGTAGCCCGGCGGTCGGGAGGCCGAGAGTACGTGCGATCACAGCGTCAAGCTGTTCTCTTCGGCCGCTCTTGGCCACTGTTGTACATATTAGGTGCAAGCATTGCAAGGCAAAGAGCTGGGTTCGCCATCTTGAGGTCTGATATCCAGCAGAACCACCCGGCGCAACGGAGGAAGCGCCGACATTCAGGGACTCGCCTTCGTCGTCGCGCATGTTTTGCCTGCTAGTGGCATCGGCTACCTGTTGGGATGCGGTCGTCCGGGACATAATCCGCTGGCATAGGTCAATCCAGGCTGAGGGATTGTGAACGACCGTCTGTTGTAACCAACTAGTGATAACATTCTTGACGCCTTCGACACCAGAATCGTCGTCAAGCATGCCGAAGAGATCTTCCACGAGCTGATCCCCACCGACCCGGGACATGACCAGCGCATCCTTCTGCACCAGTTGATAAAGGGCGTTGATGCTCGCCAGTTTGAGCGGACGACGTGGCGAGGCCAGATATCCCCTAAATTGGGTTACCAACCTCGGGATATCAACGAACTCGGGAGCGAACATGAGGAAATGTTGGATGCACTGAATCGATTCCACCCGAATACTATCGTCTCCCTCCGCGGAGAACTCTTGAACTAAGTTGAGTATGAGTGCCCGCGTGCGCTGCGATTCCTGGATGTCGGGGCCAAGGACTGTAATGACGGCGTCAATGATCTGGCATACAACAGGGTACGCGGGGAAATCGCCGCTCATGTTAGCGTTAGCTAGGGTGCCCCCTTCCCGCTCGTGAGAATCCATGCAGTAGATCTTCAATAGCATACCCAGCGTCCCTGAGACGAACGGTGCATAAGTGAGACTTGCGGCGTTGATGACCTGGGCCAAAGCACGAAGTGACCAGAAATGGACGAGAGGATGAGGGTCATTGCTGAGGGACATCAAAACGTTGACCGTGGTTTTGAGTAGGGGACCAGCAGCCATGCCGCCAACGAATGTGTAAATAGCACCGAAAGCGAGGGCGCACCCGGCGCGTCCGTAGGGATCCCGATTGTTAACGACTTGATCTACGAGAGACTTCATTTGACTCGTAAGGAAGTTGGTCCCTGCGATATTTGCGAGTCTGCCGATGCACTCGCTGCTCGCCTTGCGAAGGACTGGGTCGCCATCAACCAGGGCCTCCTAAACAAGAGGCCCGCGATCAGTATATTTTACAATGTGTGGAACCACGAGGACGCGTCTACCTTCAAGAAAGATGAAAGCAAACCGGTGACTTGTCCGCTGCCTAAACTCTCTCTGGACCTTCCTGTTCCGAGGGAGCCAGCAACTCTCAGGGCAAGGACGAGCGCTACGGCCGAGTTGACAGACACGGCAGCCTTCCTACCTAGGTTCTTCTCGAATTTATTCGACCTGGTTGATTCCACCATCGAACCAATGATCTTAGCGGACGATGACGAATCTTGAAGTGGCAATAGCTGAGAGAAAAGCGTGATCGCAGCATCTACAACGGCGGTAGATGGTGGCGCAGGTTCAGGGATGTAATGCTCGGTGTTGATCGACGTAGACTGGCAGACCGACAGCGGGTCATGTTCACATGCTCCCAAGATGGGGCTGCGGAGCTGTACACCGGATAAGTTCAAAGCGAAAGGTACGGGCGTCGTGACTTACTAGTTCATCGATAGAAGCTTCCACCGAATCCCGATTCAACCTATCTCTGCTTTCGCTTTCAGCCATATCCGTCGCTGCAGTATCTGCTCCCTCGATGTCGAGGTGAGTTACGCCATATGCGTACCCATCTCCACTCTGCCACACAGAAGTGAAGGAACCGGAACTTGACGCGATCGCGGCTTGCATGGAGGACCCTGCGTAGCCGTCTGGGCTGGCAAAGAGAGCAACGGTCGATTGCAAAAGCGTCACTTGGGTGGACTCAGTAATTCCGCTGAACCCTAAAGCCGAGAAGCATTGGAACACCCTTCGTCGCAACAAAGCTTCGCGTCCCCGTAATGACAGGCCCTTGTTCGTCGTGGTTGGTATCTGAGCATTCTCCGACGGATCCTCGACGTTTTGTCCGACAAAGGTGTTGGCAAAGGAGAGTGCGTTTCCCAACACGGACGCTATCCGCCTCGCGACGTCAAGAGTTACTAAAGTCCCAGAGTTACGCTGCAAGAAGCATAGGATTGCGCCGAGGGCACTCTCTCTGACATGCAACAGGAACATCCACTCAGCAATTGAACGTCCGGAACCAGCGGCTATCCCTTCTTTCGAGGTTGGCTTCGGAAGGGCGTTACGCCAGAGGACGAGCAGCTGCGGCAAGTGAGGTCTGACGAAGTTAGCGCCGAGGGACATCAGGGATGCTATCAGCGTCCAAGCGACCTCGACCTCGACTCCAGCAACCTTCAAATCATGGTCACCAGCTCGCTTCAGCAGCTGCGTTGCCATATCGAGTACCTTGGCAGGAATATCGTACGATACATAAAGCGGCCTTTCTTGGACGATGGATACGAGCGCTGCAAGTCCGTACGCATGCCCTAACGTTCGCAAGTTGATATCCGAAGGAGCCGCCGGCGACAGAATGGAGCTGAGGTCTCTTTGAAGCATGTCGGTGACGCCGAGAATGGTTCGCGGCAAACGGAGCGGGGTTGAGTAGCAGAAGCACCTCAGTGCCCAGGAAGCGTTGACTCGAACGGAGTGGCTAGGATGAGTGAGGAGCGTCACCAGTGGCTCGGAAACAGCGTCTTGAACAGGCGGTGGGGCGTTTCCTAACTGCTGCAGCAACCCCGCTACCTCTCGTAGGGCAACAACGAGTATAGTCGACGACGGCGCGACTTGACCCGGCATCATTGCCGGCCAGCGCTTTAGATATGAATTGGAGAGTTCTTGTATCGCTCCGATCTGACCTTGTTCGCTGAGCATCCGCACACCGATTACATCCCGGACCAAAATCCCAACCGCATTCCGAATCAACAAGGTCTCGTAACGCAGGGTACTGCCGCCGTTCAGGCTGTTGGCGTGAACGTTCTTGTGAAGTAGAGGGTTGGCCACGATGTCATTCATGAAATGCTGTACGATGAGGGCATAGTTGCTTTCGACGAATGATGCCCCCAGTTTCGTGATGAGAGCGAAATAGAAGTCGAAGATACCGACGCGTGTTCTGCGAGCGGTGAGGCCAGAAGATGATGTAAGGGTCTTGGTGAAATGGGTGCCCAGGTGGGCCAGCATCTCTGCCGGCGTGAACATCGGTTTCTTTATTTCCGTGGTCGTTCCGCCTGCAGGAGAGAGTGGGTCGTCGCCGGGAGCCTGTCCATCTTTCTTAACGGATTTGGCAGCGGGTTCTTGGATTACGACGGTACGCTCGATCTGCGTAGAAGCCAGAAGATGTCCTACGAGTTGGGCGAGGGTGCGTCGGGTAACCTGGTCTACGCTGTCTAAGTTCTTCACGCATAGCGTGATGATGGTGTCGACGTCGCTTGCAGAAGGAAGACTGTCGGCCGAGTACATAGCGATGAGGGCCTACTCTCGTTCAGAGCCAGATAGCGCAGAGAAAACACGAACGTACTTCGGCGGATGCTCGCTGCACAGGCATACACTTGTCCGTCAGTCCATTTCTCATTTGTTTGATGATGTCTTTGGCAGACGCGTCTGTCACGGCGCGCTTCGCTGAATTTAGCGATTTTCGGAGGGCGATCAGGGCATGGAATCGAAGGAGAGGAGACTGTGGAACGTGCTTTGGTTTCCTATTGAACGGGTTGTGGGAGAACTCACGTTTGAAGACTTGGCCGTTCTTAGAGTTACCATCGATATCTCGGCCATGAATGACATAACCTGAAGTTCCGTGTAGACCGAAAGTGCATCAAGAAGAGTTAAGGACATACCTGCGACCCGAACTCATACATCAAGTCGCCAATACACGAAAATGCGGCGCTAGACCAGTATCAATAAGTATACGAGGGGATCGGAATGGGGACTCACACTTTGACAGTGTCCTTGTCTATCGCTTTGAAATCACCAACTATCTTCATCAGCGCTTGGAGGGTATCAAAGAGCGTCCGAGTCTCTCCTCGCCGATATAGCTTAATCAGACATCTTGCGACCAATTGGCGAATTGCACGACCTGGTGGGGTATAAGGTGCAGTAGCAGATATGATCTTGACGAAAGTCTGTTCCAGCGCGTTCTGCGTGCCCTTCAGGATATCCTTCGGCCAAGGTAAGAAAGAACAGGATTCGGGCTACGACTTGGTACTTACAGGGCTTGCATCCGATAGCTTCTTCTCTGTGGACGCTAGCCAAGTAAACAGATTCATGTCGCCATTTTCTCCAAGTACATCGGCCTTGAAAACGGTAAGAGTATCTCCAAGACCTCGCGTTATTCACTAACCTCGTCAATCATCGTGATCGTTGGCGTATCGGAGGCCATGGTTGGTGTTTATCAATAAGACGCCCGTAGACGGGCGGAGCGAGATTAAGCTTCGTTTAGTGCGTCGTATTGTTACAATGGTGGAGGAGAAGGCGTGTATCCTGATCGGACAGTGAAGTCAGCGACTTGAAGTGATTATGCCGAGCCGGCGCGGGAATAATGGTGTAACGTGGAGCGTTAGGTTACGGTCACGAACACAGGAGTTTAGGAGATAGGGAGGTAGAGTTGGTCCGTCGAAGGTGAAAGGAATAACCGTTCTTGTTTTCAGGGAACTCTGCCGTATCCTACGTACATGTGTCCTATTTATACTGTGGTCGGTTAGAGGTACAAATAGTAGCAAATCTGAGAGTGTCCGTGCGGATGACAGTAGTATAACGAGGGGCGAGTAAGGGAGGAACATAAGGAGTAAGACAGGGGAGTCCGGAATGGGAAGTGAAACGTCACATACGCCCTCCCGAACAAGTCCTAGCTTGTTCGCAATTTTATTTGGAAGAGCTGGAGGCGTCGGTCATGGTGACATCACCGTGGGAGGAGGTAACTGGAGTGGAATGAGTGCTCGATCCGTCAGGGACGGGGAGGGAGCGGGGGCTGCTGGCTCGGGCGTGTCGACCTTGGCGAGCGGCGTAATTGGCCTTGGATCGGGCTTTAGCTTGCTCGATGCGCTGGAGCTTTCGATCAATGTACTCGGTGTAGGAGATCATCCCCCTAGCGAGGGTCTCCGGATTCATGCGAGAGAAAGCGGAGTAAACGGCGTGAGGAGATGCGCTAGGGAGGTTGGGCGACGGCGCGTTGGAGAGGGAAGGAGTAGGGGACGAGGTGGTGGTCAATCCAGGGTCAACTTCCTTCTTGGAATGACAAGGGATGGGGCGACGCATGACGTCGTTTTTGGCTGCAATGGAGGGAGCAGGGCGGTCGACGAGCCCGAGTATGATGAGGCTGGGGTTGTGACTACCCATCATGAGGACGAGCCCATCCTCGGTGATGAGGGGAAGTAGGCTCTTCCGCTCCTGGAAAAAAGCCTCCTGATTGATGCACTTGGCGACATTGTAGTATAGGTCGCTGTAATGGGATCGATAGAAGTCGAGGTGTTCTCCCTTTCGCAGATGGTCCGCAATGATCGTCAGAGCCCAAACGTCAGCGATGGTGATAACGTGTTGGGCACCGGATAAGGGGTTGGTGAATTTATAGGAGTAGGGCGACTCGTTGGTAACAGTAACATTCTGGAGTTTATGATGGGGAGTGGGAATGCAAGACGACGTGTACTGATCCAAGGTGAGTGGGACCGCAGTGGGGATGGTCTGGCTTTCGGGAAGCTCGCCCTCCGAGGGGGAGAGTTCGTCAATGGCGTCAGCATCAACAGGCGAACGAGTTTCGTCGAGATCTGGAGTGACGCCAAGACCGTCTTCGAGCATAGTCATTATGTTTCGGAGAACGGGGTGCGGAGTGAGGTTGAAGGATTCAGAAGGGTAAGTGGAGCGATGCCGACGGGTTGTTCTCCTGGATCGGTGCCGTGGGTAACGACGGGGACGTGAACTTGGTGAACGGGGAGCTACTGAAGAATTTGAGGGAAAGTCAGGAGAATCTAAATAGGATGGAGTGCTGGGCAGAGGGGAGGGGAAGAAGATTGAGGCCATGCTGATTTGAGGGTCGTCAGGGGGTGACCCTTTTCCATGGGGGAGTTCCGAAATCGACGAAACACCAAGCACATCGAGGTATGATTGTAGTGCTTGAAGGTGGGCTACTTTGTCATATGGTAGCCAGGTTATGTCGCCTGATTTCCAGGAGATTTCAAACAGCACATTCTCGCGGGATCCAGAATGAGAGACAATTTCTTCCACCGCCCACTCTGAATCCGTATCGTCGATCTCGAATACCTGGGAATCCAGACGACCTGGGAAAAGTCGGTCATCGTTAGGGATGTGAACTCTGAGGAGAGAGGCATGGAAAGAATCGTGTATTCCCCTCTGTTTTAGTCGCGATGGTAGGTCGAGGGCGAATGACTCGTTGCCGTGATTCTTTGTGATTCGATAAGGGCCAATGTACTTCGGTAAGAATTTCCGTACCAGCCCTTTTGGAAACTTCAAATTTTCGGTAGAAAGATAGACGAGGTCTCCCTCAGTGAATGGGGCGGGTCGTCTATGTTGGTTGGCGTCCCTGGTCTGCTTTACCCGAGCCGCGAGGATGGCATCGTGGGCAGCAATGGTAGCCACTCGGATACGTTCCGTGAACGTTCTGACTCCAGGGAACTCGTCAGGTTTGGGAGCGTCCCAGAGCATAGATCGAGGCATTCGTCCTGAATTAAGAAAGAAAGGGGCGAAGCCGGTGCTATCTGATCGCGCTAGGTTGATGGCAAACTCGATAGCAGGGAGTTTCGATACCCAATCCTTTTGATTAGGGTTTATGCATTGCCGGAGTAGTTGGGTAATGGTTCTGTTGGCTCGTTCGGTCGATCCGTCTGACTGGGGGTGATAGGCTGTTGACATTCGTAGTTCGGTGCCTATGAGTTCGTGTAGCCGCTTCCAGAATCGGCTAGTAAATAGGACATCGCGGTCGCTGATAATTGCGTTTGGTAGGCCATGTAGCTTGTAAACTTCTGAGAATACTAGCTCGGCGACGTGCCTAGCCGTGTAATTCGTGTGACTTGGTACTAAATGGACCATCGCGGTTAGGAGGTCAATGACTACGGTGATAGAATCATAAGAGGCATCCCGGTCTTTCGATTCGGGAAGAGGTCCGACGAAGTCGATGCCAATGGCTTCCCAGGGGCGAGAGGCAATCCGGAGAGGATGCAGCAAACCAAACGGCTTCTGATTGTTGGGTTTGCTGCGTTTGCATGTCATACAGGTGTCACAGTAGATTTGCACCTCACTTACGATCTGTTTCCACCAGACATATTCTCGTAGGTAGTCAAGCGTCTTTTTCGCTCCTAGGTGTGCTAGGAGACTATGTGCTTCCGCGATGACGATTTCGCGAAGGTTCCGTCCTTTTATGAAGATATGTGGTATGCACAAAACATCACGTCCGTTTATCTTGAGGTACAGAACTCCGTCCTTTAGTTCGAAATTTCTGAACTCCTTTGGTTTGTCAATGATATTCTTGAAGGTGGGATCACCGCCGTATTTGTTTCGCACCTCTTCGATTAGGTCAAATCCTTCAGCGTGGCCATTGACCACGTCAACCAGAGTAGGTGGGGGTTCGTGAGAGGTTTTGGTATTAGACAAAAGAATCCCGTCGTCCCTTGAACTTGGAAGCACAACTTCTTTGGTTGTGTTTTGTTCCGTGGGTCCGCCTTTATTGTTGAGCTCTTTCCGTTGTGCGCTTTCCGCTAAGACGCCTTTGCTTTCCTCAGGAGGTTCACGCCGGACTGTATCTCTGTTATTCCCGCCCTCCTTTCGTTCTCCTGGGCCCAGGAGGACGAAACGCTTCTTAGCCATACGCCTAGCAAACTCAGCGCTCCCTTCGACCCTGGGCGTCTGTGTTGCGCGCTTATCACTTACGTCCGCACTGGTTGCACTGCGGGTAGAAGCCATCATAGCCTCCAGCCCCACGAGTATGGGCATTGCGGCCACGTCAATGCCGTCTCTTCCTTCCACGACGTCGAAGTAGGTATACTCACTCCGCGCACAAACTACCCCGCTGGCCTCGTTTGAGTATAACCGGGACAGTGCATCACTAAGGACGTTCTCCACGCCCGGGATATACACGGGCTCGAAGTCGAATTCGGATATCTTTTCAACCCAACGAGCTTGGCGACCGGACAGGTTTTTCTGTCGCAACAGATGGATGAGGCCTTTGTGGTCCGTTAACCACTTGAAACGACAACCTTGGAGTATGTCTCTATGCCTCATCATAGATTCCACTCCTGCTAACATCTCTATCTCATGGACAGGATAGTTTTGTTGAGCGGAATTAAGTTTCGCTGAATAGAACGCCGCAACCTTCGCGTTCCGCCACTCTTGCCCTTGCGCCACCACACCAGATATGCCCGTCGCGCATCCATCCGTGATAAGCCAGACAGGTTCGGCATCATCCCCGTATTTTAATGGAACACGATGATGCCCACGCCATTCATGCAGCTTACGCTTGATGTCCTCGAACGCACGTTGATGTGTGAACTCCCAACGGAACGACACACCATCACCTGTTAACGAGGAAAGAACTCCCATCGGAATACGAACCCCTTCGATGTTGTCCGACAGGTAGCCCACAGCCCCAAGGAACCCACGCAGTAGGTCCCTATTGGTCGGGGTCTTCCAGCTCAATATGGAATCGACTTTATTAGAGTCCATCCTGATACCCTCACGATCTACCACATGTCCCAGGACATTGAGCTCCGGCACCAGGAATCGCATCTTATGCTCTGAAAGGTAAATCTTCTCCCGTGCCAGTATATCAATTATAATTTTAACGTGGTGTAGATGATCCTCCAGAGTATTAGAATAAATGTAGATGTCATCGAGATAGATATCCATGAAGACTCCAATACAAGCGGAAAATAAATGGTTCATTAACGACTGGTAAGTGGCCGGTCCGTTACAGTCTCCTTGCTGAAGGACCAAACTAACCATATTGCCGTTAGGCGTTGTCACTGCCGTCCGCTCGACGTGTTCTGGAATAACACGGATTTGTTCATAAGCGCTACAGCAGTCCAAGGAGCTGACGTACTTGTGCTGGGCAACGCGCCGAAGAATCCCTTCTATATCGGGTAACGGAGAAGTCATCTTCATCGTGTTCGCGTTTCTCTCCCTGAGATCGAAGACGCAGCGCAAGTTCGTCGTTCCTGGTTTATATATCAACAACATTGGCATCGTATTACCACAGTTGGACACTCGCCATCTCCCAGAGGCGATATAGGCTTTCCATTTTGTTGACCACTGCTCTCGCAGGGGTTCCGGGCACTTTGAGGGGCGCCAGGAGTATATTCTAGAGGGGTCAATTAATGGAATCGAGTGGTTAATTGCCCGTAACGGAGGAAGAGGTGAGTCTTCGACGTTTTGGCAAACAGGCAAGGCGTACTCACGCAGGTGTTCTCGAGCTTTTAGGATGTTATCTTCGACAATAGACATCGAGCGGGAAGCAAGAGTCGTAACTTCAGGCCCTTTCATTGGTAGGGGGAATGTCGATCCTAAGACAACACGGGGCGGATTAATACCAAGAGTCACTCGATGTTGAAACATCCAAGGCGTACCCAGAATTATGTCATAGTTGGCAATATTTGCCACATCGAAATATCGCTCCGCGGTCGAGTCTTGATACTCAAGGGTTGCCCAACAGCCGAAGTTGATCCTCGAGTGAGATCCTTGTACTGCGAGTTGAAGTGCTAGTGGGGTTTGGAGCTGAACTTTCTTGAGGTGTAGTTGATCGACGATCGTGGTGGAGAGGAAGTCTCCCAAGGAGCCCGAATCTAGGAGCGCTCGGGCGGGATGGCCATTTATTTTAACAGTGACAACTAGGGGTTTAGGGACTGCCCTAGACGGGTCCTTCGCCATGGCAGCGTTACGCTGGAGCGAAGGATAAGTTCCTCGTTGGACCTGCTGCCCATTAAGTTCAATAACAGCGATCATATCCCCGAATTCGTTGAAGCCACAGCGTTCCGATCGTCTACGCCAAAGCTCATCGTCGTCGCTCTTCGACCAATCGGTTCTACCAATGGGCATAGGCATATACGTCATCCAATAATCCTTACCCCCGATCTGGAACAGAACATTCTCCTCAGGAGGCGGGGAAGGGAAGAGGCCAGCTACGTCGCTCTCGTCGAATTTATCTTCAAGAGCGAAAAAGAATTCCCAAGTCTTGATGGCGATATTCTTGTTGTACCAGCGGGTTAGATTAAACCGTGGATTGTTCAGGTATGTTGTTGGCAATTGACATACGAAATCCCGGTATCGATCGTGGACAAGATGATGATTAGGGTCGTCAGGGTCTCGTACCACCTTGAAACGACTTTCTGGACTCCAAAGATGGAACTCCTCATCGCCTATATACGGTGAGTGACTCTCCAGATGGATCTGAGCTCCTTCTGCTAACGGCTCCGACATTGGTGCAACCAGAAGGCAATGGTCAGCTACGTAATCCGGAAGCCCCAATAACTGGCAGCATCGTTGAGCATACCGTACCAGGAAAGCGATTGAAGTGTCGCATACCTGTGAGTAGTTGAAAACTTGGGGAGACCGGGAAGGGTACCATCGGTCGATCACCACACATTCACGATCCGAGATAGCCGATATGGAGAATCGTTTGCTCAAGATCATCTCGTCAGTGGGGAGCCAAAGGCGGGGGAAATCATCGTCTCCAGGAAAACCAAACACCATCCCGAAGACGTTGAGATGGGCTTCCTGGGCCAACAACATAAGATCCCCTTGTGGGATGTATCGCGTATTCCAACTACAATGGATGTTAGGGACGGGGGGATCAGGGTCAACAAGTTCGGGCATGTCTTCATACTCCGAGTCAGAACCGGAGTCGACTTGCAGGACGGCTTCCCAAGGAGAACTGATTCCTATTGCGCCAAGGTCGAGTTCATGGAGCGGTTCATCATCGGTGTTCAACGACTCATGAGCCTCGAAGTCAATGTCAATAGCATGGGATGGTAACCCTGGGGGTTTGTTGTTTGTATTCCCGGCCACGGCGTTCGTCAAGGGGCAATCCTTGGAGACGTGTCCCTCTCGTTTGCATCTGAAACATTTCCCGGCCTTTCGAAGCTCCTCCAATTCTTTCGGGGTGAGTTGGGAAGCTAATTTGGGTTTACCATCACTGGTGAGATTTGATTTGTTGTGTGTCCCCCCCGATTGTTGGTTGGAACCGGACGAGCGGGGGTTGTTAGGGGTAGCACCCTTATCATTTCCATTACGGGAGTGGTCGTTACCATTTCGGCCTCGACCCTGGTTCTTCGAGTTGGACGAGTTGGAGTTTCAGTTTCCCCTGCCTAGGTGAGCGCTTTCTACTACTTCAAGAAGTTCTGCTCTTTCCACTACTTCGTCCCAAGAGGATATGTTTGGGTTCAGGCGCTCACGATAGAGCTCGGCGCGAATTACGGCCTTAAATCCATTCCAGAGCTTAATGACTTTCTCCTGTTCACTCACTGAACCGATAACGTCGTACTTTTGTTTCAATTGGGCGGAATAGTCTCGCACGCTAAGGTCACGTTGCCATAGACGATCGATCTCTGACCGTGTTTGTTCCAGCAGATCTACCGGGAAGCAGGCATTCATTAGTCCTTCAAAGAAATCCCTCAACGTCCAAGCTCCGGGATTCATAGAGACTTGTTGCAAGTAGAAGTCGTACGCGCGCCCCTTCAGGAAGGTGGATAGTTTTCGAACACGGAACCTCTTATTAACTTGTCCTTCTTTAAGGTACGAGGTTCCATCACTAACGAATCGGTAGAAAGCCGTTAAATCTGCTCGTCCGTCATAAACTTCAGGCGGGGTCGGTTTCAAGCTAGACTTAATCTTAGCTTTGGCTTTCTTTCGGCGGCTACGGCGACGCTTGGTCTCCCAGTCAGAATCAGATGAGGTGGAACTCGAAGAGGATTCGTTAGAGCTATCGGAAGAAGGAGACGAAGAACTAGAATCATCATCCGAAGTGGTAGATGGATCGCTAGGGTCGTCACTCATTTTATGATGCTTCAAACGCTTCGAAGATCGTTTCTCGTCGACTGAGTGAAGTGCTCTCCCCAAGAAGCTATTCGGGGGAATCTGCGAGCTAGGTAGGAAATTGGATTTCGTACTTTTACCACTCGACTTTTTTGACTTCTTAAGTTTTGGTTTCGGTTTAGGACGGTCCGTGGCCTCTTTAATATGAGCGCGTATCCCTTCTGTAATCGGCGTGCGGGAACGAAGTCTGGTTTGCTCTTTTAGCTTCCTATTTTCCCGTTCGAGCTCAGCTAACTTTTCGCGCAGGAGTTGTTGTTCTTCCTCACGAATGGTTGTATCCTCATTCAAGACAGATGTGGGTCCCTTCTCAATGACGGGATCAGAATCGTTCTGAGCTTGTTTCCAATGTCTCAGGGCTCGAGCTTGCGCAACAGGATCTAACTCATCTTCTTCAAGAGGAATGTTTCCCCAGTTCCTGGGGTCAACTCCTTTTCCTTTGGAGGGTCCAGGCTTTCGAGTCAACTCAGTTTCATTTGGCATCAGTTTCTTTTCTCGACGTGCGATCTTATCTATGTCATGCATGCTCAGGGTATTATAAGCGGTATTAATTGTATTAATCTGATGTACATCGAGGGACTTTCGTCGATGATCTAGTGATGAAGTACTATGGGATCTACGATTTCTGCGATTAACCGTGGTCCAGGTACTCGCATCATCGTCATCATTCAATATATTATCGGGTAGTTCATCCCGAACGCCATCCTTGGCGATTTTCTCGCCCTCGGCGGTAGTCTCAAGGTTCTCACCAGCCAACGGTGGATCCTTTGAGAACCCTGCTGGCCCTGGGGTCTCAGCAGGTAGTGAGGCAGCCACGACTTCTGAATAGCTTCTCCTCGAAGCAGCCGAAGCCGGCCTACTCTTGTTTTCTGGAAATGTGCTCTTAGCGCTAGCATCAGTAAGATCCGACTCACTTTGGTCTGGGGTCTCAGACGCCTGATTCTTTCGACTACGCAACCCATAGCGGGAGTAGGCAGGGATGCGTGATGACATGCTGATCTAGATCAGATAATCAGTAAATTTTCTTCGGGTTTGTAACGTATCGGTGATTGGGTATGAGGAGGCCGAGGATTTCCAGAGGACCAATCTGGGGGCACCTATGGGCTTTTGGTTGGAGAAGGGAGGAGGGGGAGGAGGAGATCTTCTTGTCGGTAGAACGGTGGGGGCTTTCAAAAATATGTAACGTGGAGCGTTAGGTTACGGTCACGAACACAGGAGTTTAGGAGATAGGGAGGTAGAGTTGGTCCGTCGAAGGTGAAAGGAATAACCGTTCTTGTTTTCAGGGAACTCTGCCGTATCCTACGTACATGTGTCCTATTTATACTGTGGTCGGTTAGAGGTACAAATAGTAGCAAATCTGAGAGTGTCCATGCGGATGACAGTAGTATAACGAGGGGCGAGTAAGGGAGGAACATAAGGAGTCAGACAGGGGAGTCCGGAATGGGAAGTGAAACGTCACAAATGGACTTAACGTCCACGTGGCCGAGTTCGAGTCTTCCGCTCTGCCACATTCCCTGCGGACCTCTCCCAGTCATTCCCGATCTTGATGGATTCTTATGACGAAAAGACAGGTATTCGGTAAGTACGCAAGTTGACGACTCGGAGGCTAGAGGACTGAAGCACCGGGATTGAAGGACAGGCCACCGCTTTTATGTAGAAGGTGATCAGTCCTATCAGATGTCTAATGAGCTGTAGACTTCAACTGGGACGTGGTGACGAAACCTAGCTATTGAAATTCACTTTGATTGCAGTTGGACAGCAGGATCCACTGTCTCGTTCCGTGATATCAACACATCTAGCGGTGAGCTAGGCCGGCTTTTTACGAAGAGAAGGTGTCCGAAAGCATTCCGATGGAAGCCACGACAACCAAAGTGAGTACGAAGCCGTGTTCTTCGGCGACAAGATGCTAACAGGTTGCCTGTATAGGAAGGTTTGGAGGGAGATCATTGTAGAGTACGCGAACGCCAGGTGTGAGCGCAACGACGTTGTAGTGACTGTCGATGACATGTTGGGGATGGCTCGCCGCGCAGAGTATAACCGGCAGGGAGAGGCGCACATCCAATTCAAACGCAGGTTCTCGTTCGGCACAAGTACTAGTATTTTCAAAGTGAAAAGGGTAAGCGCAAGGCATTCTAGAAGGCGCCACTACTTAACCCCTACTTAGACCCAATACTACAACAGCCATGTATTGTTTAGTGTAAATGTTGGTCTTGAATTTGGGAGTAACAAGGATTGTCTCCGCTTCATTCACCATGATATCGTGCGTATTGCATGGGACTCGCTCTTCCACTGGCTCTGATTGATGATCCCCCGCAGCATCAGTTACGCTGGAGAGAGGTCGTACAAAATGAGAACGACGACGCGCACACCATTGTAGATGATGTGTGTGAGACAGTCGCCGCTCTTGCCCTCGATTATCGACATGGTGTGTTTCCTCAATCAATCTGCGGTCATCTGCTGAGTTTCTATACAGAAGCGCTAGCTGCTATTGAGCGCGGGCTTTCAAGCGACGACTTCGATGTCGAGTTCACCAGACCTGAGACGCAACTGACACGCCGTCGAGCTTCTCCTCCCGCCGAGAACGATACCCGCCGATGCTTTGTAATGCTGCATCTCTCTGCATACGCTTGGGCCCCTTGCGATGGCCTGCCGTCATCCATTGCCGACGTTCATTGGACTGCAACCGACAGCCCTCGCGCCTTTCCATCTCGTTCTAATCCCTTCCAATACCTCAACAACTTCCACCTCTCACTCCCCTCAGCCGCATCTGCGGATCGCAGCCCCTGTTCGTCCTCGCCGCCCCGTGCAAGTCCTCTCACCATCACCTTCTCCGCGCAGGGCATCTCGTGCTTCACGGGCACGAATGCCATGTCTGCTGGCAATGGTCTCACTATCAACGGCACGAATCGCACCGTTGTCGTGAACCACATTGGTGCCGTCATGGGGGACTATTTTGGCATTGTTAATGGTGGTAATGTTGGGGGAACTAATAACACCAACCACGGTGCGTACTCACTGTCCCGTGTCCAGCCGATTTTACTTACTTCACTTGGCCTTAGTCCATTCGTACTCTCGCTGAGGTAACTGTAGCGGCTGCATTTTCTCATACTGCCACTCCTTGAGAATACTGAGAGAGATTGGTGATAAGACAGGTGAACAAAGAGTGTACGAAGTCGCTAGAAGAATCGTACGTCAATCATCTACAGCTACAGCCCTCCTCGCACGTCATATACATGTCGCGACAGTGAGTTTATGCAGTCTAAAACCAACAATACTCCGATTGTTCAAGAAACAGAGACAATGAGCCGTAATGAGCTAACACGATGCCACGAGCGGATGACATGGAGGCGGTCCTTTGTAGCCCAGCTTCGATGAGTACGGGGCCAGCAAAGGGGTGCGAATACGAGGGCAAGGTCGCGCAATAACCCGACAGTGTTTGTAGGCAGTGAGATGCCTTCGATGTTAGGTGCAGCCATAGTTTCGCGATCGTGTTCTAGCGAGATCTGTTTCGGGGTCATTCTCAGAACACGACCCTTCGCAGAGAACGTCCCAGCTCCCATCACGTCCCAGCTCCCACCGTATGCCCGTATGTTAAGTTGTTACTACCGGAAATCGGGGTGGATTTTGGTGGTGGAACCAAGCGGTGTTCTAGAGATAATTGCTACTGTGCCTCGCGGATGATGATTGTAAGAGCAGACGGCTACAGCGACGGGCTGAAGCGTAGGGGGCGTAACTGAAAGCAGTTCCGCGGAGGTCACAGGAAGGGCCTGGTCAGGGCGTGTGCGCGTGGAAGGGCGCACCTTGCAGCGTGAGCTCCGCCACGCTTGCGATGTTCCACTGCGAGAGGCCATAGAAGTGTTCGCCTTAGATGCGCAACAGGGAGCTGAGGGGCGGGACCTCCAGGCTGTTCAAAGGCAACCTTGGGACAGCTCTGTTGCTCGCTGTGGATTCGAATGTCAATCGTAGCTAAAATGGATTGTTGTATATGATCTGTTAGATTTTGGCAATCTTGGCGGTACAGGGGTATAGTGGAGCACGTGACTACTTGTATTACCATCGCCGCTTTTTGTATTTCTTCTTTATGTGTTTGCTGGAGTCCCAGTCAAACGCAATAAGATCTACTTATTGTATCACATTCGACGCCACCCTCACCAGCTTATTTCAACATGATCTTCCATTCCAATTGTACAAAAGCAGTGCTCCCGGTTTACTCGCCGTCCTCGTGAAGCCCCTATGTGCGTGTTTTCCACGCCTTTGACCTGTCCGTAAGTTTTCGCGCGATTACCTCTGACAAGTGCTCAAAAGCCTGTAGATTCTGCATTCTGACGTGATACATTCGCGGGACGTCGGCCTTTGGCTGCCCTGTCTATCAGCTACCTTATCCCGTCGCGCGGCGATCCAATAACCAATGGCTACGGGGGGTAAGCCCTTCCCTATATGAACGCCTCGGATCCTGAAAGCAGATCTATCACGATAGACACAAAGGATGCCTCCCAGAGCGTTGATTTCGCTGAGAGGCTGCCCATCGAGCTGATTCACCATATCATCGCCCATCTTGACGATCGTGTTGAAGACTACTATTGTGGCAACTGCAGGCCCATACCTTCCGGCCTTGCTGCTTGCTCACTAGTGTGCCGCGCGTGGAGTCACATATGTCGGGCTCGTATCTTCCGCACAGTCTCTCTGAAGTACGGCGAGGATGTATCTCATCGACGTTTGTCTTTCCTATACTCGACAGCACCGCATCTCTGCGAAATCATTCGTAATCTCAGCATATGCTTAGGAGGAGGCCCCTCAACCTCCGAAGATTGGATTCCACATTTCACTGGCCGCTTTACGAACCTCAGCGAACTGCGCCTTCACCCCGAGTTTATCACAGGACCGATCCTTGGCGTACTATCCGACTTCGGTATTATGTCCCTTCTTCCAACCCTACGCCTGAAACGCCTTGCTTTAGACTCTTGGAGTGTCGATGAAGCTGTGCTGGATCTCATTCCCATCCTTTCTGCCTGCTCAAACACGCTTGAGAGTCTGTCGTTGGAAATATACGAAGTATACCGGCAGGCAGAGGGCTCAGATTCCGTTCTCCCGCCGTCTGTTTGCTTAAATTCTCTCCGCAACCTCAATATGATCTCAAGTGTCTGTACCCTACCTCCGACCAACCTTATCAGATGCCCGAATCTTGAATCCTTGACAGTTGGGTATACTTACGGCGACTCTCCCTGGGATATTCCCTCGTGGATTCCCGTTAGTTTATCTGAGCTCATCTTACACGGTACGCCTACCTCGAATGCGATTCATCTTATACACTGACACTTTTTGTAGGCGCTCCAACTCTAGACTTTCCTGACTTCGTCACGGCCATACGACCGTCCATTCTCAGGATTACCATATCCGGCTACAGTCACCCTTTGTTCGATATCATGACATGGATAGGCGGGTGCATCGGTCATCTGCCAGACGAGACTACCCTCCGGCAACTTGCTATCGTCATCAACGGTCGCTATCCCAGCCACCGCTCTTTGTACCCCGAGGTCGCCGATTACGCACCACTATGCTCTGCAATCCTACCGCTGTTCTCGCGCGGGGCTTTGGAAAAAATCAGTCTAAATATCGACGTCTACCAAAAGGGCATTGCGGGTACGATTGCTGCTTCAAGAGCTGTCGGTGCCGTCGAAGAGGCGTTCGCTCCGATATTGGAGGAGGTATCAGTCAACGAATTTCAGTGCATAACTTGTGACCATGGGAAGATAGATGCACTACTTGTCAAAAATATGGTAGAGACTTTCCGGGACGAACACTTTGTATGAGCTTAGTTTCTTCGCGTTCGCACAATTGCGGAATTGCAGAAAAGTCTTTTGATTAGACCAGTGGTGCAGGACGGCGGACATTCGTACTCTCACCTATATGTATCGGCGACTAGACTTTCATGCCAAATGCATAGCTCGTTCTTCTTGTCCACGAGGATGAGAAGCAAGGAAGTAGCTTGACGGGCGCTGTACCAGCAAGTTATGAAGTTATGTTGCAGGGATAGGGTTCTACCGAAAGGCGATAAGCGCTCACACCTTTAGCCTTCGTGACCACCATCATCCATAAATCTGACTCCGAGGAGTAGCATGAAGACCATACCTCGAAACATTTGTTCCGCAGAAGAACTCCCTATCGAGCTCATCCATCACATTGTTTCCTGCCTTGAAGATAGCGACAATGAGGAGAAGTTCTGCTACAGGGAACACGTACCCCCGGACCTGAATGCCTTGTCTCTGGTGTGTCGCTCGTGGAATGAGGTCTGCAGGCATCACATCTTTCGCACTATCGGCGTGAATTACGGCCATGACTCCTTCACCTCCCGTCTCTCCTTCCTCCACTTCACGGCCCCCCATCTCTACAAATACATCCTCCGGCTTGACGTATGCCTGGATACTGGCTATGACAGCGTCGCCGAGTGGGTCCCAGAATGCTTTGCGCGGTTCACCAATCTGCGTGCATTGCGTCTCAATGCCCGGTTCATATCGGGGGCGATACTCGATGTGCTGCCCGGGTTCGGGATTGTGTCCTTGCTCGCAAGCGTACGCCTGCAGGAGCTCGTCCTGGCATCGTGGGACGTAGACGCTGAAGCCTCGGATCTCCTCCCCATCCTTTCGACGTGCTCGCCTTCTCTCGAAAGTCTGTCGCTGGAGATGTATGGTATCTACACGCCGGAGCGGCCAGAGACAACGAGCTGTATATCCGGAGCCCCATCACCTCGCAGTGTATGTCTGGATGCGCTCCGCAGCCTCAAGGTCGTTCAAAATGTCGCCGTACTCCCCCATACAGACCGTATCAAGTGCCCAAACCTCGAATATGTAGAAATTGTGCAACTTACCAGCGGCTATTGGAATATTCCCAGGTGGATTCCCGCCAACTTGTCTGAACTCATCTTGAGCGGTAGGTACACCTGTGTTGTATATAGCCACGATGGTTCACTGGCACTAACCCTCTTTCAGTTTCCCCGACTGCTATAATCCCCGACATCGGCGCCGCTATATGTCCGTCCGCCCTAACGATCAACATATTGTGTCCCAGCGAGGCTCCCCGGTTGAGCAGTATCGCATGGATAGGGGACTGTATCAACCGCCTACCTTTCCCCAATCGTCTACGGGGGGTCGCAATCCATATTGATCCCCTCGGCTGGGGTGGACAATCTTACCCCGAACCTATCCATTATGAAGCGCTTCATCGTATCATTCAACCTCTGCACGATCATGGGGCTTTGAAGAAAATCAGCATAAGTATAGGTGATGTCAACGATGACTCTATCGAGACGGACTGCGATGAGGTTGCGGTGTTTGAAGAAGCGTTTGCCCCATTGATAGAGGGGATAACGGCCGCTGGCGGATTTCGGCGTATAACATGCAAATATGGGGGGATAGATGTACTCATGAGCCATGAAGCACTGTAGTGGTGACGGTCCGACGACGCTTGGGTATGCGTCCCGATCGACAGTCGCTAGGTCTAAGTAAGGACTCTGGGAGTGCCTCCCCATCATCCATCTGTACACGCACTTCTATACGATCATTACACGCTCGAGTTGATGAAGGTCGCGATCGACGAGTCTCCTAGAATGGTAAAGGTGGTTCAGAGCGGCAGATAAATAAGTTGGTTAACTACATGAACATCTAAAGGACACATTACAGCGAACATTGCAGAGCGAATATACACACACACAGGATATCATTCCACCATCCAGAGAAAACGAAAGACCGGAATTTAAGACGCCGCTAAACACTACACGGCGTACATGTCTCTTTTGACGTCTACCTCGACCTCGACCTCGATACCGGATTTTGCGTCGGACGTTGGCGAGGCCTCCGCGCGATCATGGAGGTTGACAGCGAAGTTCATGTCTGATAGGTTCGTGCGTGTTTGGGCGTTGGAGAAGTTGATCTCCGTCTCGATGTCGATGTCGTGCGTCGCGCGGTGCGAGGCGTGCGGGTTCGTAGAGGCGAAGCGGGGCGGGCGGAGATAGGTCACCGTGCGGACGGGGCTGAGGCCAGCGGAGATCGTGACGATGATCAGCGTTGGGACGATGCCCTGGAGGAATGAACGAACGACGAGGTGAGTGTGGACGCTTGAGGGAGAATGATACAGACGTACGGCTAGTTGGGCGATGATATCCATTGCTACAATGTCGCCGTTTGATTTGAGAAGGAACAATACTAAGTAGGCGATCTAGGGCAAGAGATGAGCACGAGGTGGATGGACAGAGAATGGAGACACGTACCCATGCCAGAGTGTATAACAACCCAGATTCGATGATGACAGCCGATTCAAAGAGGAGGGACGAGAAGCCGTGGACATTCTTCATTGTTCGGTGATGGAGCCTGCAGCGCGTGCATCAGCGACTGTCCAACAGAACGAGAGAGGGGAGGGTCATTACATTAACTTCGTCGCCGTCATCACCGTCAACACGACGTTGGTAGTAACGGAGAGCACCATGCAGACGATATTCCACGTTGAGATGGGCGCCATTCTGGACTGGTCGAATATGCCTTGGAAATCGGGGGTGGGGAGATGCCCGAGGCCTTCTATGGACGCGCCAACGTAGCCATATGTAGATATGAAGGTCGCAAAAATGAGGATCGAGGGAAGAATAAGGACGCGGGGGTTGCGACCGTATATGACATAAGTGCGCCATGTAAGAAGAATGTCGGCGAGAATGGACTGCGACTTGGTTAGCCGGCAAATCCACCAAGGATAGGCAGTCGTACTAAGCACTCACGCTGAAGAACTCAGTCGCTACCTGCGTAAACGCCATTTTCCCGTGATACTGGATATCTGCGAAGGGGCCGGGATCGCCGCCGCCGAGGAGCTTGATGTCTTGATAGAAGGCCATGAAGAAATGCGCGGTGGAGAGGATGTACTGGAAAATGACGATGGAGAGGCCGATCCAGTTGCGTCTTGCCTTGGGCGACGCGCGGAAGAATACAAGCCATATTGCGATCGCCAAGAGGATGGTGAATATGCCTAGACAGCAAGATGAGCCAACGGCGCGAGAGATAAGGAGGAGGGAATACCTTGAAGGAAACACAGGAAGAATACACAGATGAGCAAGGCCTCATTAGGTTGGATCATCTCGCTGGCAGTTTATCTGGTACTGGAATCGGCAGTCCTTGTTGTGATCAACGTGCCCGATGGAGGAATGGCGAGGGATCCTTCAAAGAAGGTATACAGCGCTTCCAAAGCTGAACGACCCAGGCGAAGAACGATAAGAGGGCGAGTTGGTGAGGTATATGTAGGTCTTCCAGTTCCGTGAAAAGGCCATCAAGGAAACGCCCCTTGTCGTCGATGGGGGGATACGAAAGGAGACTAGCAGATAGAGACTGATGTGCGCCACATCGACCTCAGCACAGTTAGGAGAAGGGTCGGTTCCTGCCCTGCATCCTAGGTGATGTGATCGATAATAGGAGACCCTGCATGAAATGGGCAATCCCGCCAAATTCCTAACGGCTTCACGTTCTTTGGAGCCAGTAAGCTTCGCAAATACTTAAGTTCTGATCTGGAAGAGGTTTTAAACTACCGGCTGCTCAGTTTAATGACGTTGTGAAGTGCTGACGGTAAGATATCGCTTTGACCTGGTTTGACATTCGGGCTGACTGGCGTGACGGTTGATTCCGGCCAGGAGAAGTTTGGGGTTGTTGCGGAAGGACGTCGTGGCGCTTATCGACTCCGCGACGAAGGAACATGTAATTTGAATTTTTTGATCCTGGGCGTACAGACATTGCGGTCTGCGTGAGTCCTGTCCAAGACCTGTCCCGCTGCCACCTGACATTGTAAATTCTAATTCGTTTGGGTGATGAAGATGAAGAGTGATGATTCGTACTTCAGACTTCGATGTCCTAGCAATGCCGAACAGGATTGACGCATCGAAGGGATAAAGGAATCGAGCCAAGGAGCTCTCCTAAGAGCCAAATGCAACAAGTAATTTAGGTGAGTTTCCAAGGGCTCTAGATGCTGCGACCTCTCGACCTTGAGGATAATGTTTATCCAAAATGTGGTGGGAGGTTGTCACGGCCAAGGAGAGTCCACATTCACTACCTGTATTCTGACGCCCCAAACAAATTGAGAATAGATTGTCGTACAAGGGACCTTGAGCATTCAAGGTACTATATACTCCGCGCTTTTTGGGATGTCGATCACGCAGTCCAAGTCTTGATAGGTGTATTGATGCGCCGCTGACGAGTCGGGTCGCCGTAAGGGTCCTTCAATTGAAGGTTGGTGCCAAACGACACCTAAGGCCGCAAAAGCTGATCCGAACGCTCGTCGTCGTGTATCTTGACGAACGCTATCGATGAATGTGGACCGTATCTTACTGGTATTGTAAAGCCCGTAATCTCTCCAAGAGATAGCACGGCCTCATCATCGTTCCCTTCTGAGGCTAGTACGCGTCGTATTGGTTGCCTGATCGTTCATACGGAGAGGGTTCGACGTGTTGATGAACTGTCGAGTCGAGGTCTAGGGAGAGTGAATCAAGAATGATGGAGATGGATAACCACCAATCGATATCTAAAGGTCCGCGTCGAGAGTGCAATCAGGACGCTATCAGGAAGCAGGAAGCTATCGCCAGGCACTGCGAATCAAACTCACACCATCAACTGTGAAACGATGAAGTTATTGATTCCGACCAAACCAGTTGTTGTCGGCGAAGTCCGATTCCAGGATTCCCGAGCTTGGTCTCAACAGTAAGTTACTCTGGAATCAGTCTTGGACGCACTACCCGGTTTCTGCATTTCTTCCTAGACTCGTAGTCTAGTTACCTCCCGGAGAGACTGTTTTGCCCGCAACATTAATCAATACGGTTGATGCAAAAATTTTAAAGATGTATGATGCAGTGATGCCCGTAGCATAAATGGAGATCGAAGAATGGAAGAGGAAGGCAAGGTGACGGCAACGGTGACTTAGCGAATAATCCATTATAGTCCATTACCTTGTCATTGAGACTTAGCATAGACTATCCTAGACTTAGCTTGCTGCTGACGTAAAACAAACGAGTTCTGAACACAAATTTAGTACTTAGCGCCTATCCTTCCTCCGTCCCGCGTACTTGTCGTCTTATAGCTCTGTTTGTTGGTCGGAACCCTTGTAACAGGAATCAGGATCCTGTTCGCAATTTCATTCGACTGGCATCGTTGATCGCATGCCCCTCTGTAATTCGCCACCGCGACCAATACTGCCATGGACGCCACAGAGCTCTCTCGATGGACCCGTTTCGCTGCAAAAGGTGGCATAGGAAAATGCACGGCTACTCATGATTGCGTGGCGGAGAGTCCGGAGGATCTTATGTTCCTCAAGGTACGTCGATGCCTCTTTGCTTTCCCGTTATGTCTCGCGTGGCCTTATAGTCGGATTCGTGACTGTTCTCGCACTTTGGTTTATCCGTTCACAGGACGATGCAATTATAGTGTTAATGCAATTACCTGAAGATACCCGCGACGGGGAGGGAACTAGCAGTGGAGTAGGATCAGGCGAAAATGGGTGGTATTTGGGCTACTGTGAGGGTGTGGTGGGACGGTTTCAGGGGAAGCATGTGCATTTTCATTCAAAGCTTAAACGACCTGTTATGACAAAACGATCTTCGACGGCGTCGACGAGGTCACCTTCACGTCGGAACTCGAATGCGCATGGAGGGGCCGGCGGGAGTCGGGCAACGACGCCAATACAGACGGCGTCACCAAGGATGTCCGTGTCAACGTCGACGCCTCCGTCCACCTCGACTTCTTCCACCCCTGACTCTACACCGAGACTACCAGTGAAAACGGCGAGATCAATCGTGGCGAACACCAGGTCGCCATCTCTAGGGTCGTCGCGGTCCCCTACACCTGGGACGAGTGGAGCCGCCAGTAATGGTACTGCCCGCTCGTCTCCGTCGTCTATGGGTTCCTCGTCGCGCCATGGCCACAGCCATGCTCTTGGTTTAGGATTTGGGTCATTCTCGTCTGGCTCGATATCTACTCTGCCCAATTCGGCCGTTGCTTCGACATCTGTGATCCACTCTTCCCCGCGGTCGTCGCCTCTCGTAGGGTCTGGGGTCAAGCTACTTCCTAACGAGCTAGATGATGTACCGAAGGTGCGTACTTCATACCTATTCCCTGCGCGTTACCGTGAACTTACTCGACTCCTCAATGATTTTCCAACTCCTGGATATTCGTACTCACGTTGCTCAGCTAAGTCAACTCTCGGAAGATGCATCCCCGAGAACGCAGATATCAAGCAAAACGGTCGCTAACCACAATCACAATAATGACGTTGCTCTCGATGCTGTACAGTCTCCCCCGAGCGAACTTCCCAATCCCTTCGATTCTCCAACCGTCCCAACTACAGCAGACGCCGCCACCTCCCATGAATCTACGACATCCCCGCAAAGCAATGACATCCAAACGGCCGATTACGCACCCGCACCCACAAACTCCCGTCCATCGCCCATGATAAATACCGACGACGTAGATCCCCGACATCAAGAAGACAGCTCTGAGGCCCAACCGGAGGATCGATCAAAAGAACCCCCTGTTGCCGAAGGCCATGCCAAAGAAGAAGAGGAAGATGAAGAGTACGATGCGCCTTCTTCGTCAAGGATCTCGAGGATCTCATTGGCGATGTCCGATGGGGAAGTTGGGATCGGGCTGTCGTTATTGCAAGACCTTGCTGGTGGAGAGGGCGCTTATGGTGACGGAGAGTTCAGCTCAGACGACGAAGAACACACTGGCGAGTGGCGGCTGAACCAAACCGAGATTGGTGGAGAAGGGATCCAGAGGTCGGCTAGTGTTTCGAGTCGTAGCACTGGACTAGGCTACCACGACGATGAAGGCGTCGGGGGGAAGATGGCTGATGGGCGGGAAAGCGAACGAGAAAGCTACATGAGTGAGCAGAGTAGGTACAGCGTTGATACGATGAGCAAGGAGCTGGACAATCTCGAGTCAACCATGGCGAGATTGCGTCCTAAAAGCTCCATCGAAGATAATTTTGTTATGCTTACGCCAACGGTCAGCTCCATGGCCATATCACCACGGATAGCAACCTTGTCCTCCTCTACGCCACCCTCTCCCTCCTCTCTACCTCCTACATCACCCCATCTTACCGCCACTCTGCCCCTCAACCTCACTCCTCGGAAGGACACGTTTTCAATCAACGGCACGGGGTCGAATGGTATTAGCAGTGCTACCGCCCCCGTACCTTCGCCTACGTCGCCTACCTCTTCCATCAGGACCCATGCGTCCACTTCCACCACCCGTACTACGTCTACTACCCACACGACCCGTACCACGCGGACAGGGTATTCTGGGACGGGGAGCATTGGCAGTGGTGGTAGTGACGACTGGGATGGCGCAGGGGACATCTACGACGATTATATGTACCGGTATTCGACGAGGCTCTCGGTCGTTAGTGGGAGGATACCAGGAGGCAACGGGAGGAGGGGCAGCGGGGGCAGCGGGGCGTCGTTGGCTGTCGGTAGAGATACCCCGCCAGTACCGCAGAACAGGGGAAGCGCTGACGACGTTGATGAGCGATTTGGTGGCAAGAGTTTTGTCAAGGCAAGGCCAGGAGCTCTGGATATCCAACTGAGCAATCGGCTGAGACCCTCGGGCTCCGCTGTCGCCGATGGTGAAGGAACGAAGCAGTTGAACCCTCTAGACGCGCCCGGATCGTCCAAGTCAACTGCATCGCCGTTGCTCCACACGACTTGGGGCGACGCTCTTTCCTCGCCTGAAGAGGGAGTCAATGGGTTGTCGGCTATACGAGGGAATCCCGGGAGTACCGCAGATTCGTTCTTCGACGGTCGCCCTGGCGCCGCAGGGTTCTTGAGAAGCCCTACTTTAGACGGACCAGCCAGCGCAATCAGGCAAAGGCTCGAGATGAATCTGGGTCCAAATGGAAACGACGGCAACGTCGCCGGCGCGGGGAAGAACGTGCAGATCAACCATACGTCTTCGAGTATGGGCAGCGCCAGTAGCGCCATTCAGGAGCAGGACGACGCCTCTACTCATGGTGGACCGGGAGGCATTGTGGTTGAAGACGACGAACAGGCTCCGGATGTCAGCCTGACGACCGCGAAGATGGGGATCGGGGATAATAGTTTTGTCTCTGCCGACTTTGAGGGAGCTCAAGAAAGTGCTGAACCAATGGAAGGAGGTCTTCAGGAGGGCTGGAAGGGCAACAACGACGCAATTGCTTCGCCTGGGCTGCCTTTGGTGAATCCACACGATTCTATAGACAATGCACTGGATGGCATAACGAGGACCACATCCCCCGTTCCTATGGATCCTCCTTCGGCGAGCTCGACCTCTGACACAGTTCTCCTTTCAGCGACTGCCGAGATAGCCCCTCCTCCTCCATCCCAGTCCCCAGCGACTCAACTACTAGCTGCACCTGTGTCGCACCTTCGCCCTTCGTTAGCTGAACTAAGGGGCGAGAGAGATCCCGACTCTGGGATGAGAACTAGCTTGTTCATGCCCCATCCTAACGCTCCGAAGCCGACTGTTTTGTCACAAGGACCCATGTACATTCGCCAGCCTGCCTCCAATGTTTCACTGCCCTTTACCGCGCAGCCATATGGTTTCCAAAGGCCGAGCGAAGTAGGCCACCCTTCTGCGACCCTCAATTCACGCCATCCACCGACAACAGCTACCCCTCCCCCCCGTCACCCGGGGAGTGGGCTTGGCGGGCTTTCCAGGGCACTACAGATGGCCATGTCATCTAGAGGAATTTTGGGTAGAGGCCCGACATTGTTCGCAAGGTGTGATGTTGATTTGGCGAGTTCTATCGGGCCAGTCGCCATAACCTTCAGCGTTGAGCCGTTTGTGGGGCCCCCTCCTGGACCGGCCAACGTCGCTGGTAGTGGGGGTCCCGAATTAATGCCTCCCGTGTCTGCGCCTGGCGGAGGCGTGCCCGGGTCTGTGACGCCAGTCAGGACCTTGTCCGAAGGATCCGTCGGAGCACAGTCAGCCACCTCCAGCCCTAAACCGTCTGTTGGCATTCTACCTACGACCAATGGAATCGAAGTGCAAGGAAGCGCAGCGGCGTCAGCCGCCGATACGGCTGGTGGAGCTGCCATACCTAATACAGGCGTTATCCCCAGGCCAAATTTCTACCCGAAGGTCCCATCCGCGCGCCCTCGTTCACGGAGTTTCTCCGAGTTTGGGTCAACAAGTATCGAAGTACCGATGCCGATTGCTTCGTACGTCGGTCCTTTACTTCCCTTTATCTGGGATGATATTGATACGATATTTTAACCAGTGATGACAATACGCCTCTAAAGATCCCTTCAATACGGACCATGGCGAGATCGTTGACAGCTAACCGGGCGTCGCAGGGAAATACTACACTTTCACCGAAACCACCTGCATTGAAACTTCAATCCAGTCTACGCACGCCGTACGCGCCATCCCCCTTATCGATACCTTCGTCTGGCCTCAGCGCACGAGGCGCCCCAAAATCCCCCACCAGTCCGCTGTCCCAGTCATCCACGTCATTCGCGCCTCCGTCTCCCACCGCTTCGTCGCGTCGACACCAACTAAGACAGGTCACCTCGAATCCAGCGCTCGCTGCCCCTCCTAGCCCTCGCATCGTAGTACCTCCATCGCTTTCAAGGAAGAGGTCGTCCGGAACCTCTCCGACTTCCCCCACTCGACAGTCGATGTCGGACCAAGTATCTGTTTCTACTCCTCCGAGGCAAAACTCTATCCCTGAGGCCTCAGCCGGCCCCTCCAGCGCCGCTTCGAGGGCCTCCGTAGAGGTGGAGAATTCCCGCGGGATGGTAGCCTCTCCTACGCCGATGGTGACCCGTCAATTATCCCTACGTTCGAAGTTATCATTACCGAATCTCCGGCGGAAGCAGAGTCGACAAGATGACACCTCCAGCATCGCCGCAAGCTCGATCGATAACGAGTACGAGACCGCACAAGCAGAGGGTATGGACTTCGAGCTCGTGCGGCCCAGCTTCAGCCATCTTCACTCTGCAAGAACCAGCGAGGACTCATCCTTCGTCAAGGATGGAGGGTCCATCGATCTGGGCAAGCCGGAAATGACTATTGGCGGACTCCTGCGTACAAATAGTCCTGCGATGTCGTTCTCGTCGGGTCAGCGCTCGCCAAGTGTCGCGGATATCAAAACGCCCAAGGTGTCTGACAGCGAGTCGAGCTCGATGGAAGGGCATAGGCAAAGGGAGCTCAGGTGGATCGCGCTCATGTCGTCCGTGCCTGCTTCGCAAGCGAGGAAGAGCAAGAAGGTGAAGAAGCTGCTGATAGAGGGCGTCCCATCCTCCGTGAGGTATCTGGTATGGATCCATCTGACGGACGGGAAGGCGAGGAATGTACCGAAGGTCTACGAACAGTTGGTGAAAAGGGGGCATGTACCGAGCTACAAGGATATCGAAAGAGACGTACAGACGTATGTCCGAGAGAACTCGCAACCCGCCGCGATGAGGGAGTCGATGGTTTCGTTACTGCAAGCGTACTTGACCATGGTTCCGGATGTGCAATATAGTCGGGGTGCGTTTCGATTCGCTCTCTTGTTCGTGTTTGTGTTTTCAACTGACCATTGATGCAGGTCTGACCCTGATTGCTGGGAATATTCTGTTGTTGGCGCCGGAAGAAGACGGGTTTTGGACGTTCGTTTCGCTGATGGATTCGTACCTGCGGCCCTATTTCTCCTCGAGCAGTTCGCAGATGGAGGTCGACGCTATGCTGTTCAGCCGGGCACTGGAGGCGAATGACCCTCAGGTGGCCAAGAAGGTGTTGACGACGATGTCCATCAACCCAACCGCAATCTGCTTCCCATGGTACGCCGCAGCCTCGCTCCGCAGGCACCCCGTACTCACAGATCATAGGTTTACCTCCCTGTTCGTCAACACCCTCCCTTTATCGTACGTCCAGCGGGTGTGGGATCTCTTCCTGTTCGAAGGTGCGCTCTTTCCGCCACTATTCTGCACCGCTTACCCTGACGAAATACACAGGCATTTCGTTCCTTGTTCGCGCCGGCCTCGCCCTCATCAGCACCTGCCGTCGACAGATCCTGGACGCGACGAGCCCAGAGGCCGTCCTCGACCTCCTCCAACACCCGCCCCCTTCGCTTCTCCTCTCCTCCCCCGACGCCTTCCTCTCCCTCCTGAACTCCTTCAAACTCAAAGACGACGACTTCCGCAAACAGAGGATCAAAATGGAGGCGCAGGTCAAGCGCCAAACGCAGGCACCGCGCGCGCCTCCGACTAGCTCGATATCGCTCCCAAAATAATGGCTGTGTTTCATTGTTTCAGCACTTCTATACACCGACGGACTTTGCGCATTAATATATGAATATATACATCCCATCTACCTCGCAATCGCAATCGCTATCGAAGTTCTCCTGTTCTTGTTTACACTCTTACACTCCTATCTTCATCTCCTTCGTCTTTGTCTTTGGGATATATACTGGCACAACGCATTGAGCATTAATCTACAGTTTCGTGCACATACCCAAGGTCTTGGAATCCGCTCGGACCCTTCCCTTATGCATATATATCCCGTGGAACCACTGTATTGTTCGTCCATCGTTCATCGTCCGTAGACCGCGTAGACACGCAGAGAATTGTGTATCATATTTATCATTTATCATTTATCATTTATCAGCTCTCAAGATCTCAAGATCTCAACCCCTATACCAGCCTAGATTGCCAGGAGCCGCCTGGGAGTCCCGCCTGTCGCCTTGTAAATTTGTACTTAACACGCCCACGCAGCTCGGGTATGTATGTCACGTCCTGGATCAGACTCAGTATTTTGCCGAAGTCGGCCCAAGTCTCTAAATAGGTCCGTGAAAGCGTGATATAGGTCGCCTTTGGGCGCAGATAAGTCGGTCCCTTCACATTTAATGTAAGAAAATCGCCACCTTCCTTTTATAGTTTAGTGCGGATTGTAATGTTGAAAACATGATTATGTTTCAGTCGGTATTGGTCGTTATCAACATGACCGTGAGCGACGCTACAGGACTTAACAGTTGACTTAATACTAATGTGCCCAGAGGCTCAAGAAAAGATGTATTATGTAATGCCGGGCGGGAAGTATCAACGGACGAACTACGGCGCTAACTCAGCGGCAAGGGCACGAAATAGGGGTAGGGTCACGTCTATCATATCACTAGCCTGGACACGATCTCCCTTTGACCTAGCCAGATTCATCATCGTGTTGAGCGAATCGATGAGTACGAGCTTGTGTTCCTATGGTATACTGTATCAGTATGTAGTGCACAGAATAAAATGGTGAACATACCAGTAGAAGGTTTCTTTCGGGCTGGGGGGACAAGTGTACTTCGAGGGTCCGCAAGTCGGGGGCCTTGACCTCGCCTAGTGTTGCTAGAGAAATCCTTAGTTGGAACAGTAAGGCAGCTGAGTGCCCGTACCTGCCCACTGACGCCTCGTTCCGTCCGCTAGGATGGCGACTACCTGTTCTGATTCACCCTTCTCAAAATCGAATAGCGAGTGGTAAATTCCGACGGAGCACATCTCTATATCTGTTCGGAGATATACTTTGCGGACGTTCTCTACACGGTCGTATTCCTGAAAGAGATTCGTTAAAGACTTATGGTGAGCAAGCGGACCCAAGTACTCACCTTGTGCTTGTGCACAATTGACACGGAAAAAGGTTCGCCATGCTCCTTTTTGACAAAGATGTTCGCACCGGCTTCACCCCGACGCGGGACGCCAATCCAAGGGGAGTGGAAATCGGGGCGCCCGCGGACGTTGGATTCGCTCGAGTTTGCGAGGAAAAGGCTAAGGTATTCGCGTCTTGGCGTCGGCATCTGGGGGGGAATACGACAACGACGAGGTAGTGGGGTGATGAGGGCTGCTTTTATGGGGTGGCGAGGAAGCGATAGCGCGCAACGCATGGCGTGCGCAATCCTGTTGTCCGTGTGTGGTGTACGCCGTCGCCTGGTTGATAGTGTAACAGAGAGACGGAGATGAAATAGGCTGAGTGGGCTGAGAGGGATGGGTGATGAAACCCCAGGGACTGTACCTGTGTATTGACGTGATTTTGACAGCGACTGGATGACAGCAGGTGGTGCAGGGACATGCCATGTGTTTGTTGCGAGAGAGTACACCCGTCCGGACAGCACACCTACAAATGAATCCGTTTGTTGAGAATGCATCCTCGAATTGGCACGCCGAGATAGCAGGGATGCTGAGATCGAAGGAATGGCTGACGTTCGCGAGGGCCTTGGAATGCGAGGCAGGAAATTACTATGGCAGAATATCTCAGTGTGCCTAGACGCTGCAGTCTTCGGCGTGGCGCAACGATACCTGCTGGTGCTAGAATGAATGGTGTTTCGAACTTGTCGAATGTCACGAATAAAGCACACACGCCTAGGGCCCCCATAGACGGCCACCGGAAGGACGAGCTGGGCTTGGCGTTGGATGCAGTAATCTTCCAAAAAGGTAGGGAGTGGGTAAGTAGGCTTGATGAGTGGGCTGAGAGGTATGGACGACGGAAACCCAGCTGTATCAACGTAATTTTGATGGTGTCGATTGGGCGCGAGTCCAAGCGATGGAACCAATCCGAGACAACGTGAAATGTGTGCGTTCCTTGACATGGAATACGCCTACGAAGGAACTCGTTTATTGAGAGTGTATGATCGAATTGACACGAGGCAGCAGGGACGCCGATATCGTCAACAGTCAAAGATGCGGTAGGCTTCAAGGAAGGTTTACTTAGCGCAGATGGGCAGGTAGGGCCGGTGGTGGGGTTAACACATAGATAAGGGGGCTGCCTAGTAGGTAAGAAGAGCAGTATTGAGGCCGATAACGAAATGAGCAGCGTATTAGGTGAAAACGGCGATTTTGAGAGGCAGTGTGTATAAGTAAGGCTGCGTTCTGGGTGAGAACAGCGGTTTTGAGGCTGATAACGGTAGGAGGGAGATTTCGAGGCCGCTGGATGAGAATGGAATGGGTTTTCGAGACCTGTAGAGGAGCGGCTTGCGTGGGGCGGGGCGGTGGAGTCGTGATTTTGAGGTGACAACGACGATTTCGAGGTAGGCGTGTGTCCTAGGAGAGAATGGAGGTTTAGAGGCCGATAACAGAATAGCACATGGGTGCTAAGGCCTGCTAAGGAACAGGCTGCGTGTTTGAGTGGGCAATGTCAATGATGCAGATAGGAATCAGTTGATGCCGGGAAGTCTCTAATGGCATTCGGATTTGTTGGGTTCGAGCGAATGAATGGGGGCACTCACCTTTCAGCATTTCATCTGTGGTAGTGGCCTTGGACACCCAGATTCCACTGCGAGCATCGATATCGCCAGAACGTGGCGGGTGCAAAGGGGCGCCAGTTGGCACTTGTTTGTTACTGACAGTTATCTTGATCGATTGATCTTGTCGTCTCTTGCACTCAATCCAGCATGTTCTGCAGCTGCTCGATCTGCTTTGGCATTAGCCAGAGGCCGCTGAGCAGGAAGACTATACAAGGCCACCTCAGGCGCGACCGGGAACTGGTTCTGAATCACGAACACGACCCGACTATTTATCAATTTCTTCTGGATTGTATCCAGGCAAACAAGGCGTTACTTGAGCAATCGAAACGAACCCGGGCACCTAGTATGCATCTACCGCCAGTATTCCTACAAGCGAAACTTACTCCTTCTGTAGAATCTCGGCCTATCGATGACTACGGTAGACATTCATCTGTTGACCAATCTATCATCAATTCATATGGTATCACAGCAATGGATGTGGATGATAGCGGCGATCCCCCGACCGCTCTTAGTATGTCAATAGAACTCATATCTGCTGAGTATGGCTGACCTTATATGTATCTAGCGGGTGGGTCCACTTTGATCTATACTCCCCCTCAATACTGCGGCAGACAAAGGAGGAAGTATTTCACTTGGTGCTAGAATATGGATTCCATCGGGCGAAATACTCTATGTTTCGTCTGTTCCGGTGGAATTAATATTGCAATAAGTGGGATTCGTGACCCTTTGTCTGTTCAATATGCATTTGAGATGGGGGAGCTACCTGCGCCGTAAGTGGAACACTAAATGCTTGCCCTTTTACCAGATAACAATAACAGCCAATCGGGCGGACAGTTTGAAGGTATGAGACAGTGCTACAGGATATGCTCACTATTAATGCTAACCCGTAATACCAGAAATCGAGGAGGAAGAACCTGAGCTTCTGCATGGAATTGCGGTCAGGAATACCAAGGTTCCCTTTCTTGACCAGGTGAGTACTAACTTCTAAGGCTCAAGAAGGCTACGAACCTGTCTGATATTTTTGATAACTTTTCAGGTGGATGTCGAGGAACTTCCGGTGAATGAAGATCCATATTATGTGAACCCCATTCAGTTTGACACAGAGGACAACACCCCAGACTCAGAGACTGAGAGTAGCACCGAAGGTGGAGATGAGGACCTGGAGAATTCTGACCATGAAGAATCATCTTCGGGCAGCAGTGGTGATGATACAGATGATGATGATACAGACTTGGAATTGCGTGCAGATTATGAAGCTGAGGCACAGTTTCTGCTTCCGCCATCCAAGAAAGCCCTTCATGCTGAAATTCTTGATGAATATGAAGTGGAGCCAAAGTCTCCATCTTATGCTGGCTCCGAAACAAGTGCAGATCATGAAGCTGAGGCAGAGGCCTTGCTTCCACTGTCCCAGAAAGCCCTTCGTGCCAAAATTCTTGATGGATACAAAGTGGAGGCAAAGCCTCCGTCTTTTGGAATCCAGCCAGTTTCATTAACAAAAGTGCAAATTCATAGCCTAAGTCAGTGGGTTGTTTTCCAACTCACAAACAGCACTCGCCGTGCCCATGAGGCCTACTCCAAAGTGCTCTCAGCAGCAATTGGGGAGCCAGTAATGAGTATTGATCGGTGTCGTAGACTAGCACAGAAAATCACAAACTTCATGCCAAAGTACATTCCCATATGCCCAGGAAAATGCATAGCATTTACAGGAGATCATAAGGATAAAATTGTTTGTGACTTTCTTCGTAAGCAAAAGAAAGGGCCCCTTGTGGCTTGTGGCAGAGATCGGAATCTGCCTGGGACTACAAAGCCAGCTGCTCAGTTTATGGTACTGCCGATAGTTCCTATCATTCGGTCCATGTTTGCAAACTATGAGAAATCAGATCTTTTGCGGTATCGGGATAGGCTTGTTAAGGCTGCTATTGAGCTGTTATGCAAGGGCAAAGATGTCAAGTATTCAGACTATGCAAATAGTAAAACACATATGGATCATATCATGAAGCAGGGTCTGTTTAAAGATGAATGTGATATGCTCTACATCATGTCTGTTGATGGTGCTATGCTCACTCTAAAAAAGCAATCTGATTCCTGGTTTCTGATTTTGATCATTCTCAACTTGCCACCTGAAATAAGATATCGTGCAGAGAATGTCATTACTGTGTTTTCAACACCAGGTCCTGAGCCACCTGGGGATCTCAGCACATTCATGTATCCTGTTGTGCAGGAGCTACTGCAAATAGAAAATGGCATTTGGATTTGGGATGCATTCCGATCAGCATATATTATACATCGTGCTAGTGCTGCAGGTCATAGTGCTGACCAGCCAGGGCAAAATAAGAACAATGGCCACCTTGGAATCAATTCTCTGCATGGAAACTTCTTCAATTTGAAGTTGATTGGGATGAGATCAAGTGCCAAGGGCTGCAAAAGAATCTACTGGTGTGTTACTGTACCAGAGGGAGCCAAGAAACTCAACCCAGGCAGGCCTGACTATGATCTTGACAATTTGCCTGAATTTACAGACAAGGATTATTGGAATGCAATAGAGGAGCTAGAGCAGGCAGAGGATGAGAAGACACGCAAACACATAGTAAACAAGTATGGGATTGTCAGACTTCCTTTGCTAGGAGCATTTAAAACATATTCCTGGCCACAGTTCTTTTTCTCTGATCCATTCCATTTGTTGTATGAAAACAATATGGCCAACTTTTGGGATTTATGGACTTCCATTACCAATTCAGATGAGGTTACACACCTTTCTGTTGAACAAGCTACAATTTTTGGACAAGAAGTAACTAAGTCTATGGCAACAATACCAGCTGTATTTACAGGACCAGTCCGTGATCCACACCTTAAGCGAAACACTCAGTATAAGATGTTTGAGTGGAAGGCCTTGACTCACTGGCTGACAATTCCTATTCTTTTGGAACTTGAGATGCCTATGGAAGTTGTTCGTAATTTTGCTCGCTTTGTCAAAATAGTCAATTTTGCCATGGAAATTACTGGAAGGACAGAAGATGACCTGACAACAATCCGCAAGGAGATTGTCATATTTCTGAATGAATTCCAGGGGCTGTATGTAGATGATGAAACAAAGGCATCAAGGATGCGCCTTTCTATGTTTCATCTGCTATACATACCTGAGCACATCCGGTGGAATGGATCCTACCGTATTGGCTCACAGGGTACACTTGAAAGGCATATTGGTGTTTTGGAGCACAGAATTAGGTCAAGAAAGGAGCCATTTGTCAATTTGGCCAACAAGATCTATGAAGACCAATTAGTAAAAAATCTTTTGCATTATTATCCATCACTTGGTATACCTGTAGACCCTCCAAAGCCTCGTGCACCTACAGGAAAGGTCCACATCCGGAAAAAAGAAAAACAGGACAACAACTCAGTTTATAGCCAGCACTTAAGGGCAGTGTGTAAATGGTTGAAAGTGAAATATGACACAGATATAAATTGGCTGGAGAGGTTTGGCAAAGTGCCTTTGCCTAGTGGTGTATATCTTCGAAGTCGACTTAATGAATCAGGAAGCAAACAAGGTCAAGGAGTTTCAAGATCAGCAAAATATTTCGAGGTAAAGATCTAATCCACACTGTAATGATGCAGAACACTGAGTCAATTCACAGGCAGTTGAACATGGAAGACAGGTGTTTGGGGAAGCACTGTCCTTCTATGAGGATACAATCAGGAATGTGCTGCTGGTTGTCTATCATCCCTTCATTGATGTGGAAACCCACTGGGACGCTGTGACATATGGAAAACAAAGCAACACATTGGAGGTAATGAAGGTTGAGTCAATAAACAACCCAATTGGCATATCGTATGGAAAGCAGAAGCGGATTTACATTTATAGAAAACACTCAGCCATGTCAGTATATGATGGGGATATGTAATTGTAGTGTAGTTTGAATGTATGAGGCTGGCTTCTGCTATTTTTGAATAAGTAATAATGTATTCCCAAAGGTTGGCTGAAACTGAGGGAGCAGATAGTATTTTCCATTCATAAAATAAGGTATGTATACACCATGTTCACAATGCCCTTTATGTTAGGATTCTGAGGAGGAAGCATAAAGGTTTGGTGAGCCGTTCATAACGGGGATGGAATCGAGTGCGGTCACCATGTTAGGATTCTGAGGAGGAAGCATAAATGTTCAGTGAGCTGTCGATAACGGGGATGGAACCGAGTGCGGTGGTCATGTTAGGATTCTGAGGAGGAAGCAAAAAGGTTTGGTGAGCCGTTCATAACGGGGATGGAATCGAGTGCGGTCACCATGTTAGGATTCTGAGGAGGAAGCATAAATGTTCAGTGAGCCGTCGATAACGGGGATGGAACCGAGTGCGGTGGTCATGTTAGGATTCTGAGGAGGAAGCGAAAAGGTTTGGTGAGCTGTCTATAATGGGGATGGAAACAAGTGCGGTCACTATGTGAGCACGTTGCGCTCTCCCACATGTTCGGGTGAAGTTCACCTGAATGGCTGAACAACACCTGAACAACACCTGAACAACACCTGAACAGAATCTGAACATTGGCTGAATTTCTCCACCAAAACTCTTTTTTTTGGTTCAGATTTTGTTCAGGTCACCTGAATTGTTCACCTGAACATTTGGTGAATTCAGGTGAATTTGACAGGTAATGTTCACCTGAATGTTAGGTGAATTCAGGTGGAATACATTAGTACTACTTCTTGTTGCAGGAATTCTTGAATAATGGCTCCTTTTAAGTGGGAAAACTGTTCAAAGAGGTCAACAATACTTCTTCCTAAGAATATCTTTTACTCTGAACACTGTTCTACTAACAAATAGTATATTGTTATAGTGGGAAAATATCACCCAAAATAGAAGTTGTAGAGCCATCTTTTCTGACTCTGCCGGTGTAGATAGCATTGTGAGAACTTGACTTATTAGTGAGAAGAATGTAAATTACTTGAAAAAACAGGGAAAGTTTTCAGTTTTCTTACTGTATAGACTGTTTAAGAGGTCTACTATGTTTATCAGCAGTTGTTTTGTCAATGCTAAACACTCATTATGCTGAAGAAAGAGTTTCCTGACGTTCCCACAGTAACAAGAATTTTCCCATGGTCAGTATTAAACTTAGTGAATACTTTTGGGAAAGACCAAGATACTTTTTGTAGGGTATATCAACCTGGTTATGTGACTGTTTGTAGAATTCTCATGAGCTACTTTCATTGTTCCGCAGTAGTTGATAGAAATAGTAGAGTCACATAGAAATGACACCATGGATGACAACCATATTGATGAGACCATATTCAGGTGTTGTTTGTATGTGGTTCAGATGATGTTTGGGTAATGTTCAGGTGATGTTCAGATGCTGCTCAGATGACATTCATCTGACATTCAGATAGAATTTGGATGATCTCTGTTCACCTGAACATCACCTGAACATCATCTGAACACCATCTGAACATTATCTGAACCTGAACAAAGGCTACAAACAGAATCTGAACATTACCTGAACATTTGGTGAAATTCACCTGAACAGTATCTGAACAATACCCGAATACCTGAACATCACCTGAACGTCAGATGAACATGTGGTGGACTGCAACATACACCACTATGTTAGGATTCTGAGGAGGAAGCGTAAAGCTTTGGTGTACCGTTCATAACGGGGATGGAATCGAGTGCAGTAACCATGTTAGGATTCTGAGATGTTGGATGGCCACAGGCATGTAGACTTTATGTTTGCCATGTTCTTTATTTCTGTGATGGGGATGTGACTGCCTCTTGTACCTATCCATCCAATAGGTTCATTTGTCATTCCCTAGCTTGCATAGTGGCAGTTGATACTTCCTGTTCATTCAGTATCTTTCTCCCCCCCTTTTCTCCCCCTTGATCACATGATTCTCTTTCCTCCACCGCTGGGCGCTCTGCTTTTTTCAGACCACTCCCTCTCGACCTCTTAACCAATGTCTGAATACTCTTTCGACGGACGACGCCTCCGGCGGCCTCTTCCTGCCTCAACCGTCTTCCACGGCGGCTCTACGACGGGTGCCGTTCCCCGTGGCCTCCCTGCGTACGGTCCTTGGGTCGAGCCCGGCCTTCCTCGTACTCAGGCTTTCGCCCCCCCTCGGGACGAGTCGTTACCCCCAGAGCGTGTCTTTCACGCCCCTCCTCAGCGAATCGCCCATCCTATTCAAACGCCAACGCGAAATCACGCTCATGAACACTTTGCCCTCGAAACACAGGACTTCTGCACCCCGCATTCTGCCAAGGCTTTGCCCCCAGCCGACTCCTATGGCGCTGCTCCCTTTCCATATCAAACAGATCCCAGCAACTCGGCGCACTACCCCTCTGGTCCTCCTGCTGCCCCCGCGCGATGATATGAAGAAACTACTGCATACCATAGTCAGCCGGACGCGAACTATGCCTGGGAGGAGTTCATCATCCTGCGGCGCAGTGTCCTCAAGCTTCAGGACAAGGTCGCGCAATTGGAAGAGCTAGTAACTGAATTGAAACAGTTTCAGTTTAACATGCCGTCACGGTGCGTTGGCTCTGCCTTGTCCCTGTACGAACTAACACCTTGTCCCATTCCAGCTCACATCTGTGTACTTCATCCCTGGGTCCCAGCGACTCTATTTCGCGATCGGGTACCACTTTGGGGATTGACGTAGATGACGAGGGCGAAGACTTACGGGCCGCTTACAGTGTCTACCTGTCCCAGGGCGACCTTGTTGAGAAACCCCCAAGCCTGCCGGACACCGTGCTCTGGACATTCAAATCTGCCCAAGAAGCGGGGTCGGCAGCTGGTCTCAGCGCCACTAACTCCTACCGCCCGTCGTTCAACAAAGCCCTTAGGGACTCCAAAGGCCAGACATTGGATGCGGACTTAGTCAAGCTTATCAAGAGGACCGCCGCCACTTTGGCCAGTCGAATTCTTGCACGCCACCCGATAGACAAGGTCGCAGTCAACGTTAGGCATATCTGGGAGTATTACCGAAGCAGGTGCCCGTGGCTCTGGTATGGCTCCATCGTATTGCTTGAGCAGCGGCACAAGGAAGTAGGTCTCTGTTCCGCTCACTGGAAGGCAGACCATCTGCTCGGACAGTCTGTCCTAGGTCTCAGGCAGAAGGCGGCCAATGCAACGAAAAAGCAGTCCACTGGCGAGCTCGCTAGCATCCTCGGTAGCGACGACGAACAAACTCTTGACGTCGTTTTCATCTCGCCCAAGAAAGCCAAACGGCCCGCAAACCCTCTCTCGCCATCGAAATCAGGCCCCTCAAAGCGAGGTCGAACCGGTAAGTGATCCATGGGTGAATAATGGTTCCATCAGCAGTACTAATTCAATTTCTTAGAAGCCTCCAAGCAGAAGCCCCCCAAGTTGATGTTCAAACAGCCCGCCAGGCCATTGCACATGGCTACCGTCACCACCGCACCAGCAATGCAAGGCAGCCCGCCCGCCTCTCCCTCTCGTGCCACCTCTCCCTCTCGCGCCGCCTCTCCCTCTCGCGCCGCCTCTCCCTCTTGCGCCGCCTCTCCCTCTCGCGCCGCCTCGCCCGCCTCGACTGAGAATCAAAGTTCGATGGGCATGTTAGGCACAAATACGGCAACGTCGCCACCATCGTCTCTAGTTGACGGCCCTCTCTCCTCCCATGTGTCCTCTGCCAAGGGCTCCCTGTCCATGATATCAACGGATGATGGCTGTAAGTGATCTAACCTGCTTTACTACTCAATAACTCACAAGCACGAAGTTGAAAATCTTCGTCGTAGGTTGAGCCCTAGATACCCTATTCTAACTAACATGATTTCTAGGAACCCTCCAAAGCCCTCAATTCAAATTTCCTGCCGATGTAATTGATCCTGCAATGGAACTTTTGGCCGGAATGGAACAATCGCCCACGCACGGCGGCCATGGCTTTCCGTCGAGTAACACGATTGCCCTCTTGAAGCGGGTCCAGACTGCAGATCCCGCCTATATCGAGAACGAAGATGATTTACTAGCATCCTGGGGACACTGGCAGTGGTCGGGTGGAGATCTCACCATCAGCGGCGCCATCACTTCATGGCAGGATGTCGGCAGTACAGAGACGGCCCGCGAGCTCATTGCCGCTGCGCTAACAACCTGCAAAGCTGCCCGTTATCTATGTTTGAGTGTCAGTCCAAGACCTCAGAGCTATCTCAGTGATAGCTACTTGGACCGGATAATATCGACGCTCTACGATGTTTGGAAGCAATCGGGAGGGGTAATACTATTGTTCATTCAATTTTACCCAGCAGAACTAACTTCCTTCTAGCCCTTCCCCAAAGGCAAGGCTCGGGCAGCCATGGTAGACCCCGCACAACCCATGGCCATCGAGCCTGCGCAACCTACTGCCGCAGGTACTGGTAATGATGGCTCTGGTGACGGGATGGGGCCCTTGGCAGAAGATGATGACACTCAGCTCGCGGACGACGCTTCGAAGCAATTGCAGGCCGACGTTGATAGTTTACTTCAAAGTAAACTAATGGTGAGTCTACTAATTTCATCATGCATATCAACGTTCTCACTCGACGTCCTCAGGCGCTTACTGTCAATGAGCTCAAGACTTTGGTTGCGAAGAAACAGATCCCCAACGTCAGCAAGCTGAACAAGGCAACATGTAAGTTGCCCTCCCCAGGTTCCTTTTTAGTGCTAATTCCCGTGAAAAACAGGTGTATCCTCCCTTGTGGCGCTCCAGCAATCTGCTCGTCCAACAATCACTGATCTTGACGAAATTCTTGCAAAGGTAGGTCGTCTTCTACTCCCGATTAACATGAACGCACCAACTCTCACAGCGTGGTCCCAAGAAGTCCAAGTCCAAATCCGCCAAATCCGCCGCCAATCAGCCTGCCGCCGCCCCGCCGAGTTCTTCTGCCGATGTGTCGCAAGACCTCACGCAAGTACCCCGTATCATCGCTAGCACCGCCAGCTTGGGCTCTTAATATTCGCAAGCCGCAATTCCCCCCTACCCCAGCTTTTTCATACTCGCAAGGACCATTACGACTTTCAGCCACCACCTTACTTACTATTTTTCCTTACTTATAATGACCGATTTATGACCTTACTTTACCTTCCGATGACCTTGTTCTTCCATTTTATGATCTTGCTTCGCCATTTTTTTACTTCGCCTTACCGTTTGTATACTCTACATGACATTTAATGACTATCGATGACTTTGTCAATGGACTTGAACTGACCTAAGTGCAACTTGTACTCGTTGCAATAGGACTTAAATTAACAGTTTCGGCTCGACAACCGACCGTGGAAGACTTTTATTAACTGTGGGACAATTACATTCTAAGACACTTTTGACTCCAAACAGATGGCAGAAGACTTATATCGACTTGAATTAACGACCTTGTGTGATTTTGGACGACTGGCTGTGACTGACCCTGACCTTCATTGACCGTAAGATACTTTATTTCGACTGCCACATTGACTCTGAATGTGACTAATATTGACCAATTCTGACTGCCATTGACTGAAGCAGACTTTGGGTGACTCTTGACTCGACGTACTTTGACTTTGGGTGACTTTAAAGGACTTTCGGAGATTGGAACACTAAGTCGAACCATCGGGACTTATCCTGACTTTTCGAGACCGAGTTTTGACGCCAATGGACTAGTTTTGACCTGATTCTTACGATAACCGGGCGGGACCCACAAAATCAAATTCAAGTCAATTATATGTAGAAAAGCCGGTCTAGGTCCGGCGGGGTCCGTCACAGTCGTTATTTTCGACTTAGCCCGACTTCAGCAAAATACTGAGGATCAGATCAGATAGACTGTCGGCTCTTCAAACCTTCATTGGGGACCCAGCAGGGACCATAGTGCCCACCCCATCAGGTCCCCCTGCTACTCCTGGCTGCGTCGGGGTTCAACGTTCAACGTTCAACGTTCAATGTTCGGGTAAGCGAACTAGGAGCAGGTAACGAACTAGGAGCAGGTAACGAACTAGGAGATATATCGAGAATACATTTTGAATAAACCCAGCATAGTTGAGAGGCATAAATATAAATTTTGAATATGAGTCTTAATTACCAGATTACCAAATTAATATGATATGATTAGGCCAGGGCTCAGTGGATCAGTGGATAGGATAGGATGTATATATTATCATATTATCATGCATATATATGACTAGAACTGTAACAGAAATATACCCGATTCGGCATAAGCCACGTTAGCGCTGTATTGTCACACTCATTTAAAGCTACACTCATTAGTTACTCACTATCATTAGTCTAACCTTAGTCCCTCTTTAATTAGTGTATATACTCTGACAGTCTCCTTGGTAGTCTACTATAAAGCTACGAACCCTATGTACGTTGTAGGGCAGCGTTGCACAATCAGGACGACTTACCCCTGTCATCCCCTGTGTGACCTCGTGTGACGCGACACTTCCCTATCCGGTTGTCTCCCGCCACAAGAACCGACCACGTCCATTGTTGATTGCCGTAGTACACGAAACGAAATGCTGTTGTTGTAAACAGATCACAGGATGCGCGGAGACGCGAAATGACACGCGCTGCGAACGGATGCGACATGAAGACTATGAAAACCGCGGAATCACTCACCTTCCCTCCCCCCCTCTCTCCCACCAACGCTATTCACGCCTTGACAACAGCGGCCACGGCCGTATTTGGATCTTTGTGGTCGTCGTGCGCAACAGTAGTAGGAGTAGTAGTAGTAGTAGTAGTAGTAGTAGTAGTAGTAGTAGTAGGAGGAGGAGGCGTCGCAGCGTGGGTTTTGCGCGCATACCGACTCGCGTGGCGGATCCGCTCCCCGTACTTCCAGAACAAAAACGGCCTGCGCACGAACACAGAACAAAATCGCATCAGCACAGATTCGGGATGCAACACCATGCGAGGAATGTGGAGAACTCGGAGGTGCAGGGGTAAACGTGCACGATGGGCGGAGGAAAAGTAAAAGTCGACTACTAAAAGAGAAAGAGACTCAGACTCGGACACTCACGCGGGACACCCAATAGCGACCGCCACCGCCGCCAATATCGTATCGCCCTTCCCGAACCCGAGCGCGGTGTACATGCGCGGCGCGAAGAGCGGGAACCCGAAGCCCGCGACGGAGCGCAGGAAGGAGACCGCTGCGAGCGCTGCGCGATGGATGGTGTGGCGTTAGCGTATTCTGAGCCGAACGCGAACGCGAAGGGGAAGGGGAAGGGGAAGGGGAAGGGGAAGGGGAAGGAGGAGGGGAAGGGGAAGGGGAGGGGAAGGGGAAGGGGAGGGGAAGGGGAAGGGGAAGGAACGCACCAGACGCAGCGTGCAGGCTGAACGTGTCGACGACGTATATCTGGATCGACTGGAAGTTCAGGATGATGCCCGCGCCGATGAGTGCTGTGCCCTACACCAAATTCGCCGCATTAGTATTCGCGTTTTTCGGTGGAGAGGGAGAGGATAAGGGGGAAATGGAGTAGAAAATTGGGGGGGGGGGGGAAAGGGAAGAAGAGAGACGCACGATATCGGGGACGATCCAGTGGACGTGGTTCTGCGCCGTCCAGCCGTTGATGAGGAGGCCCGCGGGGAGGAGAAACGTCCCCGGCACCATCGAGGCTACGCGATTCAACGGGTATGAGTGATCGACCTCGAAGAAAAAAGAGGGAAGACACAAGAGAAGTCGGAGCAAGATACGCAGCAGAACGCCGCCAGAACCCAACAAACCAGTTAAGACGAGTGAATGTGAATCCACCACTCACGCAAGCGATACTCCGGGCGGCCGCTATCCCCGTTCTTCTTCTTCAAGTACGCGTACACGCGGTCCATGGCGCGCGCGTTGAACTGCGAGGCGCCGGTGAGGCCGACGCCGATGGCGATGTAGTGCAGGCCCGCGATGCCGGGGCGCTGGTGGTACGTGCCCTCGAAGATGAGGGGCATGGTGGTGAGGAATACTGGGATAAGGGGATGGGCGTTAGCTTTCACGTTTGCGGGTTGCAGGCCACGAAGAGAATGGGGGAAGGGGGGAAGGGGGGAGAGAGGGAAGGGAAGGGGGGAATAGAGAGATGGGGAAGGGAAGAGAGAGATGGAGAAGGAAGAGGGACGTACGGTAGAAGACGCCGTAGATGAACGCCATGTATACGCCCAGAACTTGGAGGATGGGCTCGCTGAAGAAGAGCATGAACGGGCGCGTGAGGGACTTGAGCATGATCGACTGCCACCTATCCATATGCAGGTTAGTATCACACGCACATGTTGTTGTATTCCCCCTCGATGTGGTGGTAGGGAGGAGAGAGAAGGAGAGACGTACGTGCGGTCGGGGGTATCGTATATCGTCCTTACTTCTTTGTACTCGCGCAGGCGGTTCTCCAAGTCCATCGTCTTGCGCACTTTCGCGGCCTTTTGTTCGAGGAGCACCGGTGCAAAAGCTGTTCATTGTGGTTAGCGAAAAGACCCTAGGATGCCGGGAGGAAGAGACGAAACGCACTTTCACGGAGGAAGAACAGCCCGGATATTTGGATCGCGACACACACTATGCTCGTGGACCAGAACTACGATACATGCGTCAGCGCGTCGAATCGAACCGTCATACCCTAATGCTCCCCCGACGTAGCAGAAGGGCACGGGAGGTGGGGACGGGGCAAGGTGGGGAGACTTACCACCCAGCGCCACGTCGACTTCTCTGCGATCCATGCGCCCGCGACGGGTCCAATCACCGGTCCCAGCAGCGGGGCGAGGGAGTATATCGCGATGGCCTTGCCCCGCTCGTGCGTGGCCCATGTATCTGATATCACGCCTCCTCCGATCTGCAAGCAAGGCAACGTGATTGTTGAGGGTCTGAGAAGAGCGTCGCGTAAAGAGAAAGGAGAGAAGGGGAACGCACGGAGAGGGGGGCGCTGCCGCCTAGTCCAGAGAGGAAGCGGAACGCGATGAGCTGGCCCGTGTTCTGCGCGAAGCCGCAGCCGATGTTCCAAGCTGCATACAAACGGTAAAGGGAAAGGCTTTAGTTAGCATCCAGCATACGTCATTGGGTATGTCGATAAAGAGGGGTGGGGGGGAGAGCGAGAAAGCGGGGAAGGGGGCGGGGGAAGAAAGGAAGGGAGGGAAAGACTCACCGAGGTAGAAGAGGTTCGAGATCTGTAGGACACGCGACCGGCCGAAGATCTCGCTCAACGGTCCGAGGAACTACCAAAGGGATCAGCGCTCAGCCAACTGGAGATACAGAGGCGGAGGGGAAACGTGGAAGAAGTTACGCACGAGTGGTCCGATCGCTACAACACGCGTTAGCACACGTACACCACACGCACACAGAGAGCAAGTTCACCATATGCCAGCACAAACACCGAGATCGTCAGCGCCTCCACTGCACTGCTGTGAATCCCAAAGTCGCGCGACACCGCACCGGCGGCGGGCGCGATCATGGACGACGAGACGGGGCTGATGAAGGTGAAGGACGACACGACGATCGTCGCCGCCCATTTCTTCTTGTACGACCAGCTGCACAAAACGCGATGAGAAATACATGGATCATTGTGATTGGGACGCACTTTTTCGGGTTGAGCGGATCGTTGGGGCCGTCCCAGTCCACGATCAGCACCTCCTCTTTCGCGTCCTCCTTATCCTTTCCGTTCGCTTCTCTCACATCTTTCCCGTCCTCGGTCTTGGTTCCTCTTTCGCTGTTGTCGTTCGTTGGCTTATCGGCACCGTTATGATTGTTGACCGTGAACGACGTGCGCCGCGAGTCATCCACATCGCGCGGTTCGGAAGATAGTGCAGAGCTCTTGGTAGCCGGGCGGCTTGCGGGGGTATTGGACATAAGTTGCAGTCACGTGTATGTTCGTGTTGGACGTTAACGTTTGCGAGGGGAGCGAGTGTTCGAGTTGTAACGTTGGCGTCAACGCGTTCGGGTTGGTTGTGGTTGTGGTGGTAAAGGGACGTAGAAGACGTAGTAAAAGGGGAGGAAGAGGCGGGGGAGTTTACGAAGCTCGAACACGTTCCAGGTGAGACTCTCCACATATAAACATAAACTTCGCCCTTGCCGTTCCCCGTCCGCTTGCCGTCCGCGTGAGTCAGACAAACGCAGAACCTTCAAATTCTCAAACACATCCCAAACATACGCATAGGCGTGGAAAGGGGACGGCAGTCTGGCAGCGCATCGGACGCGCTGACGACGCCTGAGGCCTGATGACACTCGACGGTGCGCTAATCCGATCAAAAGCGCACAAAGACTAAAGTCGGTTGTGCGGTACGGCGATTATACTTATACCTACTTATTTTTAGATGTGCGCTGTTTTTAGAGTGCGCGGGCTTGGGCTTTAGGCGCCCGAACGCGGAAGTATATCCCACCAACGCGCAAGTGCTCTCCGCCGCTCGAAGCTCGTATAAGCCCGCGAATGATATAAGGAACAAGGCGTCTCCATGGGCTCTAGTGCGAGAGTACTAGCTAGGTGAGTAAGCTCGCGGCGTAGCCGTCTACCCTAGTACACAGTACATCCGACTCACATTTACACCTGCGAGTATGTAGACTGTGTGAATTCAAGCAGACGATTGTTACGGTGGGCCGATCGTATTACACAAGAGTTGTAGGTATGGATACGCCTTCCAACATCCCGTCCTCTCGTTCTGTTGTCCTCGATCTCACTGATCGTCCCGCGCAATCCGTCTATCAGCGTAGCTTGCAAAGGGTCGTATCACGCAGCGTCTTCCCGTCGTCGGTCACCCTCCGTGCCCCCTTATGCAGGCCGACGGATATCGTACTCGTCGGACGGCACAATGTCCCCAAATTTCGGATATTCATTCTGAATGTCGGGCGCTGTACGCACTGTACGCAGCTCGTTTCCGCTGTTGTACTCAGCAGCAGGATCCCGGCTGCGCCACGGCGGTAAAGTGGTAAACTGGGATAGAGGCTAAGCTTGACCCTCCTCGCGAGAGTGCGGTTTGAACGGCGCGCAGTACGTATCGGGATTCGGATGTACATGTACGTCCTTGCGCTTCGTTCGGTGCTTATACTCGCACTCGCACTTGCACTTGCACTTGCACTTGCGCTTGACAGGGCGCGCAGGGGCCTTGCTTGAGACAGTGAGACAGTGCGACCCCCGCGGCGTAGAGCGATGCTGGTGCTTACGCTGCATCCTCCGATGTAAATTGCAAATGCGAGTGCAGGTATTTTAGGATTTGGGATTTAGGAGGAGTTGGGCCGATGCGCATTGTATTGATATTGATGGTGCTGTAAATAGGGAGAGGGTATTAGGTAACGGTTTTTTGACCACGCTGTGGATCATTGGATGGAAATGAGGTGAGAGTGCGTTGTAAGAGTAAGGATGCTGGTTGAACGGCGGATGGCGTTCGTGGGGCATTGTGCCGATAGAACTTTCCAAGTGTATCTAGGCGTAAAGAAGGGGCATGTAGGCTCGAGACAAACTCAAAATGGACTCAAAGATGAGATGATGGAGGTTTCTAGTACTGCGCACACTCTGTGGCGTCTAGCGACATGTCCCTTTTCGCGCGACATGAAGTGCAAGGCGTTGGTGGAGCAAGCTACCCAGATATACTGAAAGACAGGAGTCCCTCCTGGCTCCTGACACCATCGGCGCGCCCGACCGTGCTCACCCTCTTCGAACCTCCCCACATACCATAGTGCACGATAGCTGATCATCAGTAAACTAGCACTATGGCGTTACCTCTACCCGCTTCCAGTGGTTAGTTCCTTCCGCGTCAAATGGACTTCGAGGGCTGAAATAATGGATGTAACGAACGAAGACTGGGAGGGCACGGACGAGAAGGACCGGGCAGAAGAGCAGGAGGCGAGGATGGGACATCGACGTGGGTGGGATTGATGGAGGGCCGTCGTCACTTGCTCTTGAAGAAGGCCGAGGGCCTAGCAGGACGGCGAAGGCGCAGATTCAAAGCTCTGCAGCCTGAGAGGTGGATAAATAGGAATGTCACTACTAGACCTGTTCCACTTACCACCCCTGGCGACTCCACCCTCCACCAAACGCACAAACGCGAAAGGGCTGGCTGCATCTTTGCATCTTCGCATCTTCGCAGGTTGCAGGGCTCTTGGTTGTAAGGATGCAAACGCCGATTCCGCGAACGCCGGGAGTCACAGAACGCAGATCGGATCCATAGGACAAGGACAAGGACAAGGACAAGGACAAGGACAAGGGCGAGGGCAAGGACAGAACTGGCGCAGCTGCGTCGCCACGGTGTAGTCTCAGAGTTGGAAAACAACAATAGTGTTGGTGAGGGAAGCCGTATGGCTACAATTCCGCGACGTCGATTGGTATGAGCAGGAAGAGACCGTTGCGTCCTGCGGGCGGCTATGTCTCTAGTCTCTAAGTCTGCTGACGATGTCTGACGCCTATTATTAGACGACGTCCTCATATTCTACGCCCTTCGAATCATGCACTTGGCGGGTCTATTCCCTCCCTGGGCTACGCTCCTCGAGTCACGTCGCGCTCGGATTCCATCCGGCTCAGCTTGATCCCGCTCGCCCTCTCTGCTGGAACGCCCGCAGGCGTGTCGCGCCTTCCAACACTCCCACCGCCGCTCTCATCTCATCAACTCACTCCACCGCTCCGGCAAGCACACTCACTCACTCACTGAACCCAGCTTGTGCAAATCCAGGTGTTGTCTGCGACAGTGGTGTACTGCGGCACCGGCGCGTCGCGGACATACGTCGAGTTCGCTCCTCCTCCTCCTCCTCCTCCTCCTCCCCCTCCTCCTCCCGTGTCCGATCTACGACTACTCAATCCACATGGTGGCAACCTCGCATCGCATGCGCCGGATGTGTGTTGTGTCCCGCACACACATCCTCGGACGCACTTTCGCGATCGTGGGCGACCCCTCACGGCCTCAACCTCGTAGCGGCAGGGTGTCGACACTCTGAATGTAGGGAGAGCGCGTGTACGCCACCCACTGAGCGTGCTGACCCTCGCCCCAATATCTGTTGCCAAAGAACCCCGGAGGCGTCATCGTCATCGTGCCCTCGAGGAGGTCGACATTGGAATTGGACGAGGCATCATGCATCAGCGCACGCCAAATCGACGCGATCGACGCTTCAGGAGGGATACCCGCAGAGCAACTGGCAGGTACGCACCCTCAAGCCCGCTCTTGCTCTGCTCTCGAGTGTGTTGTCCACCGGGTCTGCGCCCACACCCTTCCCTGCGAATGAGGCGTCCCAGTTGACGCTGACCGCTGTTGCACCATTCGCACCCTACGTCGAATGACGGCCTCGTTCTCTGTCCCGCTCCCGCTCGCAGAGCGCTCAGGATCTCGTCTTGTATGCCCTCTTGGCCCTGATACCCCGCTCCCTGCGCCCTCAATCGAACGCTGGTATGCGACATCACGGTGTCTGCTACATGTCCTACCAGTTTTCCCAGCGTTAGGAGCGATAGAACCACCATCGCCTCGAAAACTAGGACGGTCAGTTCTCACTGACGCGTTGCGGATATGCATGCCCTGAGTCCACAGTCCCTACAGGACCCTGCCCTCCTGTGACCCGCCCCATGGTTTGTTGCGAATGCCGCCGCTATTGCAGACCGCAATTTTACTTTTTGCTTGTACACATGTATCTGCGTATCAGCGTGCAGCGTGTCTTCGTCTTCACGTCTTCGTGTCTTCGTGTCTCCGCCTGCGCGATGACCGATGAGTGAAAAGGGATGCTCGATGAGCGGGCTCGCGAGGACTGTATGAAGATAAAGGGTGCGCACGCGGGTCCGGGTTTGAGTCCGCGCAGGGGGTAGACTGATAGGCGGCGGCGGCGGGGTGAGGGAAGGGTGAGGGTGGCGGTGATGGGGAAAGTCGAGCGTCCGTCGTCTTCATCTGTCGTGCTGTCGTGCTGTCCGGCGATCCAGCGATGATAGATGTGGATGATGGCGTGGTGGTTGGCGTGGTGGGAGGATGGTGGGGTGGTGGATGCGCGCGAAAGAACGAAAGAACTCTACCACCCCAGCTCTATCACGCCAACGCCAACGAAGAAACCGTGCGGGGCCTTGATTGCGGATATGCGTCCGTGGTGCAAGTTGCGGGTTTCGAAGGAAGGAAGGAGGGGGAAACGGGAAACAGGAGGAAGGGGAAATGGAGGAAGGGGAAATGGAGTGGAGGGGGACGTCGGGGACGGAGCTGCATTCTGATGCAATCCGAGATGTGACGGTCTGACGGTCTGATATTGTATTGCGTATTGCGGGGCAGGACGAGCGTGTCAAGCGTGTCAAGTAGAGGAGAGTATAATATAGATGGGGTGGAGTATAGATGGAGGGGAGTATAGATCGGGGCGCCCGCTAGCTGAATGTAAGCAACGCGAAAGTTGGTGATATCGACGGCAGAGAGTACCAGTATTACATAAATAGTATTGATATCGATATCGAGTGAACTTTGAGTGAATGGAGGACGCGCACCGTACACCGTACACTAAGGCCTGGTACGCACGCCCACTTACCGCCGCCACGTCTACACGTTATCTCGCGCTACCCATTAAGATGCTGCATAGTGGTGAGTACGGTGATACGGCGAGACAACGGTGTACGGTTTCTGAGAGGACAGATGGTTAGGTTGGCGCTCGTGAATGACATTTTCAAAAATTTGAAGGTGAAAACGGCAAGCGCCCGCCTCGGCGAATTGGCGAAGGGTGTTGTTTGGCCTAAGCTCTTTGACCAAATAACTGGACTTGAACTGGTACGCTCAACGCGACGGCCTCTCAGCGGAAGACTCTAGCAAGCACACCAAAAGACGAAGGAATTGGGGTTACGCGCGTAAAGTCGGGTGGTTAGTGGTGACGGATGATGGATGAATGGGTGATGAATGACGTGCAGGTGAAGCACTGGGTGAGTGCACGACGCGGAGAAGAAGTGGTCAGTGAGCGACTTATGACGTACGGATATATGTCGAGTGTCTCTGACTCTGCTCACAGATCGACGTCGCCAGTCCTTCCTCTCTCCTCGTCAATCCACTGCTCAGCCACCCCTGCACTCTTTCACTCTTCCATCGTTCTCTCTTCCCAACAGTGCAACCCTGCAGCCCTTCACGTGCCCTCCTCCTCCGACGCACGCACCCTCCTAGGTCTTCGCCGCCGCATATATCCTGCCTGCCTATCCGCCCATACGCACCTATATATCGATATCCTCCCTCGGACACCGCGCCGTCACATGCACACGTCAATACGACCTCTCTCATTACCGCGCATATGCCTCTTCTCCACCACGTCACTTCCCTAGTCCCCGCGCGTCTGCTCGTCTGCTCGTCTGCTCTTCCTCTCTTTCCAGTTGCACTTGCAGTCGCATCACCTTTCCCATCCCTCATCCTCGCTTATTCTCACTCACTTTCGCGTCGCGGACTTGCGGACCTTGCGGGCGTTGCGGCCTTTCAAAATCACGCTTCTACTCTTCTATGCTTGTTCGCTCCAGTACGCCTCGAAGGCATGAAGACGCGAAGGCGTGAAGACGCCAACACCCGACAACCTACGCGCCCACTCCCACTTTCGCCTTCAGGACAGCGCCGTCGTATCCCGCTTGCTTGTTTGCTTGTTTGCCTGCTGTAATGTGTATTCAGCGACGCCGCAACAAGCGATCCGCAACACCCCGACCTGCAGGCAACTCGTGCGCAGCGAGTATGTGCAATGTGCATCGAGTAACGGGTAAGAAGCAACGAGCAACGAGCAGCGAGCACCTCATTAACACCGGAGACCACCATCACGGAGCGGAGGCGGACACGGAGGCGAGGAGGCGAGGAGGCTAGCATTTTCGAGTATCTGGGTGTTCGAGTGTTCGAGTGTTTGGCAAGTTTTCGGGCCTGCAAGTGTTCGAGGTTTCGAGTGTTCGAGTGTTCGAGTATCCGAGTATCCGAGTTTTCACTATTTCGAGGTTTAGAGTGTTCGAAGTTTCGAGCGAGTATCCGAGTTTTCAGTGCTTCGAGCTTTCGGTGCCTCGAGCACCTCGTTGTCAGAGTTTTCGAGTGTTCGAGGTTTCGAGTGTTTACTATTTCGAGCTTTCGAGTTTTCAGAGCTTCGAGCTTTCAGTGATTTAGGTTTTCAGCGAACGACTCCGAGTCGGGGGATGGGCTGCGCGAGAGACTGGGGCGTTTGGCGGGCATGGGGCGTTTGGCGGGCATGGGAATGGGGTAGGGTGCGGGGTGCGCGCGAGACTGGCGCGCGTACGGCTTACTATGGTACGGCGTTCCCCTTTCCTCTCTTTCTTTTTCACAACGAGCTGACTCTCTGAATCCTGTGCACCTTCCCCTCTTCCCCCACACCCCGCCCCTTCCACCCCGCCCCACACGCTACCACACCACACACGCTACCACACGCTACCCCACACCACCACATACCACCACACCACACACGCTACCACCCTTCTTCCACCCTTCGTCGTACGAACGAACGCACAACGCACAACGAACGAACTAACTAACTAACTAACTAACTAACTAACTAACTAACTAAACTAACTGACGGACTGACTAACTGACTGACTGACTGACTAACTAACGCACAACGAACGAACGAACTAACTAACTGACTAACTGACGGACGGACGGACGGACTAACGAAGTAACGGACGGACGGACGGGCTCGCACCCAGCGATCTTCCTTCCTCCCTCCCTCCTCCCTCCGTCTTTCTTCCTCCTTCCTTCCTCCCTCCTTCCTTACTTCCCTCCTCCTTCCCTCCTCCCTCCTCCCTCCTTCCTTCCTTCCTGAACGACCTTCTGTGCCGTACGATCGCATGGTGCACCTTGGCCGTGCCGTACGTTGATCATTCTGCGACGATGAGCCGATGACGCTAAGCGAATGGGACGATGGGACGATGGGTGACCCGCAGCGGTGACGGATATACGCCAACAGTCGCCCGTCCCTTCGTGGCATTTCCCAATAACACACCCACAACCCACAACCCACAACCCACAACCCACAACCCACACCCACAACCCGATCTCCCTGCACCCCACTCTGACACTCTGACACTCTGAACGACGGACGTCTCCGTCTGCGTTCTGCCCCCGCGACGGTTGTGAGTGGAGTTTGTTGGTGGCGGGTTTGGTGGTGGGCGGGATGGGCGGGGAACGGGGAAGGCGACGAGGAATGGGGAAGGCGACGAGGAATTGGGGGAGGGGGAGGGGGAGGGAAGAGGACGGGGCGGGAGGGGAATGGGGCGGGAGGGAAATGGGGAACGGGAACGGGGAAGGGAAGTGGGGACGAGGAAGGCGCTTTTCGCCCGCTTTTGTGAACGACAGAACCGCAGGACACAGGACGCGGGACACAGGATGCATTCGGATATCGGCTAATGCTTGGTGGTTGGGACCAGTGGTATTGGGTAACGGGTAACGGGTGATGGGTGATGCAGATGGGTGATGGGTAACGGGTGATGGGTGATGCAGTATCCTCAAGTTGCTCGCTTGCGTGCGCCGTTTGCGTTATCACCATCACCCATCAACACTCATCGCTCATCGCTCATTACCCACCGCTCAGAACCAAGAACCACAGATCATGGACTGAGAACTACGAACCACCAATGAAGAACTACAAATCACGAATGAAGAACCATGAATCATATCATCGTCGTGACGCGCCCGAAGATAAAGGAACAGCCGAAGTACACGCACCGTATGCCCCCACCGTATACCACCGAAAACGTGAATGCGGTCGGTGATGCGTTATACGTTGTACATCGGGTAGGGTGCTATTCTGTGCGGTTCATTCGGTGGATTCAGTTCATTCGGTTCATTTGGTTCATTCGATTATGAGTATTCGAGTATTCGATTATGATTATACGAGTAGCTAGGAGCGTGGAACGCGGAGCGTTGACCAGCATTGTACATTCGCATTTGAGTATATTCAGGTTCAGTAGGTAGCACGACGAGTAGTATAGCAAGTATCACAACAAGTAATAAGTAACAACTAACAACTAACGAGTAACAACTCACACACAACTAACAACTAACACACAACGAGAAGGGACGAGAAGGAACGGGAAACGGAACGGGCAACGGGAAGCGGGCGCAAATAAGTACGAGATGAGGATGAGTGCGATGAGGTGAGGATGAGGATGAGGGGATATGATGATGAGGAGATACGGGGAAAGTATATGTATTGATTAGTTGAGATGGGAGTATATAGTATGTATTATGTACGTAGGTGGACGATTGTATGATTGGGATAAAAATAAATAAAGAGGGAAGGAAGGGAGAAAGAGGACGGAAAGAAAGGGGGAAAAACGAAAGCAGCCGGAGAAAAGCAAACGCAAACGCAAAAAGCAATCCGAAGGAAAATACCAAATCACCAACTCACCAAACCCCCAAACCACCAAACCGCGTCCCCATATCCCTCATTCATTATGCATCATTCATCACTCACTATTCAGTATTCATGTTCCTCCAGCACCGACGGCGCGCTACCGAACAGGGCTTCGAGGCCGTAGTCACCACCGAACGCGTATCCTCCGGTGAAGTCGAAGCCGAAGAGCTCGAGATCGAGCTCGCGATCGAGTGCGCTGGTGGTGGTGCTAGTGGAGGAGGTGATGGAGGAGGAGGAGGAGGAGGAGGAGGAGGAGGAGGAGGAGGAGGCGTCGGGAGTGGCGTCAGGAGTAACGAGATCGGTGGACCCGAAATCAGAGGAGGTGCTAGTGGTGGAGGCGGCGGAGGTGGATTCGGGGGCGGAATGCGGATCCGCTGCGTCGTCGCCTGGGAGTTCGACGGCGGGATGAGAAGAGGAGGAGGAGGAGGAGGAGGAGGAGGAGGAGGAGGAGGAGGAGGAGGAGGAGGAGGAGGAGGAGGAGGAGGAGGAGGAGGAGGCGGGATTCTCTTCGGCAAATATGGACGCCTCCTCCCACTCATCGTCGTCGTTGTCGTCATCGGAAAATAGCTCACGTCCTTCTTCGCAGCTTTCAACGAGAGGCACCAATGCACGAGTCCCCGCGATAGGAGATAGCCCTTCGCCTTCATCTTCACCGTCACCTTCGAGTTCGAGTTCGCCTTCGAGGCCGCCGTCGAGCTCGGCCTGTTCGGGGGGAAGGTCGTAGTATTCAAGCACGTCTTCGTCATCCGTATTCTTCTCCGACTCTTCCTTTTCCTCCTGCTCTTCCTCTTCCTTTTGCTCTTTCTCCTGCTCTTCCTCTTGCTCTTGCTCCTGCTCTTCGAATAGAGATCCGAGCTCGAGGACAGGAGACGGGGACGGAGACGGAGCGGCGGAGGGGGGCGCAGCGGAAAGCGGAGGTGTGGGGATGTTTCTTGGGTCGTCGGGGTACAGGTTGGCGTAGAGATCGGGGTAGAGATCGGGGTAAGAGGCGGGGAGTGAGGGATTGGAGCTTCCAGCTGAGCTGCCTTCGTAGTGTGGGTAACGAGCGCCATTGAATCGTGCGTACTGAGTGAGAAGATCATTGTTTAGGTTATCGCTGGTCATGTTACGGGGGAGAGGGGGGAGAGGTGAAGGGGCGGCGCTGGGTCGTGAAGCAGAGAAAAGAGGAAGAGGACGTTGGCCGGGATTGAGAGGTGTTGGGACGGCGAGGGGACGAGGTCCGACCGCTGAACGCTGCGCCAGCGCAGCACGGATGGCAGGCAGCCCGCGCTCGCGGCCAAATTCGGCGGGGTAGGTGAGAGGAGGCTCTTGACTGGCATCGACTTGTGTGGATGCACCGCCTCCACCGCCTCCATCGCTTCCATGCGATGACGGGATGCGTTGTGGGTGGACCGCAAACGCAGCGTGAGAGAGGTAGACGTCGTGGCCGGTGGGTAAGGTCGACGAAGACGCGGGGAGGGGAGGAGGGAATGTACGGAACGCGTTCGAGGAGTACTGGGCGGAAGGCTGTTGGGTGGGGTTGCTCATGCTGGATGTCGGAGCGCGGCTCGAGTTTCTGAAGTATGGAAGAGGAGGGGGAGGAGGAGGAGGAGGAGCGAGGCCTTGGGCGGGGTGCACGAACACAGGACGAGGAACGGCGTAAGCGTGCCCATCGAACGCCGATGTCGACGCCCTTTCGCGAAATTGAGATGCCTGTGGTTGTGTTGTGACGAGGGGAGGTCGGGTATCGCTATTCAGGGTCGGGAAGCACGGCTCCTCTCTATTATCCTCGTCGTTTTCCTCGTCGTTCTGATCATCTTCGGCATTCTGACCGTCGTCGACGTCGTTGTCGTGGTCATCGTATTGCTCGGTGTTGTCATGGTCAGTGGGCCTGTTGGGACACGAATGTTCGATATGCCTCTTCACGGAGTCGCCCCTCGACAACCTAAACGCCAAACGCCGACAAAAAAACACCAAAAAAACAAAGAACGAAAAAACACATCAGCACGTCGTACAAGCGCCTCACACGAGAATGGACATGGACGCACCGCTGGCTGCAGAGGGGGCACACCGTCCCCGCGCCGCCGTGGCGCTTCGACCTGAGGTGGCGCGTGAGGCTCGCCTTCTTCAACACCACGTCGCACGTAGCCCAGGGGCACGCGACGTACCCGTGTGGGACCGCCTTGGTGAGGGGATCCTGTGCGAGGGGAGGGTGAGTAATGAACGCAAAAGAAAGAAGGTTGAAGGAGGTATAAGGGGAATAGTATCAGAGGGAGGGCAGAGGAGAGAGAGGATGAGGAGTGTAGGTACGTACCCTGTTCTCGTCTTGCAACGAACTGCGCGCCTTCTTCGGCGCACCTTTGCCCTTCGCCGCGTTCGCCTTCGCACTCTGATACGGCGCCCTCCGATGCCCACCATCGTACGCGGCCACGGGCATACCGCCGACACTGACACCAACACCAGCATCAACACCACCAGTACTTGTGGATGCTGAAGGCGCAACTGGTATGGGGAGTCCTGGAGGAGGGAATCGAGGCACCTGGAAGGATGCCTGCAATCCGAAATCCGCCATAGCGGGCGCGGGCGCGTAGACGCCGAGGTGGGGGCTGCCCATCGCGCTCTGAAGCCGGCTCTGACCTCCGCTGGCCACGACGGTAGAGGCGCGTTGTGCCGTGCCGGACGGCTGAGTCGGCTGGAGTGCAGAAGCATTTTGTTGAGCGTGTTGTAGTTGTAAGCGGTCTTGTAAAGCGGGAGTGCCCTGGGTATAGTCGGACTGCCCACGGCTCGCAGGCGTGGGTCGAGTGGTAGGAAACTCTTGCGCAGGTTGCGTTGGTGGGTAGAGGTTGGAAGAGAAAGAGGCGTAGTCGAAGGGTGCGTCCCATGGCGGCTGTTGAGACGCGTCGCCTGCGATCCCAGCTCCATATCCGGAGAACGCCTGCGTCTGCGTCATCTGCGCCTGCGGGTGACGAGAAGACTGGGGCTGGAGGTGCGACGCGCGGTGTGCGGGTGGTACAGCCCCTTGATCGAGGAAGTCGCCGTTGCCGTTGCCGAATGGCGAGATACGACGCCCGCGAAATCCTGCAGAGGGAGCAGCTGAGGCTGTGGCTGGTTGAAGGCGAGCCTGAGGCTGAGTTTGAGAAAAATAAAGAGCGCCGTTCGCGTCCACGTCCACATTGTCGAAAGCGGGTGATACACTAGGGTACGCGTTTCCCGCGTTCGCATTCATTTGATGGTGTTGAATAGCATTGAGTATGGAGACCGACGCGTTATTCGCATTATCGGGGGGCAGAGGGGGCAGACCCCGCTCGTACCGCCCCGCCGCGAAATTCACGAAATCCACGAAACGACGCGCCTGGTTGCCTTCGTTGCTCCGAGTGCCTTGATTGTCATTAGCCGCGTCGACGATGTTCTCGAGGTTCGAGCTGGGACGCGCCGGGCGCCGGGCTTGCGTGTAGGGGTGGAAGGAGTTTGGGTGCATTGGTGCGGAGAAGGGGGGGAGGCAAGGTGGAGAAGAAAGTGGGGGGTGGATGGGACGTGGAGTGGAAAGTGGAGGAAGGAGGAAGGAAGGGTGGGATGGAAGAGGACGGGGACGTGGGAGAACGTGGGTGTGGGCTAGTACGAGTAGTACGACAATGATGCTGAGGGTAGAAGTAGAAGGAAATCAGTCACGCCCCATTCGACATATAAAAGCGGAGGAGAGTGCCGTCCCCCCTTGTACCAATAAATACGAGCATGAGGCGCGTGGCCTGGGGCCATAGCACAGGCACTAGCGCCAGCATAGGCAACAACGAAAACAATGGAGGAGGAAGGAGCAGTACTTGCCACCGGGGTTCACGTTTCTCGAATACATCTCTCGAACATATGAATTCGTCAAATCCCAATTTGCGCGTACTCACAAACACAAAGAGATAGGGAGGTAAATGCGGTAAGCGAGCCTTGAGCTTGGAGTGGTCGATGGATCGACGAATAACGAATAATGGGATGGGTTACAATACAATGCCGGTTTGGGTGGCCGGTGGCCATTATCGAGATTGGCGATTGGCGATTGGCGACCACACTTATAATCCGTGATCCCTAGATGGGTGGCTAGATTCCTAGTGATTAGTGGGCTTATTTTGGGATTTTGTGTTGTGGTGTAAAGAGTGAAGCGGGATTGGATTGTGAAGTATCAAGAGTGAAGGTGATTGAAGGGTGTAGAGTGAATGATGAAGAGTGAGGGAAGGAGACAGCCGACACTCTTCGGGTGTGATATCGGTATCAGGAGGTGCACTTTGGAAGAGCGATACAAGTTTCGGCGCCTCGACGCCCGACGCCCGAGCTTCACAAACAACGATGAAAAAAGCAGCCAGCAAAGTTCGAGTGTTGAACTGTCACGAACGGGATGGAATCGCGATGGAGGTGGACAACGGAATATGGAACCCGAACGAAATGCGAACGAGAATACGAGATACGAGATACGGGAGACGTGTGTTTATTTGGGAGGATGCGGTTTAAAAGCAAGATAAAAATGAAGAGCGTACTTGGCTAGTCCCTCGCCGGCACCCTTTAATCCGTCCGTACTGTGTTTTGCTTCACGACATAAAGAACATACCTCTTCAGGCGAACCCTCGAATTTCAAAGTCAACATGTTGGGTCAGGCAAATGGGATACGCCACCTAGCGCACAGGGTTTCTCAACAGCAATCGCTCGCAATTCTCGGGTTTTACGGCAGTCCTAAGCCTGCGCGAAATGGTGCAACCCCACTCAGCAAGACATAGTCCCCGCTTCGATCTTTCCCTGCTCCGTTCGCCTGGCAGATGCAGTAGATGGCTAGGCTTATGAAGAACATTCGAGGTATACAGGGTGACAAGGCGTACGCACTTAATCTGAGGATACTGGCGGCTGGCGGCTGGCGGCTGGCGTACGATATTGGTGCGACAGCATACGGGCGAAAGTACGCGTCTCCGCCCAGCCACGGAGGCGCGAATTCACGGAGGTGCTCCCCTTTCCTATATACCGCGTGAACAAATGAGCCGTGCACGAACCTCTGCCCGCGCTTACTACACACGCCCTAGTCTCCTCCCACCCGCGACCTTTCTTTCTCCGTCGATTGGCGACCCCGCGAGTGTGTCGGAAGGCTTCGGACATACCTCAGCTTGGACTACCACGTACGCACTCCACGACGTCAGGCTCCCGCCTCCCACCCCTCACCTCTTGTCATCGTCATAGCCGTACCATGGTGTCAATCGAGCAAGGCATCAAGGAGCTCTCTGCACCATGTCGCTGGATGCCATTCTGTAACTTTCCACCCAGCCTCCCGCGCCCAGCTAGCCCGTCTTCCCTTCTCAGAGAAATGGCCACCACAAATTCAAGACGTCCTTCAGTGACCTCGCGCATGGCTTAATGCACCACTCACCCGGGCCCTCTGCCCCCCTGCCCTCGCTACCTCCAAGCGTTGTTTATAACAAGCAACCCCCACACTCTCACCTGCCCGCAGCCCGCAGGCGTCGCGACGCACTCGCCCCTACACCCACGGGATCCACCGGACTTCAAAGAAGCACCAAGGAATCCGGACATACTGCTGAACGGCCGCGTGGGCATCCTAGATTTCTTCCTGGGGTCCACGACTGGCAGACACACGGGATCTTGACATCTAGCACAGGGAAGAACACATTTATATACCGAAACAGTTTACCATGCACTGCTTCTTCTCTCCTGCGCTTCCTCAACTGTACGACTCTCCCCACATTGTTCGGAACGCATAGTGCGGAGAACAGCAGACACCACTGCTTCAATGCTTGGCAGGGCTGACGAATTCAATTGGGCCGAATAAGCATAAATATATATGTACTCATGGACTAGGACGTACCATGGTTTGTGTTATTCCGCCCCCCGACGTTTCCGCCATGGATGGGAGCAGCGAAGAGATCGCCCATGATTTGCAGAGGCCCATTGACATTGAGGGTAATCACGGAGCCGTTGCTGCTGATGCACGTCCCCGCCGCCGCCGAATCGGCACCGGCCAGCGTTGCCATCCCATTCGCGGAGATGTTGAGTTTCCGGGGAGAACAATGTTGATTGTGTGCAGCCGTGTCTCCGGGATCCGCGTAGGGAACGTCAAGATGGAGGTTGTTGATGAAGGAGAAGGTGGTAGGGCGGGGCGGGGGGCTGGGCGTGATTGGGAGTACGGTCAGCTCAATGCCGGCGATCGACAGGCTGGCGGTCAGATCGTAGGGCCAAACATCGCTCCGGATGTCGATGTCAAGTCTGAGGTCGCGCAGGCAGGTGTCACGCAGTGCCCCAGGGGGGTCCTTATGGCGCGCAACCCTGCGTTCGTGGTGATTAGGGTGTTCCCAGAGGAAGTCAGTGTACGAGAGGCCCCGTTCGACCGCCTCGGATTGCGCTAGGTAAGGATGTCGATTTGGGAATTGCACTCGAGACGGATAGCAAGGCCCATACCATAACGGCGTTTGAAAGCCAGAGGGAGCGCCTCGTAGGCGGTGTGTCTCAGATCGTCGACGACGTCGCTCCTAATCTTTCTGAAGGGCGATTTCGGCATTTGCGAAACGTCGAGTTCATTCCCCTTCCATGCATATGGGATACGATCCGCAATATACTCTTCACTCTGCGTTGGATTGAGCAAACCAGAGGGTAGTGCACGAATGAGACTTACCTCCGGAAGGCTTTGTTGAAATTGCAGAAGACGATTGTAGTCGTCACGATCGATATGTTCAACCATGACACTCAATTTCAAGCATTCGCCCACTTTATAGTAGTTAATCTGCACAAAGATGTAAGTATAAGGCATAAGTGCCGGCCATGATCACAAGAATGCACGCTTACCCTGCGAACCACCAGGCTGACTGTGCTTCTTCCAAAGCCGAATTCGCGTTTGACTTCCAAGCAAGCATACCCGGCCTGATACTCCGCTTTCTCCACGAGATTCCGAACCTCCTCGACCTCCGCAATGACAGCAGTCCGCGGGGGGCCATGATCGCAGCAAAAGTGCTCCATCGGCGAATCGTCGCCGCACCCGCCGTATTCTATGATCACGTCCTCGTACACGCCGAGAAGCCTGCATGACCCCAATGTCAACGCGCATTAGAGCTTGCGGGGGAAATACACTCACATAGGCGTCAGTGGTGCCCACCGTATCGCCCTTGGGCAATCCCAGATTCTGTGCTGTTCCCCCCGATCATCCCCGTATTGATTGTGCAAGTAGATCAAGACCTCCGTCCCCGGGCTCCAACTAAATCCAAAATCCAGCGTAACGTCTGAAATGATTGTAAGCGTGAGACCGCGAGACGACTCGGCTCTAACTCAAGGACAACCTCTGACATAAACCCAGTATTCGCCTCTAAACCAAACCACGCCGTGAGTTTCAGCCAAGAATCAAATTTTGCCGTCCATTCGGTGCTCACCCAATGCCTGTTTCATCATTTAGCCAAAATGACATAATCGAGAGCGATATTGTGCGACTGGGTAGGGAATGATTGAGGAGCACTTGGCATGTGCAGTTTGGAGGCGGGAGATGGTGGTGCAACAGAAAGACTGGGACGCGTACGGCGCTTATTTTCGCACAGCCGAGAAGTTTGTTACCACAATACGACAATGATTGACATGTTGCACCCATTTGAATTGCACAGGCAACGAACACCGAAGAGAATCCGTAAGCGACGCCCTCGGATGCATCCTTGCCCTTCCCCAGCGACAATCTGTCACGCTATCATCAATACATCAGCGTGAAACTTGGGACCGCAATTTGTACGTGTTTAAGATGATAGAGAAGGAGATTTCTGACGTATTGACGTGTTGAGATGCTGCGAGCAGAATATTTCGACCCCGCCCCAGTGTTGGCGCGCGGGCGGGTAGATCCAGACGAGCGTGCGGCACAGCTTTGGCGCGACTAATGCCAGTTAGCAGTGCCGCGCAAACGCACGTCCTAGCGATTTGGAGAACCACTGAGTAGAAATAACCGCGGCAGGTTCTCCATGTGTAAGACGCCTCGATCTGAAGTTTACAAGCCTATGGAGATGTTAGTAGATAGGAACAAGAATGAGAGGGAAGCGCTCACGGTGTCGTAGCATATCATCAGATGGCTTTTGATACACGCTGCGTTGCGCAGCGGCACCTTTGCCACCACCACCACCACCTCATCGCGTTAAGCTTAATGAGGCGCGAAATTTGAGGCGCCTGCCAGGCTCCTGATTGAATCCCCTAAGGACCTGTGTCCCTCTGCATGTTCTCGCTGAGTGGATGGTTGTAAGGCGAGCCATGGTGAAAGGAGACGAGATAACCCCAGATAAGCCAAATGAAACGAGTATCCTTTCGCGCAAGTGTTCCTGGACGTAAGAAACCATCTTGAGCGCAGCCGTCGTGAAATAGTTTGGAAACGGCGAGGAAATAGGCCACGAATTTGGGTCCATATGGTTGCCACTTTTGCTGAACTTTTACCATAGCGCGCTAACATCCTAGGAAGATTTGTGGCAAATTCGCAGCGCAAATCAGTGCTGCTCAATATGGCCGCATCGCGCATACTGGGGTCCTCCTAGCAGAAAAAAATAACGTTATGGCACCCTACTGGCACCGTATTTGATCCAGAAACTCCTCGCTACCACCCTCTTGCGCAGTCGCATACTCAATACACCCTCTCAAAGTTGCTCACATTCCTCTGGACGATATGCCTGCACACCGCTCTCCGAAACACCGCCAACGTCGAGCTCATCCATACCCAAGCTCCTCAAACTGTACACGAAGATCGGGTTCCGCAAGGAGTGCTCGTGGTTACATGAAACGGCCGGGACTCGAGGTAAGGAATCGTTTCTTTTTGATATTCGTAGTTGGAACTTGATATTGACTCTGGCTCTGGCCGTTGCACGAAATGAAAAAAAAGGGATTCAACGATATGAACGGAGGGTTGAATGCCATGATGGACGTCGATGTCGACCTTCCGCCTCTACAGCACCGGGTACGGGTCTCCCTGTCGTCGTAGGACTTGGTGATCGCGCTGACATTGCTCGCTTCGTGCTCACTACTTCCTAGGGCGTTGAATATCCCAGACCTGGTCATCACGCAGCCCCACAACAAGGCGAACACCGCCTTGAAGGTGGAGGAAATAGGGAGGAACATCATCGTGGGTGGTGGATGCTGCTTTTCTTCTTTTTTGTTGTCACTGTCGTACGTCCCACTCATGAGCATCGAGCGGCGAACTGAGTCTCACCGATTTCCTGACAACGCAGACGACGAACTAGACATACAAACGAACTCCATTTCTTGGATCTTGGCTCTTGAAGACACAGAAAAAACATATGAAGCACGAAATCCATCAACGCATTCGCATAAAAATTCCAGAGAAATCAGAAAAACACAAAAGAAGGATTCCAACTCGACGACTCGAGGACCACCACCTGTAACACCACCACACCATTCCCGATGTCTTGGATCTTGCATTACGGCGCTGCGGAGTCCTACGAACCTCAGCGATCGTGAGTCTTTGTTGAACATACGGGCTGATTCACACTCACAGTCTGCATACAGCATCCTACCCGAAGAGACTGTACCAACACTGATGTAAGACACCGACAAAAACTCATTTAGTTCTTGAATGCGGCGGATTCGGGCTTTCAGGAGCCAAACGCTGGATGTGCACGAGAGTTGGCAGAAGGAACTGTGCATAGAAATCAGAAGTGACGAAAGCCGGATGAGGGAACTAGGGAAAGAGAACATGGACAATACGCCTTCTCGGGCTCTCTTCGTAGTATCGCATACCACCTAAATCTTATCAACCCATCGTACGTTGACATGGTCTGCGGGGTGCATGAGCAGCAAGATGGATCAACGATCGATATGGATACGTCCCAGTATGAAGCCAGTAATAATATGGATCCGCGGGCCGCGCCGGCGGTAGCTCGCTTCGAAGTGCTAGGGCAAGGATTGAGTGTATATTCCTAGACTAGGTAGATGGCTAGCTATTACTTGCGTAGAATCTATGAGCGCTAGGAGGGCGCATATGAGTTCTCATCGATATGCACCCAGTGCGTACACCGTAAGCTCAGAGAATTAGGCGCCCGCCACGTCAGCAAGTCTCGAGTTGATAAATTACGGTCTTAAATCATCAAATCTCTACCAAAAGTGCTGCTTTCTTGGCGCAAACCAACTACGGCAAGCAAAATCCACACTTCCCATGATTCAGAATTGTGGAAAAGAGGCCAGTTCAGCCAGAAAAAAACACGACCGAGCCTCCAAAGTACGCAGAATTTGTTTGGCCTTATTTGCACGGGCCTTGAACCCTTTAGAGCATGATTGCTCGCTACGCTCGCAATGAACGCAGCGGCACCTGTGGGCTCCCTTGAGTGCTCCAACCAAGATATTGCGTGATCAGCGTCGCTGATCATCCGGACTCGAACTATTTCGCAGTCTTCCAGGCTTCGCCGATTTAAAGATGCTGTCTGTGATCTGCTTCATCGCATTGCTTATGGCACTATGTCTCCAGTCAATGGTAACTTGAACGATTCTAATCAGAGTCCGGACACGTCAACATCATGCAGAGGTTCTGGCTGAAAGACGTGTCTTATTCCGTGTAAGCAACAACGCGCTGGAGATACGGAGAGCTACGCGCAGCTTCCTTTCCGCTGAAAGATAAGACGACTACCTCATCATAATGATAATCGCACGGACCACCCTGGAATGAGATCTGCGAAGCACATGATATCGTCAGCATCAGCATTCATATTCGGGCTTGGGACGAAAGCTTGCATCCATCAAAAAGGCGAAAGATCCATTCAATCATAGTCCTGTCCTTCACCCACAGTAGCAAGGCTAGTCCCGCTCAGTTTGCCAACGGTAAAATGTCCTTTTCCCGTGAGAGGTCCGGCAATATCTTGGGGTGGATGACAGAGCGACGCTCAATTGTAGGCCTCCAAGGTCTTCCAACAAAGTCCCTGACAGGATGTTCGTGGGACGCGTCATGGTCTGTCCCATTGTCGGCCTTCTCATGAAGACTATGTAGCGAGCATAATTCAATCTGAGTAAGTAATAATGACGGACAGCTATTACCAAAGTGCATCATTCGCGAGGTTACTTGCCTCCATGGAGCGTGAGGGCCAAGAGGGCATTAATATGGCGAACCGCACCAACGGCGAACGTATACACTCACCAGCGACGGAGACGTATCTTTGGTCATGTGTTGGCGGCGGCGGCGGCTACGAATGCACGTCCACTTCTTCATCGTCCATTGAGGCACGAATAAATTTCTGGGACGCGTCTACAGGGGTTAGAACGTCGAACACAACACAGCCTAAGAACGTCGGAAACTTGCTGAAGTTGGCGCCGACGTAGTGAGAGCGACGCATCCCAAATGGCTCGCTAAGAATTCCTTCCGAAGTCGTACCGCATCCAGTGGGCTCCGACTACGAGAGATTGAAATGCGAACGTCAAAAGATTGAAAGGAAAACCGTACGAAGCACAGAGGACATCGTCCAGCGCCACAAGGTCGTGGCGTGACAATTGATCATGATCGGCCGTGACATACGTGACAGGAGCGTCAGCAACTGGTTTCACTGCCCCCGCTCACCATTCCCTTCTCCCCTGCGCAACCGTGCGTGGTAACCCTCGTCCACGGCTGGAATAGACTCTTTAGTCGACGTCTATGGCCAAGGTCGACGTCCCCCAGGATCTCGGTGAGTTTTGTGCATGTTTGGTGATCGGAAAGAGGGCTGACATCTTGTATTTGCTGGTAAAGTTGCGGTTTTTCATGCTTCATTTCACCCTACGAAAGGGAATGTAATAGATTGGTGTATCAAGGCTAGTGATGGTGAGCCGATCGCTTCCCCTCTGGCTCTCCCTCCAACGCTGACGTCTGAGAAGAATTGAGTCTCGAAAACCTCGAATTCAGCGCGCTTCCCAGCGGCTTGCATCTGGTGGATGAGGACGTCGTGTATGTCTATTTCTGTGCATTCTCCCCGCTTCTCCCTCATCTCCTATCAGATACTTTGACAAGGACGGGCAGCACGGCGTCTGCGTCTTCCGACGGCGTAAAACCACCGAACACGGCCAACGAGGGTTCCGTCTCTCATCTCTCGGCGTCCTGCTCGCCAAATCTGACCGGCCACGGCCTTGGCGGCATACATCAGCTCTGAAGAACCTGATCACCATCATCTACTCCAAGCTCGAGTTCAGCGGCATCCTTGAGCCTACAGAAGAAGACTGGGAGCCGGCGAAGCAGTTCTTCGAGGAGCGGAAGGTAAAGCGCGCTGATCTCGGCGGAGCGGGCGTCTGGGATGGATGGAGTCACGATTTATATTCGGTGCGTCCAGTTCGTGTGTCGTCTTCGTGCATCACAGCTTACCTTCAGCCAGCTCGACCCTTTGCTCAACCCGACTCTGCATCTCACCCATCTGCTGCGGATCCTCGGCCCGTCGTCGCTGACGCTGTATAAGCACGTTTTGGGGCGCCGCCGTATCCTCATCCTTACTCTTCCACCAGTAGAGGCTGCCTGCGTCCTCTGCCATGTCGCTGCCGACCTCTGCTTCGAGGAGCAGGTCGACTACACCTCTCTCCATCCCGGCTCATCCCCCGACGTCCTCCCCAGGCGCCTCAAGGGCAAGTCTCGTCAAGGCATCAGCGTTCTGGGCATGGTCACGCTCAACGACCTCGACAGGCTCGTGCAGGAGGGCCAAACGGGCCGCGGCTGGATTGCGTGCACGACAGACGCGATATACCTCGAGAAGCCATCGTGCTACGATCTCCTTATTAATCTAACGACGCTGTCCCCCAATAAGTCGACGAGACCGACATTCCATGTGTCCAAACCCATATTAGACGCGACCAGCTCTCGCGGGCCGACTCATCGCCTATCCACAATCCGCTTTGCTTGGAGTGACGTACGCCTGTGGAACGAAGTTGACCGCTTGCTGCAGCTCGACGCTGAGAATGGGGGGTCCCACACCTGCTGCGCACCCCCAACCACTGCCGACGCCAAATCGAAACTCGTCACCACGTGGACCGACGCGTGGCGCGTCTACGAGGACGTCTGCATTATGTGCGCCGGGCTCTGGATGGGGTCGTGGCGCAACAACTCCGTCATGTCGTACTCTTCTGCGAACGGGTCGGGCAATTGGGGCAGCGTGCGGCTGGAGGGCGACGATGATTTGACGATGCGCACTGTGGGCGCAGGTATTGAGGGTGGGCCCAGTGCGCAGCCCAAGAAATCGAGCGCAATGTCTACGAAGTCGGTTGGCAGCCCTCCAGCGACACCGCGGTCGAGCAGGCACGGTAAAGGGCGCCAGGAACCCTCTAACAACTTTGTACCTGAGACGTCTCCGCCCGAGGACACTACGTGTGACAGGAGCGACGGGCAGACGCTGACTACGCTCGCCCTCCTCCAGACATTCCACGCGCATACATGCTTCCAGCTCTCTCAGCTCGAGGCGTTACTCCCCTCTCAATCCTCGTCCTCATCTTCCTCTGAGCCCATCTATCTCTCCCCGAAAGACGTGTTATCGTTCGAGCTGGGTCCCTGGAGCAGCCTCGACGCGCGCTACCTCGAGTGGCTCGCAGAGGAGTATGCGGGCGGCCAGCGTGTCGTCGTGCGCCGTGGGTGGCGGGATATGCTGGGCGTTCTGTTCGGATACTGATATTTAATATCCTTAAGTTCTTAAGTTCACTATCCTTCACCCCTTTACCTTTACCTATAAATATCTGAGAGATGAGGGGACGGACACAGACAGTAAGCTAGTCGTCCGTGTATAATTGCGCTGCTCATACCCTGTACGTTTAGTGTATACCCATGTACACTTCGGATTGGAATACACGCCGGTCATGATCAATACCTTCTCTGAGAGAGTTGAGCTAGAAAGAGAAAGTTGGGTCTCCGCATCGACGCGAGTTATTGAGGGCGACAGCGTACGCCCTACCAGCCCGTACCGATGGCATCAGGACTTCTAGGTAGGCTACTGCAGGTATCCGGCAGTCGAGGGAGGTCATCGAAAGCAGCGAAGCAGGCGCAGAGCGCAACGATTGTTTAATCTAATAACGAAAACTGCCTTTGTTTCTAGCTCCTCCAGGCTTCAAATTGTCACTTCCAATATGCGAGTCTATGGCATCCCAGGCTACGTCGATCTCGCCATCCGAGGACTCGTCGTCTCCAAGCACGCGAACCGTTCTGCTATCTAGCTTGTTTTCCGCTTCGTATTTCGCTGATACAGACGACATTGCATCACAGGCTGGAGCTTCAAAGTGTGGCCATATGGCGCAGTATGGATTTCAGAGCTCCTTCGTGCGTATCGCCGCGTTACCTCGACATCGACGGTGCTAATCGTAAGGTTATCCTCTTACTAAACTACAGAACTCCTAGTGAGCAACTCGTGGGTTCGACGGAAGGCAAAATGCACCTACTGCAATGCTTGTAACGACAATGGGCGACGAGACGTGATGTGCAGGGACGCCTCGTTTCCACGAATGCAGTTCCCCCAACTCCGATTACTTCCACGATCGAAGATGCCTGGCGAGAGGCGCTCGCTGTGGCATATCCCAGATCTCTGCGATCACAAGTGGCCATTGCTTCATTCGTCCCTGTATGTGGCTCAGCGCCATTGTGCGAGTAACAAAGGACGACTATGGTGGCCGACCCTCTTTGGTCGATGGCCTCCTTCATGTACGTACATAAATAACAGGTCCCCTGCCTGCGGATGACTCCGCCCTCATCCCCTCCGCTCCTCGCCTTGAACAGCGCTAAACATCCAGCAAGCTACCACTGACATCAGGAGGACTGACGCCACATGGATTCGACGCTTACCGGTTCAGTTGCCTTTCCGCACTCTCATCGACAGAAGCCGCTGAGCGGTCGAAATGGCGGCCCAGCCGCACCCCGCACCACTGAAGCTTCCGAGATTATTTCGACAGGTGGTAAAGTCGACCACCACGGTGGTAAAATTGCCGTGGGTGAAAACGTTGTAAGTCCTCGCACTTCAATGCAATTGATTCATTACTTAGACCTCCGCCGTAGAACCCGAAAGCGAAAGTAAAGTGCACCTGTGGTAACATGATACATCCGTCCAGCCTGGAAAGACACTTGAAGACGCACAAGTTCCACAACCCTGTAGGGGGCTTCGTATGTGATGGATGCCAAGCTCGGTACGTACACACTCTCACCTTTATTCCTTCTCGAAATGTTGACGTCTTCGTTATCTTAGCTTCACAAGGAAAGAATCCCTCAAGCGCCATATCGAAAAAGCTACTTGTCACCAAGCTCGCCGCGAGGTTGGCGTGGATGATGACTATTCACTTCCCTCTGTTCGCTCATCGACCAAGCGTAAAAGGGAGAGCTCTGGCTCCAGCACCAAGACGCCGGCGACACCAGAAACAATGCTTCACAGGGGCAAGATACATCACGGTACTCCTATTATTTCTCGTGCGCGGCCTTCTACATCTTCACGTGTCGAAGTCGAAAGGACCATCCAGCCCGTAAACCAACCCGTGGCCCGCTCCAGCCCAGCTGCCTCCGCCCAATTCGAGGAGGAGGGGGAGGGGGATGATGATTATGACGTTTACGACGACGACGTGGAGGAAGACAACGAGGACGACAACGATCACGATACTGACTACGATGATGATTTTAATGCCTCTAACCACGATAATGTCGACGAAGATGAGGACCAGTCCGAAGAAGACGAAGACGATTTAGACAGTGATGTCGCTAAGCCTCCGAGCCGGTCCATTGAAGTACCAGAACTCCTTCCTGTCGTCGACATGAGCATCAACCCCGCCCTCGCTGACTTCCTCCTCGAATATGGCATTGACGAAGACGACGAACCTTTCGATCCCCTCTACTTCAGCACTAGCGAAGTCGCGCTCATGACCAATCCCTACTACCAAAATGATACGTATATCCACTTTTGAAGTGTCCCTGTCCCCGTCCGAGTCTCCGAGTCTCCCGCTCTTTTCTCCCTTCTGATAGTACATCGTGTTCGCGAGCTTCACATATCACTTTCATAGAAAAGTGATTCATATATCATGACTGTTTGTACATTATCTAGCATACCATTTATAAAGAGATGCCATGTGGCGCAGATGAATACACAGAACACAAATTAAAGTATCTACAATGAATGGGTGTAAAGACGGAGAGGCCTATAGTAACATATACAGTGAAAGGACGAGAAGGACGCGAGAAGTGAGAGATGGGTAAAATAATGTAAAATAATGCAAGAAATTGAAAATAGAGCAAGTCCAACTCGTAGACGTAGGCGCAGTGTAGCGTGCTGTTAATCAGCTCACGAGCGGATATACTGACCGTACTGTGCGTAGTAAGCCCGAGCGTCTTTACAAATCTGATAGCCCTGATGTCTCTTCACTGCGTCTTTACGCGAGATACTTGAACAAGAAATCAATGAGCCTCTGAAACCTAGGGAAACAACGTAGGATAGGACCTACGGAGCGCCACAAAGATCGCACGAGATGTGTTTGCGTCCCGTGCCGCACAAGGAAGAGTGGTTCCTCCTATCCGTTTCCGTTTCAAGGAGATCCCCACAAAGGGTACAATAAGTAGCAGCCTGTATATGCGAAACATTAGCATGGTTCTCCAAAGTGTAGAAGCAATTCGCGAAGTACGCACTCCATCAGAGAGATATGTCCGTTTGATCTTCGTTCTCCCTTCGGGAACATCCCTAGCACCGCCAACTTGGTTGATAGATCGTTTGCGTCCACCACTGCGCTTCCCGGAGGGCACGGAAACTGTGGCCTCCAGGGCGGCGACATCCAGGACGTCTCGGTCGTTCTCCGAGTCACATTCTTCGACACGCTTCTGCTGCTCCTGATTCGCGTCCTGGCTGGGAACTGGCACGCCCGTCGCAATGTTGGTCATAGTAGAAAGTGGTTTGGCTCCGAACGACTTGGTCTGTGCCTCGAATGCGCGCAATCTAACCACTTTCACCCCTTCGTCGGGGGCAGGAATTTCCTTCGAGTCGAGATTCACGTCGAGAGGAACTTCTACCATTTGAAGGTCCTCAAGTCTAACGGGTGCGAACGGGCCCATGGGAGGCCACGGGCAGGGAAGACGTTCCGGGAGTGTATAAATTTGGGCGACGCGTGGGGCACCGTCGATTCCACCCACAATCTCGCAGTGGAGAACGCCAGGGAGTAGTTTGATGATTTCAACGTTGAACGTCGGGGGGCTGTCGGTGCCGGTGGGCTCGTTTGGTGGAGATGCCTCCCTTTCAGGAATAGTCGCGTCTCCGCCTGAGGCTGGGCGAAGGGCGGGATCCAACCAGGACCATTGGGAGAGAGCGGGGGAGGACATGACGAGGGAGGCGCGAAAGGCAGACAACCGTAGCGCGTGGGAGGAGGATTGAGTAGTTAAAGATGTGGTTCTGTGGTCTGGTGAGGTGGTCAGGGATAACGTGCTTTATAGGTCGCGAAATCGCGAGTTCACAGATAGAAAGAAGGCTCCGTGAATGTCTTCGTTCAAGGTCAAGCTCTGGTCTCATTATCACTTAACAGACCTACACGCGACCATTTGGACACTGGACTATTGTGGTCTCGATAATTCGCGGAGTTAGCAGGGCTGTAACATGGGTCTGGCAAGGTATTGTGGCGATCACTCACCTTTTTCGGAGACACCCGCTTTCAACGACAAAGGGCAGGGCCACTGTCGACTCAGTGGCCGTGGCCATTCCTCGAGGCAGGTGGCCTACGATGGCTCCAGCCTCATGGATGTTCCGAAATGAATCACCCTGCGGAATAAGTACGCATTTCCACGCCGAAAGATACAAAAATCTAGAAGCTTAACCGCGACGTGAAGCAAATGGCGATGCAGATGGAAAGGACACGACTCACGAGTCCTTCGCTCCGCGCGTCCGACTTGTTTGACGCCGCCGAGGACCATCTGGCGGACGGTGCCGTTCATAATTGTGGGATGGGGCTGAGCTCCCATTTGTTAAAAAGTTACGAGCTATGAAGCGGTTCCAATGGTAAGCAGCAAGCAATGATGCCGCTCATGCTCTGCTGCTCTTCATTTTCGAGGGGGAGGACGGCGGGTTGGCAGGGCCGGTGAGATGACGCGGAGACGACCGATATTGTCAGCATGGGAGTCCTCGGAGAGCTGGTGAACCCAAAAGGTGGTAGCACTTCCCCAACTCCTTTCTAAACGCTTTATAACTCACAGCCTATATTGAAGGTGACTTTGCGGTACGGCTGACGAATGGCAGTTTAAGGACTCTCTTTAGAGCGTGATTGTTGCGTCCGCGGTTCTGTAGACTCGGACGGTGTGTTCACGGCCGACGGGGAGGAGAAACTAGCGAGTAGTTAACATACATCGATGCGTAGCGGCGTTAAGTTTCATCTGTATCTTGATTTACTGGGCGATGAGTTCAGCACAGGCAATGCGACCGTCCTCCGCCCTAGTCGCTGGGGGTGTCGAGGTGAGATCGCATGGATGTGGAGGGCGATGGAGTCCAGCCCTACGTAAGGCCGGATACAACCAGAGAATCCTGGAGCTTGCCGAACGGCGGGCAGACGGCCGTAGAATCACATCCGACAGTAGACGAAATGGGAGTTACGCTGGGCGGGCATTAATCAAGTTTGGTTCATTGACATTGCGTAATCTGTTGGTAGGTAGCTCGATATCGCCAACAACGGCGGAAGTGAAACATCGACGTTGGGTTCAGTTCCTCGCGGCTGGACAAGGATTGGCCGTCGAAATTGCCCAATAGGCGGATGCATCCTCCAATCGGGACCCTCATTGCTCGTCTGACAAACTCACTTCGTTGGAGCTTGTTGAGCCAAATGCGAATCGCATCAGAGAACGCTGTGGTGCTCCCTACGTTTTGAACGGCATTCCTCAAGATATAGATAATAGCACGTACCTCTACAACACTGATTTCATCCCGTTTACATCCTCCCCGTAGACCTGTGCAGGTCTCATATCCCGTTCTCAGCCCAGGTTGGCTTTCATCGATTCATCCATGGATAACTGGACGTTTTTCCATCAATTGCCCTTGTTTCTTCGTCTTCCTAGCTACTCAGCCGAATCGAGGCGAAGACGGAGGAAATAGACAGTCGAAGCCTTGTCATTTGAAAGATCAGTCGTTTTCCTTGTGAACGTGCGTAGTGTGCTGGGCGCTTGTACAGACAGGGGTTCAATCAGGGAATTCTTCGACGTTCTTGCAAGAATCCGACTTTTCTCTTCCGCGTGTTCCTGCGCGACGTTTCAGTACTCAGTACTCAGGCAGGCGGATTAATGGAAACTAACCTATCACCCATTCTGATAAACCCGACAGCTCCCCGCCGCTTGCGTTCATTCCTATTCAACGCCACTTACGAGATACCCCAAACTGGGTGTGGTTTTCACCCTTATGCTATGAAAACGTGAGGAAACTCCGTGCGACAGCTTCAGGCATCGAAGTAACGTATAGCCTTACTGTAGTCTCACCTCAAGATCCCGAGATGACAGACAGGCTAGTCACGCCGGGGATCTATACATCGTTATTTCACCTGGCCCCAAATAGCCTCCATGGAGTGAAACTATTGCGACAATGGGACGGCCTACGAGAAGAGAAATTCTATCCAACTTCTTTGCTCGCCTGGACTAGTTTGTCACCCCCTCGTTCATGAGTTTTCACCGTGTTCTCCATAAGAAGTCACGTACCGATTAAATCAAAAATAGCAGATTCAATATGTCGTCCCCCGCGCCCGTTGGCCCCCGGCAAGATTGATGTCGACGTACGCGATTCCGACTGCAAGGTAGGTCTGCTGGGGAAATGATGGTGGAGAGGTAGAGAAGCGGGCGCAGAGGTCTTCTGACGGGGGGCGTTCAAGCGTAAGCTACACAGCGGAGAGGAGTGTTAACCAACCTTTTTCCATTACTTGGTGTTCGCTGAAAGTAGTTCCTAGACGTCGTATCACCAAGCATTTAGTCGACCATATCATCTGGTACGACGAGGGACGGGTGGAACCATAGATGGCGTCCCCCAACGAGCCGAAGCGGAGTGGATACCTCAAATACGAGGGCGTTTGCGACGCAATACGTCGTTGTCCTGTTCGATAACCACCCCTCACCCACCTTCCGTTCGCGTTCTTTCCCTTGCTACTGTTTCTTCTGCTGCGCCCACACGTAAACTACAGTCTCGATTCTCCAACGTCTTCGAGGTTGAATCTCATTCCTGAGTCTACCTGGGCTTTAGGTCGTGGATTACCGTCCATCCAAGCCAAGATTTACTTTTAACGTCAGAAGACCAAGCTATCGTCTCACGCAGCGAGTGGGTTTGAGCGAAGAGAGCGAAGGGAGGAGGGGAATGATGAGGCGAGGATGTGCGATGTCCTGGTAGCCATGACTGATTGTATTCACGAAGGAGAGGAACAACCAATCATTGTATGGGTCGACATTAAGAGAGTGGCCGTAGAGGCTGATGCAGATTGTGCAGATGTGTAGAAGTAAACGAAATGTCAAGATGGTCGTCAGAAAGAAGAAACTGCGTTGCGAAATCACGGTATCGAGCTCGGTCTTCTAATTCACAACAGGGGATTTTCGTGGATTGTCGGCTTCAAGCTTCTCGAATTGCACTGTCTAACGAAGGATAGTATCGTACATTCTGAACCGATTTTCGTTGTCTGATATGAACACGCAGGAGAACAAGCAAAGACAGGAAAATATAAAAAATACAGCATGGATTTTACTAGACACAAGAAACTGAGTACGGAAGGACCGACAATATAGAGCGACGAGGATAAACAATTACCCATGTAAAGCAAGGATGGGGAGAATTGAATATACGGAGAAGAGACTGTGATATCGCAACGGAACGAAGAGATAAGGATGCCAAAAGATGTAGGGTGGCGAACCCGAAAAGACAACGCAAAATGCTGACACGGTCAGCTCAAGATAAGGAAAGGACACCGTCCTCAAAACCATGCGGCTTGCGCACCTCCTCTGCCAAAACCAACACCCCTTCCAATGCCTCTACCCCGAGGGCCTTGGTTCATCATCGGCATGGTTGGCACCGGCGGTACAGGTGAAACACCTCTGACGCCGCCTCTCATCGCGCTTACCAACCTAGCGTTGATCTCCTGCGTCTTCCTGAACCCAACATCCTCCTCATCCTCCCTAGTCTTCCTGTCGTCGACACCCTCGTCACTCATCCCCGCGACGACTCGGCCAATATTGGGGGTCTGCTCCTGGACCTCCTTCCAGCGCATCACTCTCCGAACGAATCTCTCCCTCATCTCTCCGCTCATCTTATCATCTATCACCACAGCGCCGCGGCCTGATCTGGCACCAGCCAACTGCCTGTCCAAGGCCGCAGGAGCGCTGTACGCTGGACTGTCGACCGTCGCTGTAGACGCGGCCGCCGCGGCATTACTATCTTGCTTCCATGGCCTAGTTGTCATCAAGTTCTGTAAAGCGCTATCCACGTCGACGAGATCGTCCTCAAAGTACATCGTCTTCCGGCCCGCCGTATACACCGATGCATCATCTGAGTCCGAATCGTAGTTATCCTGCATTCTTCGGCTACCCGCTGGGCCATTCATCTGGGGGGCATCCACCATATTCGACATGAAGCTCTCTCGCGGGTTCGGGCCATCGTCTGCAAACATAGAGTCCCTCAGCTGTTGACTGACACCGCTATTCCGCACAGACGCATCGTCATATACCAGGCCAACCTCGTTGTCGTCGTCAGCTTCATCCTCCCCGTCGCTGGGTTCCTCGAGCTTCATCTCGAACGCTACCCTCTTCTTCCTGCTACGCGTCCGCGGTAGGGTCGCCTCGCCGATCCCTGCACCCGCGACTCGGCTGGTCCTCTGGCTCGGCGGCTGCATCCTCACTCCACCTATCTTCAAAGGCCTAGTAGGGAAAGGCGACTCTCTTCCTCGCTGAATCTGGCTCGATGTTCTTCCAAGGCCAACGGGCTCCGATGGATCACCACCTTCGCTGTACTGAGACTGTCGCATATCCGGTAGCGAAGGCCTCTGCCTCAGAGACGGCTGGCTGACTCTGTTCGCCGTACCAATCCTTGACAGCCCTTCCGTGGCTTTCCAAGCGACGGGTGGAGGTTGAGGGGATGGTCCTCTCGATCCTCCACCAGCAAACGGCGACACCCTGCCTACGCCTGATCCGGAGATAGCGCGAGTACGAAGAGGCGGTATAGAAAGGCCGTCGCCCTGGGCGCTGGGCGAAGCGGGGGGAGGCGGTAGAGGACCGGTCGGAGCTGGGTGTGAAGACGTTGTTTGGAACGGGGGAGGAGGAAGTGGTGAAGTAGGAGGAGGACTAGGCGGAGGAGGAGCTTGCCACGGCCGTTGAAACCCGGGACCGCGAGCCGGAGAGTACGATATGGGCGACTTGGAAGAAGGGATTGCTGGTTCGGCGGTTGACGGTCTTGTGATGTTTCGCTGCACCCAAGGTGTGCCCCCAGGCGAAGACGGTCGACGCATAGGTGAGACTGGTGGCGTCAGGCCGTCATCATCTCCTTGAGGACCGAGGGTCGTCAGGTGCTCCGGCCTCGATCGAGAGATCTGGGGTTGGAGCCCGGGCGAGGGGACCAAGAAGGCAGACGAAGGTACAACGGGAGAAACTTGCGCAGAATCTAGCATTGTAGAAGTCGTAGCGATCAATAAGAGAAGCTGTTAACGAAGAAAGGACGTACTAGCAGGGGCATTCAACCGCGTAGCTGCGGGTTCCGAAGGCATGTCACCAACGAAAATTGGCGGCAACGTAGGACGTGATCGTCCTTTACCTTGAAGGGTTTGATCCAACGTGCCAGCGGGCGCGTCTGACTGGTTCGACTTTCCGTCATCCTTCAACATCCGGGAAATGGGGTAAGAGATTGCTAACTTGCTGATTGAAGGTTTCCTCATTGAGTTCGTGGTAGTTGGGGCTGAAGGGGACGCAGGAGTATACGAAGAAGGTGATGGCGTAACATATGACGGTGGAGGTGGAGGAGCATAAGACTGCGGCGGCGAAGGTGACTTTGCTAGAGGCGGTAGAGGTGACCTTGACGTTGGCGATATCCGAGAACGAGGAGCCACGGGCTGTGCGACGATGGGTTGAGTAGAACTGGGTTCCGGGGTATGCCGTACTGGCGACGAGATAGCAGGGATATTATCGCCATTGTCTACAGTAGGGTCAGAGTGCCTTGGTGTTCCTCCCATCGCCATCGCCATCGGGGTAGGGGTGGGGTCACGCGAATCCGTGAGCATTGGCTCTCTGAAGCCTAGATCTGGAGTAGCTGCACGGCTGCCGCTCAATGTAGTAGCAAAGCGGCCGGCGATGGGCGGTAACGGGAGCTGCCAATCGATTTCGCTCGCGCCCAGAGTGGCTTGGGCGGCGTTGGGAGGAGCACTATCTTCCTCGGAGTGTTTATCCTTCTTCTTACTTTTCTTCTCCTTCTCCTTCTTCTCCTTCTTCGCCTTCTTCTCCGCTTTCGACTTCACTCCAGACTCGCTCAAACTCCCTAGATCATCGTCGCTATCGTGCTTCGATCGCCCTAGTCTTCCGAAAAACCCTCTCTTCTTCCCGCTCTTACTCTTCTTCGACGAGGATGACAGGTATCCACTAGCGTCCGTCTCATTCCCGCCCTCGCTGACGTATCCATCAGTGTCATATTTCTCCTTGTCCTTCTTCTTCTTCCGGAGTTTGTTCTTTACCGACGACGACGGAGGATTAGCCAAGAAGGCGAAGGCTGGTGAAGAGTGGTCGTCACGCGAGGATGGATGAGACGCGACGTGAGATTGTAGAGATTCGGAGTGGCCGTCTAGCGACCTGTCATCGTGAGGCAGTGGGTTTGCGATGGTCGGCGCTGTGTAATCATAGAGGTAACGCTTATGCGGGTTGGAGAAGGAACTGGGGGGCGACTGGGCGAATGCGGTCGGAGGCGTGTACGGGAAAGACGATTCATCCGTAGATGCTGAAGTCAGTGAAGGAGACGTCGCATTCTAGGAGAAATTGGTTAAGCTGTGATCGTAGCGAAGCGGAACTCAACGCACCTCGAAATCGGCATCCTCCTCTCTCTCCTCCTCAAGAGTGGGCTGATTGAACAGCCAGTTTGTGACGGTCGGATTTGCAGTGAAGCCAAGCTGAAGCGCCGCGTCGAGTACGGAAGCCCGAAGAGCATCCACGGATGGTTGCGAACGATGTCCGACGCTGCTGCCTCCGCTACCAGGCTTTTCTTCGCGGCGTCGCGGAGTTGGAGATGACATCTGGTTTGCGTACGAACGAAAACTCGATTCTGGGTGAAAGTAGTCGGTTGTTTCCTCAGTTTTAGGCTGATTCTGCATCGTCGAAGCGAAAAGCTAATTATTCATGAAATGGAGGTTGAGCTTGAAATTGATGTGGAAGAGGAGCGATTGTTTGAAGCGAACGTTGCGGGGAACGGTGGTGACGGCCTGCGCCTGCGAAAAGGAGCGTGCGTGGTGGTCGTGGTGGTGAAGAGCGAAGTTGAGGACTCAGCGCAGCGCCTCTGGAGAACAAGGATATACGTGGGAAAATAATTTGGTGACTTCACAGAAGGCCGACTGGCCGGCACATCCCATCCTTGACCAAGTACTACTAGTACAAGGAACCAAAGGACGGGACATCAAGAATGCTATTCTACATCTACACTCGCATGAGCGTATCGGCGAACGTATGTAATTCGGTACGACATCATTAATCAAGGCCCAGGTACCAGTCGAGGCCACTAAGCTGTCACTTTGTTGAAAGCAATAATTGAGGCTGTATGGAGTTTGCTTCGTCGATCCTGAGGTATGTAGAAGCGACGGGGCGAATGGGCCCAGGGTCACGTCGACCAAGAGAATCATGGACGAATGATTGAATATTGAGGGGCGATTGAAGGAGTAAGTAACATGCTCGCATCGCTTACGACTGGACTAACCGTTCGAAAAGTCGACGTCTCCTAAGACAAACTGCGCAACACTCAGAAGTCTTTCGTGAGTCGTACATTAAGCTGTTTCTATCATATAGGCTGATACTGGGCCGTAATTTAGATACCTGGCCGAACTATACTACGACTTGTCCTTCTCCGTGCTCTTCTCTGGCCTCGCTCTCTGTTCGGGTGCCTCGCCAAGACTAGGAATCCGGTACCCTCGGGACTGATCTCCCTCGGAACGGCATGTGAGGTGGATCCTCCCCGTCATAACTGTTGAAGCTATCTCTTACAAGCACCGTTTGGGAATTGTTGCTATCCGTGGAAACGATGGCCGTCGTCGTTGTCATACAGTGATGGTTACCGTGCGCCGTGCGACGACTTCTGCGCGTAGCGTGTCGTCGGCGAACACCATTTGGATTACTGTTGTCGATGAACAACTCCTCGACCAAAGCTGGTGGCCCACCGGGGTTGACGAATGGGTCATCACAAGTATCGGAAGCAGATGGCTGTCGATTGTTCGTACTTGTCGACTCTGCCTCGGGGATAAATGGAGAGGCGTTGTCGTCTGTGTTTGCCTCGTGGCACGTCCAAGTTTCCTCGCTGCCATCCGCGTTTATCTTCGTGAACGTGCAGTTCTTCATGACAAAGTTGCTCGCGTTCTCGAAAAACGGCATTCGGTCAGGTATCGTGGTTACTGGGTGTCGCGTGGGGTGGGTGTTGATTTCAGATCAATTGGGTATGCGTCTCTAACCGTGTTCTCTGGGGTTTATATAGGAAAAGCCTGTATACACGTTCGGATTGTTCTGCATTTCCTTCAATGCGGCGAGTCGAGTGTGGCGGGGACTTGTACTGCGAAACAATAGACAGAGCACAGCATCTGACGCTTAATCGCGAATCATTCCTGTTGGCGACGAATATTATCTAGATATGGTAAGTGAAGTAGAGCTGCGCCCACAACCTAGAAGAACAACCCTCTTTTAGTCTTCGCTAGGTCATCTACCAGGTGAACCGCCCGCCTTGGTGATTGGCGAGGTTTCTTGTCTACGCTACGGTTCTAGATCATTCCCGGGAGCTTAGGGGCGTCCTCAAGAGAATCTTCATGGTATTTTTCGTCCTTCTAGCATTGCCCGAAGTCCTGTTGTAAACGCGACTTTTTATAATTGCGGCGATGTATATTCGATACCGTCACTCCCTCATCTCAGCCAGCCGAAGCCACCAAGTTCGTTACTACCGCCGGCGACTGAAAGTGCTCAATGGCCGTAAGTATCGTAATAAAGTGTAACTCTTCGCGTGCCACTTACAGAAACGTCTCACCGGGTCCATCACCAGACAATTCGCGCAATCCTATGGATCCGATCTTCGTTCTGTGACTCTCGGCGTTTGCGGAATCAGCGTTGGCATCTCCAACGGCGACTACTACGGCTTCTACAACCCCAGCGACTGCCCTATCAACATCACACTTTCCCAGCTCACTCAAATCAAGTCTATGCCCCGAAACGCGCCGAAACGGCCTCGAATGCCCATAAACGACGCCGCAAATGTATACCACTACTCCCACCAACTCTAGCTCCCGTACCCTGCCTAGAATACCCCAAACTGCGTCGAATACCCCGAGCCACGCACAAACACCAAAAAACGAGGCGGAGAGACGCGTTCCCGGCCTAGGTAGTGCGTAGTGCGTAGTGCGAATGGGTCAGGGCTCGGATCGGATCGCGGGGAAGTGCAGAACGGAGGAGAGGAGAGGCGGGACTATATGAGCGAATGAAAATGAAGATTAGAATAAGTACGAACGAACGAAATGAAAACGAATACGCGAACGAGAACGAATGCGAAACCAATGGGAAACGAAACGGGGAGACGATGGTCAGACACTGGAGAGATGGGGACATAACGGGATCCGGGAATACGACACGAACGAATGAATGAACGGGGAACCAAAGGGAAGATAACGAAATGCGCAATACGAACAGAACGAAATGGAAAAGACATTGTCGTTCATCACAACCCAACTGCTCCATCTAGCGCGTCTCACTAAACCCGCCCTGATGTATAGTGTATCGTGTATATCCCAGCCCTGGGACGTACCGTACATCATACAACGGGGCGGGACCAACCACAAACCCACGCTGCTCTCTCTCTCCTATCTATATTATCCGACGGATTACAGGGTGTAATCGGTCGACCTTCTCCGTTCGCGGCGCAACAACTTCACACACCTCCGTTAGGGTGTTCTGATGAAGAATCACCTTGTCGCGCCGAGTTGCGCCGCTTCCCCACGCTCCAGTGCCCCCTTCTTCGTCGAGAATCTCGCTGAGCGCAGCGAAGCAACCATCGCTCCCCGACCCAGGGTTAGGTGACGAAATATGTCCGGGCATGTTAGGAGAGTATACTGATAAAATTCCTACGGAGATAGCTGCCCTCCTCCTCGTGCTGTAGCTCAAATACTGTTTCGGTACGAGGAGAAGAGGGTGCCAACGGCCAGGATGTTGGCGCGACTCGGCGCAACAAGTACCCATCTCTAGGTATACCCTCAAGGTATATGGGACAACTTGTTGCGCCGTGTTGCGCCGCTTCCTCATCATCCAGCAGCACGTTTACTACCTGCAAAACTACCATACTGGCCCCAGCCACTTCAAACAGTGGCGCAACTCGGCGCAACAGCTCCCCAAACCTCCCCATATATATCCCCCAGGACTGGGCCGTTGTTGCGCCGAGTTGCGCCACCATCTGAGGAAGCTGTGGAATTATCTTTGTGTTTTATTTAATGTGCCCCTGTTCCCCTTTTCCCCTGACCTGCCTATTCAGGCAGCTGAGTTTTCGCATTTTCTCACAGTTACAATACATCACAACTCCGACCTAGGGTTAGGGTTAGGGTTAGGGTTAGGGTTAGGGTTAGGGTTAGGGTTAGGGTTAGGGTTAGGGTTAGGGTTAGGGTTAGGGTTAGGGTTAGGGTTAGGGTTAGGGGTTAGGGTTAGGGTTAGGGTTAGGGTTAGGGTTAGGGTTAGGGTTAGGGTTTAGGGTTAGGGTTAGTGTCAGGGTTAGGGTTAGGG